>NC_083279.1:38397771-38743188 GCF_963506605.1 Zootoca vivipara
CAGCCGCTGTTACACCAGTGATACTAGGTCCATCTTTGTGTATCTGAGGTGCACTGTTGTCCACTTTTGCAGAGGTAAGGGGAGGAGGAAATGCTGGAGATTGCACTGGTAAGATTTTTTTCTGTTTTTTTTAAAAAAGAAGAAATATATATTTTAAAATTTACGATAAATATAACTATTTTCTATCAGAAGACAGACAGCCTTCAGATCATCATTTGCTGAAGCTATCTTATTTCTCTTAACTATAGAATGCTGCCAGAAGAGTATAAAGACTAGATCTTTGCAACTCCCAGTCCCAACCCATTTCTCAGGGGTTCTCCAGAAGGGTCAGCATCAGAATCTCATCACAGGCTAGGGAACCACATGAGATAATCTGTTAAAACTGGCCAGCACAGCTCAAGATTATTTCACACATCACTACCCTATTATGGTATGTACAGTGGTAGGTTCAGGTAGCTTCAGGCATTGTAAGCCACATCAGTTGTGTCCCACTTGCATGTCTAGTTCCCATGGATAATAAAGCGGCTGATACTTTAATTGATAATGATGCCAGATGCTGATATTCTTCTTTGCCACTGTCCTTGCAACCAATGGCAAAAATGCATGCTTTAATTAGCAATCTTTGTCCGTAAAGTTAGCCTGCACTGAAGCAGCTCTTGTTAAAGCAGAGTCAACAAGAAATCAAATAAAGGGATATTTCTTTTGGCAACCACATTTAGATTAACACTGAATGGGTAGCTGAGGACAAATACGTGGTTCATAAATTAATGAAATAATAATATCTCTTTCAAACCAGTATCAAGGTGATTTAATGTCAAACAATTTAAAAAGCAAAAATAGGTCAAAAACAACTAAGGATTGATTTTAAAACAATACCGGTACTTGAAGCTCCAAGGCCTAAAAGGTTCACCAATAACATGTACAAAAGGGCAGGCCCAGCTCAAAAGAGGCGGCCTACTGGGGAGGTAAGAGATAAAGGGGTCTCTCGAGTAATCTGGTCCCAAGTGCACTCTCCCAGTATCAGCAAATGTTAGAATGTAGCAATCTAAACAATATATTTATATTTGTCCCCAATACAGTGGAACCTCGACTTACAAACAACTCGACAACCGAATTTTTCGACTTACGAGTGGGGCAAATGGCTGCACGCTTACGAATTTCTCGACATCTGAACAGAAACCGCGGCAGTTTTAGATAGGGTTTTTTCGACTTACAAATTTTTCCATTCCCAATGCATTCCTATGGGAAAACGCGTTTCCAATGGCACTTTTCGACTTACAATTTTTTCGACCTACGAAGGTGCCTTCGGAACAGATTAAATTCGTAAGTCGAGGCACCACTGTACATTCAATAAAATATATTGTTTGCACCTTTTATTATTGTTATTTCTATACTTATCTTCATCTGAGGATCACAGGGTGGTTTACAATATAAATACATAACATAGTAACAAACAAAAACAATGTCCCACCCCTGTTTAAAAGGCCATAGGTTTTTTTTTAATTGGTCACAGGCCTAGAAGAAGGGGAATGTTTTTGCCTGTCGCCTATAGATACGCAACGAAGGTGCCAGGTGAGCTTCCCTGGAGAGAGCATTCCATAAGTGGGGAGCCACCGCAGAAAAAAGCTTGTTCTCATGTTCCCGCCCTTCAGACCTCTCATGAAGGGGTCACAAAAAGAAAGGCCTCAGATAATGATTACATGATATGGGGTGGTTTATACGGGAAGAAGTGGTCCTTGAGGTATTGTGGTCCTGAGCTGACTGGCATTGTATGCTCAAACCGTCTTGCCCTGGTGAGCACCAGCTGAAATTTCACTGCAGTAATCTTAGAGTTTACCAGAGCACAGATGACAGAAGTTAGGCTGTCCCTTGTCCAGATAAGGGTGCAACTGGGCCACTAGCTGAAGCTGACGGAAGGCACTCCGCGATACCAAGACCACCTGCACTTCAAGTATCAGCAATGGATCCAGAATTACCCCCAAGATGATTTACCTGCTGTAACCTGATCGGGGAACCTGTGCTCCTTCAAAGAGAGTGTCACCTTGAAAAGGATGCTGTGTTCAATATGGCACCTAGTAAACTGCTTGCGCAATTGCACATTTCAAAAAGAAACTCAGGTGGGGAAATCAGTACAAAAATAAGCCAGAGAAACATAAAAACATCGACTGCAATTGTGATGGTAAACAGATAATATGCTCTCACCTTCCTTCCTGGTTTCAAGCCTTTTTTCCTTTTTTTGAGATTCTCTTTTTGAGATGCGTTTTTCGCTACAGGGGTGTTTTTGGGAGACCTGCCTTTCCTAGGGACTGCAGGTGGAGCCGCTGGTTTCCCCCGGCTAGGCTTCCTTCCTCTTGATGTAGAAGGAGGAACAGGAGCAGATTTCTGAGGAGACTGCATTGAGCGCCGGGTCACTTTGGAAGGGGATGTTTGCAGTTTCGAATTATTCTTTGTACCCGAAACTGTGAAGGAAGTCAAATATACATTTATCAGAATGCATACACTTCAGGAAGCAGTATTCTTAAAAAAGTTCAATTACACTTCGAAGTATGTCCACAGTGAGATATTTTCAAGTGATTTTGAACTGAAACAAGGACTGCTAACTTTTTAACTAGATAGGGAAGTGGTGTCTCTGACAGCAAGCTTGAGGTGCACAAATATGCAAGTGGCTAATGTTAAACTTCATGCAAAGAAAAGCTGGTTTCTGCGCATCAAGCTGCTGCTAGAGGCACAAAATTGGGCCATGTGATTTCTTTTCTGGCAACACCAGTTAGAACATAATGAGATAACAGAAGAGCTCCACCCCCCCAAAAAAACCCTAAATGAAATTTAATGGAACTTCTTGGCAAAATGCTGGGAGTTTTGCTTTCACAGGCCCTACTGAAATGAATGGAATTTGTTCAAGAATATTTGTGGTAACTCTTTATGAACAGCAAGTCATATATATATCAATGCTTCTGATTAACTGAAAAGGTTTTGATCATTCTGCCTTCTACCCCTTGACTTTCCAGTCATTTGGATTTCTGTGATTGGTTTCATTTGGTCAAGGAAGTACGCTGTTCAATTCCTTCATGTGTCTTACAGAAGAAGATGGCTTTTCCCCTCCTTACTTCACATCAAAATAAATGTAGTTTTGATGTTTCTGTTGAGCTTGTTTTTCTACTATCCAAGAAGAACCCCAAAGTAATTTTAAAGTCCCACAGTTGGTAAAACAATGTCCTCCCATATCTAAATGCAGTTGCTTCAATGTGAAAGGGAAAACACTTCAGTTTTCAAAAATAAAATTGTGGCACCATTTTGGACCAATCAAACACTGAACACCAATTTTTGGAAGACATAACCAAGGTTGCATGGTCTGTTTTTGTGTAAAGCAGGAAAATTCTACAGAGAGAATACATTCATAGAGAATAAAAAAATATATTTTATTTATGTGACACAAAATTTTAACACGTGAAATCTGGCCCAGTTCCTATGTATATTGTTGTTTGACTAGATCACACCCTACAGATTATACATTTCTTTTTCATATAGCTTTATACAATTCTGGAGACGTTTTTAGCTAACTAAACAATGTTGCTTATCTTCTTCATCACATTCAAAAGTTATCAACCACTTGTATTATACTACTGTTGAAGAATGAAACATTATTAAAAAGGTACATTTGTGTGAAGTTAAATTCCATATATTCCGATGTTCAGAAAATCATCAGTGGTGTAAAAATTGAAAAATAAAGTTTTATTAGAAAATGTAATTTCACTGCACACAAACACAAATTTCATAGCACACTCTCACACACACTTGCCACACTCACACATTGCAAAACCACATTTATCTGGAATAAACATGTTTGTGCTACAGTCTATGGCTGCCTCCACTGAAATGTCAATGGATTAACGTGCAGCAAAAATCTGAGAGGACAGCAGAGTTCACAAATACAAAGAAAACACCCTTCAATGCCACAGGTTGTAAAATAGCAGGTACACGCTTTTACACACAGTAACTTTCTGCTCTTTGGAATAAATGATGGATAGTGCTTGCTGAACAAAGGCTGCAAATGGAGTAATAATGAGCCCCTGCTGGAACGCTATATAAAAACAATTTCCTTTTAAACAGGTCTCCTACCTTTATATTCCAGAGATGCAGATGTCATTTACATTAGCCACTTGTAAGGTTCAAGACCCAATCTCATAGGACTGCTTTTTTAGACTGAAAAAGGAGATCTGCAACAAAGCCCACATTGCCTTGGACAGCGGGCACTGAAATTTTGCACGAGCAAATCAGGGTGCAGCAATTTGCATTTGTTGGTTTAAGAGGAAGAGAAAGGGGGAGGGCAACAGTGTGGAGGGGAGGCTGCTAAAGCAATTCACATATTGTCTGTGGGCTCTATTGACAGTGACCATCAGTCACCTGCTCATACTTCCTTAACCACCCCCTCTTGAGGAGGGGATCAAAGGTTACATGGGGTCAGAGAATCTGGAAAGAGTGAAAGGACAAGCAAAGAAATCTAGCTGCCAACACACTGCATCATGTACAAAGGTATATCAGCTGAGCTACAGGAGCCAAAACTTTAAAACCATTTTGTAATCTCAACAGGATTTGTATTAAAATATTAGTGCATTAAAATATTAGTTTATTAAAATGGGGCGGGGGGGTTTATCGGCAGTGTCTCTTTGTAATTAATATATAATGTGTAGTTGGATGGGGGTGGGCAGCTCTTTTGCTCTTTTCAGGCCATTGCTTTGCATTACAATGGCCCTCTCAATTCCACAAACAAAACAAAGCATTTTGTTTCTTGCTGAGCTGGCAAAACAATTGAGACATCAAGCATTCAGGTCTCTTGTGGGTACTCTAGCTAAGCAGCAGCCCCTGCTTAAAACTCTGATCCTAAACAACAACTTTATTAAAGTCTTTTCAAACCAAATAGTCTTATACTAACTGGAGCAACAATGCATATTGAAAGGATGGAACAAGAAGCAAAGGATGTTAACACGGCTTTCTGTATTGAGAGTACTGATTGCTTATACAGCTTTCAGTAGCACAGACAGTTCTTTACTACGAACATATAACAGCAACTAGGATGCTTCAATTGCTTCTACAATTGCTTATCCTTGTTTTGATAAAGTGTGAGCATTAAACATTATGTGTAGAACTATTATTGTATCATCATTTTGGAGTCATGTTCAAGAGCTTACAACTTTTCCACATCTGTTCATTTATTTTAGGATCCATAAGCAGACCCAGCATAGCCAAACTCTACTATTACCAAATAGTCAGATGTTGCAGCTCCATATAAGACAAATTATGGTCTTCTGAAACAGGAAGGAGATAGTTGCTCAGCTTTTCCAGGGAACCTGCTTTTTAATGCATCTAGAAAAAGTACTGTATTTTTCGCTCCATAAGACGCACCTGACCAAAAGACGCACCTAATTTTTAGAGGAGGAAAGGGGGAAAGCCTTGTTTTTGGGGGATCAGCTCAAAGTTGTTGAGCTTCTTTTGCAAATGGGAAAAGTCCCTTTTTTTGAGCATCGGCTCACAGTTGTGCAGGTTTTTTTGCAAAGGGGGAAAGCTCCATTTTTGAGGATCAGCTCAAAGTTGTTGAGCTTACCTTGCAAAGGGGGGGGGAATCCTGTTTTTATGGGGTTCAACTCACTCACAGTTCTGCAACTTCTTTAGGAAAGGAAAGGGAGCCATTTCTACAGTTTCCAGACAGATAATCTAATCAGCCAGTCACATGTCAGCTGGGGAAACACAACAATGGAGGCCTGGGCAAGGGGGCAGGCCGGGAAGGGAGCTAGCGTCTCTTATCTCCCTCCCCGATTTCTTGCAATCAGCTGCTGAGCGAGTTCCTTTAAACACCCTCCTTCCCTCTTGTTAGCCTTTAGCTCTTTCTAAAAAAAACAACCACAAGCATGATCTGCTTTTCGCCCCTGGGCAATTCGGCTCCAGGGACCATGCATTTGCTCCATAAGACACACAGACATTTCTTCTTACTTTTTAGGAGGAAAAAAGTGTGTCTTATGGAGCAAAAAATACAGTAGTTGCTAGAGAAACTATATGGACAATAGCTATGCTAGTGCCATAAGCAACTCAACAGCTGAGCAGCATCTCTTGGCATAACTGTAATGAGAACAAAATATAGTACACCAATGTAAGAGAGGGAGAGAGGGAAAGAGAGAGACACACATGCACAAGAGAAACAATGCAATAGTAACTGTGGAAAAGTTCATTAAGGAGTTGTAATATGCCACTACTTCTGACAATGATAACACAGGCTAAGTTGAGACGTAACGAAAAACCATGGGATCAGTCTGTTTAAGTGATGACTTGTGAGAAGAAGCCATGTTTTGAAACAACTTTTCCCTGATCACAGGGAAACCATGGTTTACATATTATCCAAAGAAGCTTCCAACCACCTTCCTTAGCACAACAGTGGGGGAGAGGGAAGCATGCAGCTCCCAAGGGTTGCTACACCTTGTTCAGGTAACGTGACCCTACGGTTTCTCATTACATCTGAACTGGTGGCAAGCGTAAAGGTATCAAGGTTTGTCTCTCTTTGGCTCCAATCCATGAACATGAGGGGAAGCTACATTGCAAGGATAGTAAATGATAGAGCAGAGTTCACCAAGGTCACCAATATTTCTGGACTAGTGGGCAAATTCTGTAGTGTGACAGTCACAAAACCTTCGTAGCCACCATGGCACCTGCAGACATTGGGATGGTGATCTCTGGTGCCAGTGAATACATTTAATTAAAGCTAGTAGGATGCCTTAGGCTTTATTTCACCCTACTTAGATTTTGCTATAGCATTAAATGATGATGGGAAACACACAAAAGCCAACACATTTTTCCTTATAGCTTCTCTGTCAGCTGTATCAAAGCCTTAAAGACACAGGCTTAAAAGCAAAGATGGACCAGATGAGCCTGATGTGTGGAATTTAACAAATAAAAAATTCTTACCACTATTCCCTGGTGGCTGTAGAGCATCTCCTGTTAAATCGCACCATCCAACTGGAAAGATATCCCGAGAATCATATTTACACCAATAGTCAAATGCCCCTCGCCAGCCATCAAAGGTAATAAAAACTTCATCTCCTTTAACATTCCCAATGGTTGCGGGACATATCAAATAAGGATTTTTTCTGTCTATTGCTTCTAGCTTCATTCCGACTTTGAAACCGTTTGGAGAAGGCTTTGTAGGTTCCTACCAAGACAAAAAGAGCCGAACAGGTATGCACACATGAGATCTTGAAGGAAATGAGTTTCATATAACCTTGATGCCTAAAAGGACTCATGTTCCAAAAGATACATAGTACTGGGGGGGGAAATATGTTAGCATTTTTCCTTTATTTTCTATGGTCCAGATCTCCTCCATGGATAAAAATTCATGTTTCTAAGCTAAATGACAGGTTTTAGGAGTGGTAAAAAGCAGCAAATAATTTAAAAGCAAGAATTTAAAAGAAATCAACAAAAGGACACTTTGGAGTATTTAGTCATTTACAATATTTCTATTACCGCCTATCTTTTTTTTTGGTCTATTTTTTGTTGAAAATTTAAGATACATATTTCTTTCCTTAATTACTGATGAAAGAAACAGAACTACCAAGCAACACATTTCCAACGCTTTGCTAATCACGAGAAGAATAAGTTGTTACAGTGTTGTTAAGAAGATAAAATAGTTTGCAGTGTCACCTGTCAGTGTCGAGACCACGAACTGACCAATTTACCATCTTCAAGTCTATGCCTAAAGCAGGTTTGTAAACTAACAGGAGACTCTTTTATAAAGCCATTCGGATTTGCATAATGTGACTTCAATGCATGTTCAAATGATGAATTGCTTCCATGATGGTGTTTTGTTCCCTACCCTTCCTTACTTTTTATTGTTCATTAGATTGGTTTCCAAGTTTTGTGGGGAAGGACATGCACTAATAATAAAAAGGTACATAGCTTCATTTGTAAAATTGTCCATGTAACTAAAAGTACAATTTACGTTGTAAATATAACTTGTATTCTTCTTCCTTACATAACTTAGGCACGTTACGTATTTCATTTCTTCACTTTGTAAATCAACCCACTTCATTTCCTTCGCAGAACAATAGACTTGTACTGTTCCAGCTTTGGTGCAATTCATAAAGTTTATTTATTTCATAACATTTCTATTCCACTTGAGTGTAAAAAAAAAAAACCCACCAAACCTCAAAGCGGTTTACAAAATGAGTAACACAATAAAATTATCGGCAAAAAAAGTTTAACTACTACTACTAATTGAATTTATATACCACTCTACACCCAGAGGTCTTGGGGTGGTTCACAGAACAAAATCAAAATATAAAACCACAAAATAATCTAAATAAAAACAACCCCCCAATAACCCGCCCCTCCAAAAACATCCACATTTTAAAAGGGCATAGGATGTTAATCAAATCAACCATATGTCTGGTTAAAAAGGAATGTTTTTCCCTAGTGCCTAAAGGTGTATAATGAAGGCCCCAGGCGAACTTCCCTGGGGAGAGCATTCCACAGATGGGTGGGGAGCCACTGCAGAGGCAGCCTGTTCTTGTGTTGCCACCCTCTGGACCTCTCAAAGAGGAGGCACACAAAGGAGGGCCTCTGAAGATTATCTCAGGGTTCAGGTAGGTTCATATGGAAAGAGGCGGTCCTTGAGGTACTGCAGTCCTGAGCCATTTAAGGCTTTATAAGTCAAAACCAGCACTTTGAATTGGGCCTGGAAATTAATTGGTAGCCAGTGCAGTCGGACCAGGATCGGTGTAATATGCTCAAACCATCTTGCTTCGGTGAGCAACCTGGCTGCTGACTTCTGTACTAGCTAAAGTTTCCGAACCGTCTTCTGAGGCAGCCCGACATATAACGCATTGCAGTAATCTAATCTTGAGGTTACCAGAGCATAGACAACAGTAATTAGGCTATCCCTGTCCAGATAGACCACCAGCCAAAGCTGATGGAAGGCATTCTGCTCCACTGAGGCCACCTGAGCCTTGAGTGACAGCAAAGGATGCAGGAGTACCCCCAAGCTACGAACCTGCTCCTTCGGGTCAAAAGTGCAAGAGCAGGCGATCTCACAAACCATCAGGTCTAGTGCCTCAGTCTCACCTGGATTGAGCTTCAGTTATTAAAATAACATAAACTAAGCACAAATTAAAACACATGTAAACATCATATACCAAGAGAGAAGGAGCAAAAATGTTGAGGTTGTTACAAGAAGAGAGTGTATTGTTTTTAGCATAAAAATGTGTTCTGCATTGTCATTTGTGTATGATCCCTACAACAGTGACTGGAATAAGGAGGATGGGGCATAATTTATGGGTGTTCACTATGCTTGGAAGTCTTTGATACATTCATCATACTATTCAACAGGAAAAAAGTCAACCTCTCCCATGCAGGAATTAACATGCTACATTTGTAATACACCATTTATGCATGAACAGGAACATCACATGTAATAAATAACACACATATTTTAATATATTAATTTGACCTCTGTGGAAAGGTAAGCATAGAACTGTTAAAACCAAAGAGATTTGTTCTGAACTCAAGACATATACAGGCATTTTCTAAAGGCAAGAACCGAAGATGGGGAAGGATGTTCCCCTTCCTAGTCCTGTCCTTTTAAACAACTTCCTTGCCTTTTCAGGCCGGACAGAACAGTATAGTGCAATGGAATCCTCAACAAGCCATACAACTGCAGCCGAGTCTCCTACCTTCTTAAAGAATGAAGCAGGCGCCATTTCAGCACCATTTAGTGTTCTTAGGAGAAACATTGGCCAAGAAGATGCATTCATCTGGAACCCTAAAATTGACAACAATGGATTAGTTGTGCGTAACAGATTTACCAAAATATGCCTTTTAAGAAACAAGAGAACCTTTGTTAAGTGGCGTTATCTCTGCAGGATACGTTTTGATTATAAATAGAGGGTGAGCATGGGCGCATCGTGCTGAGGCACTTTCCCACCACAAGCTACAACCGTAATTGAGCAATACTAAGCTAAGCACCTGGTGCAACATGTGGGGAATACAGTGCTACATTTCACGTTAAGCAGAAAGGGAGCGTTTTGACTCATATTGTATTACGAGCGGAATAGGATTTCTGGGACCAGACAGTTCGATGTCACTTGGGAAATACCAATTTTGTATACAGTTAGCAGGAGGCAATTACACACACAATTAGCTCCAAGCTCAGCCAACAAACAAGATGCGGCAAAACTCCCAAAGGAAAGGTTTCAAAAAAGAATTTAGCTGTACAACACCATTTGGACACTGGAATTCTGCCTATCTTCAGAAAACATGTGGCCAGCATGACAAGGCCGCTTCTGGCAAACTAGAGCAGCACATGGAAACGCCGTTTACCTTCCCGCTGTAGCGGTTCCTATTTATCTACTTGCATTTTGACGTGCTTTCGTACTGCTAGGTTGGCAGGAGCTGGGACCAAGCAACGGGAGCTCACCCCGTCACAGGGATTTGAACCGCCGACCTTCTGATCAGCAAGCCCTAGGCTCAGTGCTTTAACCCACTGCGCCACCTGGGTCCCTTCAGAAAACATATGAAGACCAAATACAGTATGATATACTTTATCAATGGCTCACTTGTCTGGCTCAATAAAGATATGTGCCAGTTTACATATACTGTACCGCAGGAGCAAACTAACTGCATTATAGTATCCGGCAAACATTACTGCAAAGATTTTTTTGGGGGGGGGACCACATGGATAATTTCATTCACTGGTGGTGCTGAAACACCTGTTTCAAGCCATTTTGTTTCCAAACAATTACTTTCTGTCTCAGTATAGGCCAGGTGTGGAGAACCTCCGGGTCTCTCTTTTTCCCCACCCCTCACTGGCTCCGCTTTTGCACTCCAAGTGTTTTTTCCTGGCTGGAAGGTGTCTGATTCACACTATGATGCAGCCTCTTGCTTATCAAAATGGAAGGTAGAGGTTAGGTCCAGTCACGGAGGACTCTGGGGTTGCAGCGCTCATCTCGCATTATTGGCCGAAGGAGCCGGCGTACAGCTTCCAGGTCATGTGGCCAGCATGACTAAGCCGCTTCTGGCGACCCAGAGCAGCACACGGAAACGCCGTTTACCTTCCCGCCGGAGCGGGACCTATTTATCTACTTGTACTTTGACGTGCTTTCAAACTGCTAGGTTGGCAGCACCTGGGACAGAGCATTGGGGGCTCACCCCGTCATGGGGATTCGAACCGCCAACCTTCTGATCAGCAAGCCCTAGGCTCAGTGGTTTAAACCACAGCACCATCTGCGTCCCAGAAGGTAGAAAGGAGGGTGCAAATTTGCTTCGTGCACTTTCCCCTCTGGACACCATTGGCATGTGGCCTTTAGGAAGTTCTCAGAAGGGAATGCATCCCTCACCCTGAAGGCAATAAAACATCTTTTTCATACCCGGGGAAGGAACCCGTGGCTCTCCAAATGTGCAACTGATCATCTTTGACATTGCTGGCTGGAGCTGATGGGAGACTGGGAGTCCAACAACATTTGGAGGCCACAAGTTAGTCACCTCTGCTTTAAACAGATTATTATTTCCATTATTCATACAGAACCATCAGTGGCGCTACACAGGTCCCTAATCTATTGCAGGCTTATGGCCTACAACTGAACACAGACGTCAACAGGGAAATGGAGGCGTAGGGTAAACAGGGAAGAATGTGTATTATTTCAGTGACACGCAGTGACAGTAGGGCAAGGGGGACCAGGAAGCTGCCCCCAAAGACTTCACACAGGACAGATATGGCTTGAGGAAGTGAGAGAGAGGTGGCATCACACAGGTTTTTTTCTGAGAGACAGTTCTAAAGGTCTGCAATAGAGAAGGGGTGGAGTTCTTTGAAGAAGTCACACATCATCAAGATGGTGGAACTGGGCAAGGGCAGAGGATAACGGGAGGACAACGCTACACAGAGTTTTGTAGAAGAAAAAACCTGGGAACTTAAGTGACATTTCTCACAGCAGTGCCATGAATCCATGGTTCACTTGTATGATCTCTAGCAAACTCAACCAAGTGCACAGAGTCCAAATGCCAACCCAGTAAATTCAGTCTATTCCTCCAGATCCTTCTTTCTCTTTTTCTCTTACCAAGTGGTGGCTGAAGCATTCCTCCTTTCTTCTCGCAGGTTCCAATTGGCTGTATGTCAGATGAATCCACTAGCCTCCAAAAGTCATTTTTGTTGTCGCTTCCATCAAGCCGCAACCTTAATCTGGCACCCGTGATTCCAATAACTGTAGCTATACATACTGAGGTAATGTTTCGAGGGTCATGGGCTTCCAATTTCATCCCCACTTTGAAATCATTGCTAGGTGGAACCCTAGACTGCAAGAAAGGCAAAATAAGGCATTTTACTGGACTATTTTTCCAGGAGGGAGGGAGAGAAGGAATCAGCAGTACTTAATGCCATTTATACTTACTGTAAATCACTCCCCAATTTAACCAAGGATTTATAGTTCCTATTGTATCTTCACATTATTAGGTAGGCTAGGCTAAAAGATAGTAACCACTGAGCAACAACCTTCAATGGATGAGCTAACCCACCTACAAATCTAATAGATGATCCATTGTATTGAAGTTGGCTTCTTACACAAATTTATTCTTTTGCACAACTATAGTAAGCTGGCACTTCCACCCTAAACTTGCCTACTTGCAAGCTGTCTCATCCATTTTATTGTAATTTACTTGTAATTAACTTCACAACAAATCACAGCTTTAAGAGGCATGAAAGACTAATACCTTCCTGACAGAAAAATTTAACATGTGCAACTAGTATTTATGATTATAAAAGCCACTGGAGTTTTCTGCCCCCCCCCCTCTAAATAGTATAAGTATCTGAAGCTTGCAAAATACCCATATGGATTGTGTAACACAGAAGTAGGCAGACTGGAATCAACTGAGAAATCTCTGGGGGTGATTTGCAGTTAATTAACAAGTGGTTCTAGCTCCTCATAGTTTAACAACAGTTTTTAAAAGGAAGCTATTTCTCTCCTTGTGCTAACGTTCTTAGGTGTTTCTAACTTATAAAATTTCCATAATGATTGGCGGCCTTTGGCAAAGTTTTTATACAACAGTATTGGCCACTTTAGGGACGCAGGTGGTGCTGTGGTCTAAAACACTGAGCCTAAGGCTTGCCGATCAGAAGGTCGGCAGTTCAAATCCCCGCGATGAGGTGAGCTCCCGTTGCTCAGTCCCAGCTCCTGCCCACCTAGCAGTTCGAAAGCACGTCAACTGCAAGTAGATAAATAGGTGCCGCTCCGGCGGGAAGGTAAACGGCATTTCTGTGTGCTGCTCTGGTTTGCCAGAAGCGGCTTAGTCATGCTGGCCACATGACCTGGAAGCTGTTTGCACCAGCTCCCTCGGCCTATAGAGCAAGATGAGCGCCACAACCCCAGAGTCGTCCACGACTGGACCTAACGGTCAGGGGTACCTTTACTTTTTATTGGCCACTTTAAGAGTTCTGAGTTCTCATCCTTGATCTATGCCAGACATCCCCATACTTCGGCCCTCCAGATGTTTTGGACTACAATTCCCATCTTCCCTGACCACTGGTCCTGTTAGCTAGGGATCATGGGAGTTGTAGGCCAAAACATCTGGAGGGCCGTAGTTTGGGGATGTCTGATCTATGCTAACTCAAGATACAGATTCATATATCCATCCATATACAGTGACTGGCTCAGGGATTACAACAGGTTGTTGATTCCACTCTCCATATATACCAGGCATGGCCAAACTTGGCCCTCCAGCTGTTTTGGGACTACAACTCCTATCATCCCTAGCTAAGAGGACCAGTGGTTAGGGATGATGTCCCAAAACAGCTGGAGGGCCAAGTTTGGCCATGCCTGAACAAGCCCTCTAAACCTTGGGCTTCTTGTAAAAAAACCTCATAAGCCTGAAGTCTGCTCACCCCTGGCATAACATATATATATGAAAGGTAAGCAACACAAAGAAACTACAATACTAACATAAAACACTTTCGTATACTCATTTATATTTTAAACCATTTACCTGTTTGAAACAATGTGAAGGAGCAGCTAAGGATCCAGTCTCTTTCAAGTAGTTATCCCAGTTAAAATATTCTAGGAGGGGAGAGAGCAAAATTTAAACATATTGTTGAGATAAAAAGACTTCAACCTGCAGGAAGCACACAGATTTTTGTTTATTATTTCCTTCAATCTTTTGTATATTTGTCATCAGTTGGCTGAGGGAAGCATTTAGCACTCTAAGAGACTACTGGAAGATAAGCAGAAATCATTTACCCAAAGGAAAACAAAGTATCTGAACTTCTCTTTTCTATATACATACAGTATAGATAATGCTTTTCTTTTCAGATATACGAAATCCTTGTTAGAATCTAGATTTATATACCATACTACCTTTGCAGGAGCAGGTTTAGTGAAATTAATAGAAGCGGTTTCACTGGTTTACAGATTGAGCAATAACATAAAAAAAGAGGAACATTTCTTTGTGCACAGGGAGGCCAGTCACTGCTGGAAAAAACCAACAGAAATACATTCACACTTAAGCTGTGTCTACACTACAGCTTAGAATAGCTCAACCTTGCAGTGTGTTAAATTTGCAGGGTCTGGATTCCCTTTGTTATCTCTCCAATTCCTTCAGAACCCTGCTGAATAAGGATAAACTACAAAGTGGTTCTTGGTTTAACAATGGCAAGGGCTGAGCTAAGTAAATAATCCTTTTTAAAAGTTTCTTTTCTAAAAAAAAATGAAAAAGTAAATGCTGATTCTCATTATAGTGTACAGCTGCATAATTTGGGCAAATGCTTGAGAATCAATACCTGCTCCACTCAAAAATCCAGATGCAAGTTTGTTTGTTTTTGCAGGTGGGTGTGCAATAGTTTGCAGGAGTGGAGAGAAGGCAGAGATGGAAATGAACCGCCTCCACCCACCACCAGCTAAACACAAAATGCACACAACATTGCATACCATACAAGGCACGGATATGCATGAAAATATACATACACATGTACACATGAGGGGAAGGGACGCGGGTGGCGCTGTGGGTTAAACCACAGAGCCTAGGGCTTGCCGATCAGAAGGTTAGCGGTTCAAATCCCCGTGACGGGATGAGCTCCCGTTGCTCAGTCCCAGCTCCTGCCAACCTAGCAGTTTGAAAGCACATCAAAGTGCAAGTAGATAAATAGGTACCACTCCGGCGGGAAGCTAAACAGCGTTTCCGTGTACTGCTCTGGTTCGCCAGAAGCGGCTTTGTCATGCTGGCCACATGACCTGGAAGCTGTACTCTGGCTCCCTCGGCCAATAACGCGAGATGAGTGCGGCAACCCCAGAGTCGGTCACGACTGGACCTAATGGTCAGGGGTCCCTTTACCTTTTACACATGAGGCGAAAGGACAGAGGGAACATGTCATCCCCAGATACACACATAGTTGAAGGAATAGTACCAAAAGGGGGGGACCACCCCCTTGTCTTTCCCCCCTGTACACCCATTCACTCATGTGCTTCCCACACAACCATCTCTACTACTCCATCCCTTCTTTCTGCACACCTCTAGCTATCCTCCTCCAGACTGAAGGAGATGGTTGACATGACATCTCAGTGCTCACAAGCCAAGAGAAAAAAACAAGGTCTCTCATACTCTGGCCAGTCAACAGACATATATTGGGACTACACGTCCAGATCCCACCTTACACTGCTAATCTGTGCACGTTCTCCATGCCTTCATAGTTTCCACTCCAAATACAAAAATTAAGCCACTGAAAAAAATGATACTATGGTGCCACCTAGTGGCTTTGTTAGGATAATCTACAACCTGGTGCCCTCCAGATGTTTTCAACAATTCCCATCAGCTGATGTCAGCTGTACTTTGATGTAGTGTTAGAAACTGAGATATGAAAGCTAGGAGCTAAATGGCACCTTAAACCTAGGTTATGGGTGCAACAACGGAATGTCTAGGCATGCTTTTTTATAACAAGAATACAGAGCTGAAAATGAATGAACTGCAGCTAAAATATTATGTTCATTTTCCACATGGTCTACCCCCCCCCCAATATTCTTAAGAGGGTCTCTTCTCTAGTCTTCAGAGAGTGGCTGGAAGTGGGGAGGCAGAGAAAGGTCCTCCTTTCCTTCCACTCGGAGGTTTTAATCTAAAATCTTAGGTGCAGTACTGCACCCAGAGCTCAGAAACTAGTCGCGCTAATGAAATTCCCCGTCGCAAAATGCGCCTAGAACAATGGGGGTTTTGAACACTGCCTTGATGCATGTAGACTAAAACAACCTGTAGGCTGCTTTATAATTGCTAATAAAACTCAGAGGTCCTGGCTACTAGCGGAACCTGCATCTCATGTTCTGACATTAGCTTGCACTGGATTTCCACCATTCATTATGTGGCACACATCCTGTGTTTCACTCATGTATCCAGCCCATTATTTCCTTAAGATATTAAAACTCTTGCACAATCAGGGTGAGAAAGCCCTGTCTTGAGCAGAGCTATTCACTTTTAAAAGTCCTTCTTTACTTCCTTCATTTATAAACCAAAAAACCTGCTTTTTGTTTTAACTCCCTCAGTCTACCTATATATCAACCAAATTTCAATTTCTCCCTTTGGTTTATTTTAGAAACATTACCTAGCCTAAAATCTTTCTTGAACCCAAGAGCAAAGATACCAGCAAACCCAGGCAAAGGGCTCAACTAGAGGAGAATAGGGAGCAACTTACTTGTTTATTTTAAAAAATTATATACCTCTATTTCATTAAAAAAGAAAAAGAAAAGCATACCCGGGCGGGCAGAGTTAAGTATGCTCATTTGTGTTTTTGTATTAAGGTTGTGTGTCTGGGTTAAGTGTGCATGACAGGTTGGCCCCACTCTGGTGCCAGGCCCTGGAGCGGAGTCTCTAAGAACTTGTCCTGGAAAAAGACGTGCCCTACCCATTTTAAATCCCTAAATGTTATGGCAAGGCCACTGGAGCAAGGATCTTTCTGATCTTCTTCTTCCCCCACACGCAGCAGCCCTCTTAAAAGATCCCTGGTTGATTGGGAGACCTCCTGAACAGCATGGGCTACATTGCAGGAGGTAGTTGTAACTGTCCAAAAATCAGGAAGGAGGCACCTTGCACAAGTGGAGAGGCTAATCGGGTGGTGCAGGAGGTGATGGGAGAGATATGTGAATGAGCAGAGGTTAAACCCCCTTTATTTATTTGTTATTTTAAAAGTAATTCATAATATTTACATTTACAATACATACCATTGTTTAACAATTGGTTGCTTGACAGACAACTCTTCCCATGTTTTTCTCTTCTAATAGTCTTAGAATCTAAAGAAAAAGAAAAAGAAAGGACGTAAAACACAGTATATATATATTTTTTACATAATTTTGCAGAATAAAGTGCCCCGGGGCTGAGGGACCCATGCATCCATCCCTCCATTGTGCATGGATATAGTTCCAGCTGATAACCACTGCTATGCATACAAAGCTAAATTATTTGAAGCTAATTATCTTTTTAATTAATTAGCTCTGCCCTAAAATTATTTGAAGCTAATTATCTTTTTAATTAGCTGTGCCCTAAAAAGAATATAAGTACTTTGAATGAATGAGTAAATAAATAAATAGGACACACAGACACACACACACACACAATATGTTATGTATGTATGTATGTATGTATGTATGTATGTATGTATGTATGTATGTATTTGCCAAGCAGCAGGTGGTACTGTCGGTCCTCATTGTTGCACTGGTGAGGTTTCAATTTCTCCCCTTGGTCATCATGCTTAGTCTGCGAATGTCTTTTCAACCTTTGCAAAAGGTCCCCTTCTCCCTCTGGTAGTGCACTATTCTTCTAAGAATCCCAACAATTCTGCCACACAAGAGGGAAAGGGTCCTCTTTCCAAAAGAGGCTGGTTTCCTCCTCTGCTCCCCAGAACAGGGCTGGGGTAAGAGGCCCTTCTACATCAGTGCTTCCTTAGAGAGCAAAAACTCTGCTGAATGTGTGTGTCTGATGCAGTATGTCTGCTGAGCCTGCCCCCACCCCCCAGGGCAATACATGTTTAATGTATACTTGTCTAGTCCTTCCTTGCCGAGGGTGTGTTTGCATTGCAATGTGTTGCAAATGGGTGGCTGACCCAAAACGTGGCCCTTGGGCCAATCCAGGCTACCCATGGATGGGTGATGGGCTGATGGGAGTGGTAAACCTGTAGATGGCTGTTAACGACTGCTGATGACTGCAATTGGTCCTGCGGGGGGAAAAGCAAGGGCTGAGGCACTAAGCCCATCACCCATAACCACCCACCCACTCCCTAAATATACATAAGGGTCTGGAGGATTCTGTTTCAGTGTATCTGACGAAGTGTGCATGCACACGAAAGCTCATACCAAAATAAAAACTTAGTTAGTCTTTAAGGTGCTACTGAAGGAATTTTTTTATTCCCTTACAAGACAAAGTAGCCCGTTTCAAACAGTTATCTGTAGAATGTCTTGCCATGGGTTGCTCTGACAACTACTAGCATAACTGTAAGACCATGTAGACCGGGGCACCCCCCAACTTGGCCCTCCAGCTCTTTTGGGACTACAACTCCCATCATCCCTAGCTAACAGGAGCAGTGGCAAGGGATTATGGGAGTTGTAGTCCCAAAACAACTGGAGGGCTGAGTTTGGGGATGCCTGATGTAGACGCTTCAAGGAAAAGTTTAACAATGGCTGCCAGATACTGAAGGTCAAGGAACAGGGGTGCCAACTTGAATAAAATATGGGGGGGGGGTCCCCAGGTATGCCATGCCCCACAAAATCCATCACGACAGGGCACACCAATTTGAATTGCAATGCCGATCAACTTTGGGCTCCCCCAGCCCCTCAAATATTTTATTGGGGGAGCTGAAGGGACCTCGGCCCCTAGGAGTTGGCTCCTATGTGAAGAAAGATGGCAATCTTGTTTTGCTTGTTGTATTGGGCTGGTCACAGATCAAAGTTGAGGAGCAATAAATATCTAACCTGGCCCAGCATGGTAGATGCTGCATTCTAGCCAAATCAGGAATTCTCCGTAATTTGGAAGGGCGTAAGCCAGGGGTGTCAAACTCAAATTCATAGGGGGCCGCATCAGCAGTTTGGTCACCCTCAAAGGGCCGGTTGTATCTGTAGGACTATGTGTCCACTCTTTATTATCATAAATTATTGTCACTGCATTCAATTATTACTGTTTTTTGTAATAATGTAAGTAATAACTAGCTCTGAAAGCAGAAACATAGTCAGAATAATGGCAAGTAGATATTCAAATGTACAATTATTGTACAATTTATTGAAAAATGATTTTTGGTAACTGCACTGGGTGGTGGAGGCTCGCTAGGGTTTCATGCAGGACCTTTGCAGAGCTGCTAGTACCTGGAGATGCTGGGGTCCTTCTGCATGCAGGACAGATGTTCTGCCAGTGAGCCACCACCCTTCACCAAAGGGACTGGCTGAGGTTGACTCACTGGAGCTGCTCTCCTGGTTCCAGGGTTTAAGGGCCAGAAGTATAAAGCAGCATCCTATGTTTCTGAGGAGAGGGAGAGGGAGGGGAGGGGAGGGGGAGGGAGGAAGGAAGGAAGGAAGAAAAGAGGGAGTGGGAGGGAGAGAGGAAGGAAGGAAAGAGGGGAGAGAAAGAAGAGTCGAAATAAGGAAGGGAATAAAGAAGTGAAAAAGAAAGAGGGAGAGAAGACGGAAAGGGAGAAAGAAGGAAGGAAGTAGAGGGAAAGAAAGAATAAGAATGAGGGAGAGGAAGAAAGATGGGAAGGACGGAAGGAAGAAAGAAAGAAAAGAGGGAGCAGGAGGGAGAGAGGAAGGAAAGAGGTCCCGCTGCTGGGTCCTGCTGGCTGGGGCGCTCGGCGGGCCACATGACAAGGTCTGGCGGGCCGGATTTGGCCCCCGGGCCTTGCGTTTGACACCCATGGCGTAAGCATTTTCAGTGTGCTATGTAATTAACTACAACTGTGGTGTGTTCCCTGTGGAGCTCTGTAAACTCTCTCCCCAAGTATTGGAAGTGATTTGACCTATAGCAGTGCAACAATGGGACCAAGCATACATGCTCAACTATCTGGAAGGGTAACCACTTAATATGCCTCTGACATTTTAATCTATCCCCAATATAAAAGGTTAGAAAACTCCATCACAGCAATACAGCAACAGTGAACATACTAAATTTGAGAGAAATATGTACATTAAATCATAAGGCTGCAATCATATACCCATATACTTATGGGACAACAAAATCAAAATGGAAAAGGACCAGGGCAGAGAATAATAACCATAAAATACCCTGCAGAAATCTATTCCACTCTACCATGAGATTAGTGAGTTGATTGTGGGTAGTTATATTTCCAAGCTGTGAGGTCTTTCCTAGTCCACCTCCCATTTATTGGGTCTTTTTGGGCTCCCCTAACCATAATTTCCCCAAAAAAACTGCAGCCCCTCATTTACGTTGTTGCTTTGTTTCAAGAACTTTACCTTTAGCTGCTGTTTTCCCCATGGTAAAATGTTTGGTCCTCCTTTTTCACAATAAGAACACAGCCATCCACTCTTCTTTTTTCAACACAACCGCTTCCTGTGAAGCAGTAACACAGCAGGTGAGGCCAAATGCAAAATAAAAAACTTTTATACAGTGGAAGCGGTATATAAAGGGGCAATGCCTTTTTAACCCAGCCAAGAAGGAAGATGGGAGATAAACGTTACACCTTAGCCCTAAGTCACTTGGAAACAAATGCTATAGAATTTTCTGCGCTATAGTTCGTGAAGCTTGAAGCTTAAGTTTAGATTCTGTTTAAACCATTTTATTAAAGGTCATGCTACTGTTTCTAATTCCTGTTTGTCAAGCAAAATACCACTTGATGATACCATTTCCCATGCATTGCAGACATCCTATAGCTAACTAGGAAAACTGAATTCATTAAAACAGGAGATTGTATTACGTAGTATTAAAATTTTAATTGTGGCAGCACATAATAGTAAACAGAAATCTATTTCATTGCTACAGTTTTTGTACTCAAGTGCACACACTTTACAAATCACATTCATAAATATTGCCACTGGCATTATCAGATCACTTTCAGCAGCGTGTCTGGCAGTAATGAAACTATAAAGTTGATGTTTTCACTCGCTCCACAAATATACAAGGCACAAATTTAACTAGTCGTTAAGTCTACTAGTTCCCTCATCTGTGCCTCAACTTAAATTATGTTGTCATTTATTGCACCTGCCTTCCTGAGATGTGCAACCTTGATTAATGGCTCATGCCTTTTATATATATACACCAAACTCTGAACAGGGAAATGATAAACATTAGGGGATAAAAAAACAACAGCACTTATCAGATTACTATCCTGCATTTGGTTTTGATGTAAGGTGTAAGACAAAGATCCAAACAGCAGGAAAGGAAACATATTTTTATTTCCAATTGCAGCCATTCATTCCATATTGAATCCTTGCTTCATCTGGCCAGAATTCAGTATTTCAGATATTGACGTATACCAAATTAATAGTAATCTATACTGTTTGTGAATTATTAGAAGCATTTTAAAGTTGAATTTATTAAAACAACCATTTAAAAATTGTATTTATAAATGATATTACAAAAACGTATGTATGAATAAATTGGCACATGCCTTCCTATATCTCATTATATGTATAATTTAAGTTTACACCATAATTAATTTAAAAACTGAATCCTGAACACATTCATTTTCATGAAATATCCATCTACTAACCAGAGAAGTTGAAAACATAGAGATGGATATTATAGCATTACTTAAATTTATTATATTTCATAACACTATGCCAGCATTTGCGAAATTACTTGCTTTTCATGATGGTGCTAACTTATAGTTATGGATTTTAGGAAAATTATCACCTTCAAATTTATATAACACTCTAACTGAGAACCATTAAAGTTGAAAAGCTGTCTACAAAAACTGCAATAAATCAAACAAAATACTAAGCTGGCAATTGCCTCATTACACAAACAATGTAATTCCCTCGGATTATTCTGTCTGAACCCATTCTGTGTGCTATTTTACACACCTTACAAAAACTGAAAAATGCTTGCACATATACGGTAATTTGAGCCTATAAATTACTTCATGTGCTACAGGGTACTACAAAGAGCACTGTAAAACATAAAGAAACACATAACACATTTCATGCGTCTATCGAATCCAATAAGCAGAAGAAATGAAAATCTGCTTAAATGGAACATCACAAATAGCTGCTGAAGTCAAACACATTCCAAAGCTACTCTTCTCTTCCAGCAATAAACTATGAAAGGTGATGCTTAGTCCCAGTGGCCTCACTTTATGTCCAGGCTACTTTAAACAGTTTGTGTTTTTTTTTATCTTTTTTTGTTGCCACCAGATTGCACTTGCTCCCATAATAAAGATTCCAACCCAGCAGTGATAATCATCCCTCTTAGCCACTGGAGTCCCTGTTAGAAACATAAAAAGAATTCCAGAGTTTCAGAAGTCTGTGCAGTTTTGGAGAGACGACTCCCTGCTAACACAGCAACTGCAATCCTTAAGTGGGGTTGTTGATATGCATCCCTCCCTGGCCCAAAGATACTGTTATGTGGCTTATGAAATTCCGCTGCAGGTTTGAGAATTCAAGTTTTCATTTATGGATACATACACTGGGTTCCTAATGTATGTATAGCACGGCCAAAAGGTATCTGAACTGTCCATATATGACCAGTGTATACATGAAGATTAATCTCTACATTGGGGGGTGGGGGGTGAGGAATGTGTGAAACTGCCCACTGGATTCAGTGCAGAAATACAGTCCCTTCATCATTACTATTAGTTCACAGTTACATTTTAATACAACATCCACTGCACACTTAAAACTACTATTCATGGTACTGCTACCCTCGCCTTCTTGCCTTTCTGACTCAGTGCAAGTTTACAATATAGGAGCCACTTGACCCAGAAGTGAGAATAAATGGTGAAATACTATCAGTTTCAAAGTATGGCTTAAGCTAAGGAATTAATTTCAAAAGATGTCATTCCAACTGTATGAAGTGTTGTTTTGAATCTAAGTTCTAACTCCCTTCCTAATTACAGTATATTTCAAAATAGACCATAGAAAATGTTGTTGCAATAAGAAGGAAGTTTGAGACTTGTTTTTCAGACTACTATTAATTTATCCAAAGTCCTTCAGGTTTGCAGTTACACAGTTGTAATGAACCTGAGGTTGTCCCTCTCGGAGTCATCTCTGCCTTGTTCCATTCTGGTAAGACAGACAGACAGGCAGGCACATGGAAATATATAAACGCCTGCACTTTTTTCACCAATGAAGTAGCAAGTTAACACCTTTCAAATATTGGCTTTAAAATTCCAACCTCTTGCACCAGCATACTCACACATTTACCATCACAAGCCATTGACTTTTAACAATTTGCAAGAACTAATGCTTATTCAGTGCAAGATTAATAATGTGACTGATGAACATATCCAAGCTTTATCTTGTTTTCCTTGAAATGTACACGATCAATCTTTCACTTAGTTCACCAACAGTGACATTTAATCTATCAAAAATGGGTTCTCTCTTCCATTGGTAAGTGAAAGTGATTAATCATGCACTGTGGGTATAAGCAAATAATCCACTTGAGAGGCACTTTAAAGAAGTGGACTCCAAATCCCATCAGCTGCAGCCAGCATGGCATATGCTCTGGAGTGATGGAGGAGCTGGAGTCATACAAGTGTGGCTGAACTGAAGTACAAGCGCAACGCAACTATTCATGAGATATCAGCCCCTCGAGCTAAAATTTCAGAATGCCAATTAATACAACTAAAGAAGAAATATTTTGCACATATTAGCAATGACAATTCTGCATAGGATTAAATATATGCTCAAAAGCAGTACCAACAGCTCAATGATCATCCATTGACACTGTAAGCTCCTTTGAATTTTCTGTTTATAACTTGGGTTCAGAGCCCTGGGCGCTAATGAAAAAAATACAGTGGTACCTCGACTTACGAAGGCGCTCTTCCGTTCCGCGGCGCTCTTCGTAAGTTGAAACCTTCGGAAGTCGAGGCATTCGGAAGTCGAGGTACCACTGTACTTCTTAGTTATATAGGACAGCCAACTCTACTCACACAAATAAATCTAGGGTGAGGAACTTGTGGCCTTCCAGATGTTGATGGACTACAACTCCCATCACCCCTGACGGTTGGCATAATGACTGCAGCCAAAAGGAGCTAGAGCTCAACAGGTTCCCCACCACTGGTCTAAATGACCATCCATGTAGTGTGGCAAAATGGAAAGTACCTATGCAAAACCTGCACCAGAGAATGGCTGTTTGAATTCCGGCTGTGGAATCAAGTTCACTGAACGGCTGCAAGGAACGTTAGGCTGTACGGAACAAGGCTGCAGTAATGAAAGAGACAGCTCCTGGTGCGCTGCCTTGAGCTCCTTGGAAGCAGGGTGGAGTGTATGTGTGTGGGAGAAAGAGAGAGAGAGAAATATAGGTCTCAAACTAAGTAACTCCTAAACAGTGCAGGCTCCACATATTCAGCACCTTTGTGTTCCTTAAGACGCCAGCAGAATGTCTACGTGTCATTTAATGAGGAAGTCAGATTTGCAAGAATGTGATACGGAGAAATGTTCTGTTGGTGCCCTATGACTGTTGGTGCCTTTCCTGAAGACACACCCAAAAGACCTTATTTCAGGCATCCCCAAACTTGGCCCTCCAGATGTTTTGGGACTACAACTCCCATCATCCCTAGCTAACAGGACCAGTGGTCAGGGATAATGGTAATTGTAGTCCCAAAACATCTGGAGGGCTGAGTTTTTTTGGGGGGGCTGTCTTATTTCATTGTTTTTAGAAGATGCAAGGCCTCCCATTATATGCATAGGCTTTATTTACTCTTTTAATTGTAGGTTCATACAGATTATTGTTTATATATTAATTTAATAATAACCACCACCACCACTACTACCCATAAAAGATGCTTTATTACTTTTAATAAGTACTACTTTGTGTCATTGACAAAAAGTGGAAGAGAACTTTTAAAATAAATAAGGCTATGTTGAAGAGCCATAAGGCACAACCAACTAAACAAAATTCTCCTTCTTAACCATGTATAGGACTGCCACCAATTTGATATTTTGCTTTGGTATGGGTTATAAAGATCAAATACCTAACATAGGACCACTCTACAAAACAGAAAACCTCAAAATAATGTTTTTAAAAAGAGGCTGAACTTCCTATACAAACTATCCAAATCATTTTGGAAGAATGGGGGAACCAATTACTGAGGCAAACAACAAAAGTAACCATGTTAAAAAAGAAACTTTTTTAAGAAACAAAATGTAGATGTTTATTGAACGAGTATGGAGTAAACTTGTTGGAAAATGAATTTGGAAATAATCTCAAGTTGAATCCAACCTTACACACCATACTTCATCAACACTGTTTCTGCATGCAAAACAATTCAAACGTATTTCTGCAAATTTTGATTTAGTTTATTTTGTAACAAACATGAAAAGGCACTGATTCCTGTCTGTAAGTCACTGGTATTGCAGAACTGCTGTACATAGTGCAGTAACCTGAATGTAAATCCACTGGCTATCCTATGCAAGAACGGAATATAATATTTCAAGTATTGGTGTAGCCTTTATAAAAAAATTACTGCATGTTGTCATTATAAAGAATCTGTTATCATTCAAAGATTTATTACATAATGGGATTTTAATCTTATGCTTAACAGCTAAACAGTCTCAGAAGTTATAAATATCTAAGATACCAACATTTAAGCATTTTATTCCCACTGATTTCAGTGGAAGAGTTGAAATCTCCCATTGAGATAAATGGAAATTATATGTATTTAGTTGGATCACATGGCAAGTGATTTGTACAGGATTTTGAGATTCTCTTGTTGAATGTTCCATGTTTCAAAGCATTATGTCACAGGAGACCACATTCATAAGAGCTTCACTCAGGATGGCTATTATTTTTTCAATTTATATCCTGCCTTTCTTCCCTAAACAGCCCAACTCTCTCTCAAAAGGTCACACCCATGGTTTAGCTAAAAGCACAATTAACAGAATCTGAAACCATTTTAAAAAATTCCTTCAGTAGCACCTTAAAGACCAACTAAGTTTATATTTTGGTATGAGCTTTCGTGTGCATGCACACTTCTTCAGATACACTTCTTCAGAAGTGTGCATGCACACGAAAGCTCATACCAAAATATAAACTTAGTTGGTCTTTAAGGTGCTACTGAAGGAATTTTTTTATTTTGCTTCGACTCAGACCAACACGGCTACCTACCTGTAACTGAAACCATTTTGTAAGCATAAATACTGGCACAATTTTACTGCCAATATATGAAAGCAAATTTTTATTTCTGAAACATAACCACTTTTTAAAATTAGAAGGTACACTTTAGCACCTGTTCTTTTGCAGCTATAATGCTTTACTACACAATGCTATGCTGAAATATTTGTTGCACTCAGCAACTCAATATGCAATTTAATCTAGGTACACTGATCAAGGAAAAATAAAAAGAAAGGTTGACTTGTATGGCAAGGGGAAAAGATTCGTGCATCTTTATTTGGTTAAAAACACATCAGAAGTTTTTTTTATTGAAAAAACCCCATAATTTAGTGAAGACTTCAAACTTCAATGGTTTATTTGCTCATGACATCAAAGAGAAAAAGTGGAATGTATTTCTCAAAGAAATTTCTGAGCTCGAGGAACCAGAGCCAGAAATGTCCTAGTGCACAACCTTCCAAAAAAAAAAACACAACAAAAACCTCATTTCCACAAGTCCCATCAAAATGAGTGCAGATTCCAATTTCTTTCAATAAGGCTTGCACAGGAAAACCTCTGGGGATTATTCATCCGTATGTGATGCCTAGGGCTTTGATTTTCCAGCCTCAGTCAGAAAACTACAGTATTTAAGTGTATGATGGAAAGCAGAGCAGATGCAGCCTCTTTATTTCTTGCAAATGCATGCAAAGGGAGAAAGTAACTTGTTGTCTAGAGTAACTCATTCCTACTGAGAAGCCCTACTGTACTCCATGAACCACCTAGAGAACTCATGTTATGGGGCAGCTATTTTAAATGCAATTCATAAAATAAAGACTGAAACCTGCCCTGCCCACTTGAATCAAAATATACAGGGCAAAGCTGTTTAGTATTAAAAGCATCCTTGTATTTTATTGTAAACTTGCTACCTTCAGTCCAGTTGAACACAGGCTTAAAAACTCTTGGAGACTTTCATTATCCGGACCCCATAACTTGTTATTTTATGTATTATTACAGGACTATTCCATCTTACTTCCAATGAGTTCTTCCCCCTCCTAATTTTGGGAAATTTCCAACTTGGCCATGAATATATAAAGTATACGGGTTATAACTATAGTCAGAGTAGAGCCACTGAAATTAACAGACCTAAATTAATCGTCCTTTCATGTGCCTGCTCTGAGAATGGTTAACCTTGGATACAACCGTACTGAAATAAACTTTCCTTCTCACTGGGGTTACTGCTGCAATAGTCAATTTCTAGTTTACGTTTATACTGTTTACATGGGTAGACTATTTACAAAAGGGGATGGAGAGAGAAATTATTATCCAATTATAACGTATGAATCAGTCCTTGATGAACAGTAACATCACGTTCCATAACTATGTAAACGACCCCCGTATGAAATAATCGGAAACCTTAATGCCTGGTATAATTTCCGTGCAAACAAACCATGCATATATAAGAAAGTTTGGTTAAAGTGTCTCACACACTTGCATAGTAGACATTAACAGTGCGGTCCTATACATATCTACACAGAAGTCCCTCAAACTCACTGGAGCTTAACCCCAGGTAAGTGGAGTTCAATCGCATCCTGAATGAAGGAAAAACAGCGTCTACTTCCACCTACACCCTCGCTCCAGGAAATCTTGCTCACAAGGGTAACCCGATTGCTGTAGTTTATTATGTGCAAACAACTGTCTCTGAATCACACTGGCTGACCTCAGAGCACCATTTGTGCATCAAGTGTTTGCCCAGCTTTATATCAGAGCAACCATGGCTAGGGGGAATAAGACAACTTGCTGGCCACTGTGCAACATTTGTAGTTAGTTATTTCTATGTAAGTTTACAGTGACTTTTAAATACCACTTCTCCTTAATACTAATTGTTGCCTTCACAATACACTACTTGCCAGATAACAATTGTTGATTGCAATTCATTAAAATGACCTACAAATTATAACACAGTAGCCCCAGGTGGCGCTGTAAGGGACCCAGGTGGCGCTGTGGTTAAACCACTGAGCCTAGGGCTTGCTGATCAGAAGGTCGGCGGTTCGAATCCCTGTGACGGGGTGAGCTCCCGTTGCTTGGTCCCAGCTCCTGCCAACCTAGCAGTTCGAAAGCACCTCAAAATGCAAGTAGATAAATAGGAACCGCTACAGCGGGAAGGTAAACAGCGTTTCCATGTGCTGCTCTGGTTTGCCAGAAGCAGCTTTGTCATGCTGGCCACATGACCTGGAAGCTATACGCTGGCTCCCTCGGCCAATAATGCGAGATGAGCGCGCAACCCCAGAGTCGGTCACGACTGGACCTAATGGTCAGGGGTCCCTTTACCTTTACCTTTAGCAGATTAATAATATGTTATAATCATGTAAAGGAACATATCTTAATCTAGTGTGATCATTCAAGCTATAAGTTCCATGACGCTTATTTCAACCTTTATTTCAACCTGCAGGCTGTCCAATCTAAAGCACTTCAAATTGAGGATTACGGTATTTTTTTAATGCAAAATATCTAGTTAAAAGAGCTAAAGTAATCGTTGCTAACTGCCACCCTAACTTTTTAAAATAGTGTTTTAACTCTAGTCCTTAAATGTTAGTACAAATACTAAGCTCTACAAAATACATATTTTTCATTTTAACAAATATGTTATAGCATTGTGTGTTTTACTCCAAATTACTACATAGCATTTAAATATATTATTCATATAAGCATTTATTTTGCTGTTCATAATGAAAATTAAAGAA
Organism: Zootoca vivipara; assembly: GCF_963506605.1. NCBI lineage: Eukaryota > Metazoa > Chordata > Lepidosauria > Squamata > Lacertidae > Zootoca > Zootoca vivipara. The sequence continues at coordinate 38,426,760 of NC_083279.1, forward strand.
TCACTAAAGAATTATTTGATAGGTAACAAATTCAATGTTTAAGAAAATATAATGTCAGGAAGAAAGAAATTAACATATTTTAGGCTACAACATGTAACTATTTAGAAAAGCAACACATGAAAGTTCTTTTTATTACCGAAGTTTAACCAAGCATGAAATGTAGCTATATAAAGTAAGGTTCCACTTAATTACTACCATGCTACAATCTGTACTGCAATTTGCTAAGCCATGGGGCAGTGGCTAATTCATAAAATATTCTTTTCACAGCATCAAAGTTGAAAGTTAACTTTAGACTTTTTTAAAAAATTCTAAAGCATAAACAAAACCTGAAGTTATAGACATCACTCTGCATAACACTATCCACTCTTAGCACCGCCATCCTAAACTTATGGAAGTCCTGTAGTGCTTATTTTAACATACTTGGGCACAAGCTTCAAGTACCCTTAATCCACCTACAATGAATGGTACTTAAGCACATACATTTCTTTAGATTGTGTTCTTATGTACAAGATAATGGGTTTTACAGTACATAATCACAGCAGTGTGTTCTTTCACACTTGGATTATCAATACACTTTAAGTGTTCTCCTAAATCTGTGTTCAGCATTTCATAGGGAAGCAGTTAGTTAGGATTAACTGATTAAACACTGTCATAGTGGAGCTGCTGTCAAAAACACTTAACATTGTTACAAACCAATAGTCCCATGGATTTCCTTAAGATTCTTCCAACATCTGATTATCTCCAATGAAAACAATATTCACCATGGCATCATCATAAGCAGTTTGTCTTTCTGAGCTTTTAGATTTTTTGTTTTTGATCTTTATCATGTTGTTGAAATGGATCATTTAGATTATGAAGAATAAAATACCAAGCACATTTACAGAGCAATTATGTGCATATTTGCTTAGAGACAAGTATCTGTGTGTTCACTAGGGCTTATTCCCTAATAGGTAGCAGTCCTAAACATACCTTACTTACTTCAACTAAGACTCACTAATCTCACAGTAAACATGCATAGGATCCATCTCAATTCTTGTCATCAGAAGCATATGATCTTGGAAAATCACCTAGGATTTACTTTCCAAGCTAGTGTGTTTATGACAGGAGGTACCACTTTTTTAATAACACAGTTTGTTCCTGCCCTGAAAAGTATTCCTAGACACAATTTGCAGTATTACAGCTGCTGTGCAGAACTGCTCTCCACCCGTCCTCAAGGCACTTTAGGCCAAGCCCTACTGACTTACACGAGAAAACTCCGTCGAAAAGGGCAGGAGCAAGTGCAACGTCTTAAGCAGGGGAAGATTCGATGATGTGGGGGGGACCCAAAGCACACGGACTCCTCCTCATCTGTCCGGCTGAAAGCCTGCCTTCAATCGAGAGCTGCCTGCAGCCGGTTCTAAAGCAAGTGGATTTTAGGCGCCACTCCTATTCCTCCTACTCAGGAAGGAACAAGGGAGGGGAGCATTCCGCCTGCGGGAAGCTGCAGCCCAAGGAGGTGTGTCCTCTCACGCTCCTGTCAAATATACAGCAAAGGATACCAAACCACACACGGAACACTCCGGCCCAAAATGCACGTCGACCGGGGGGGGGCAAAAAGGAGATCTAGCTTGATCCCTGGGCGGACCCAGGAAAGGTATCCTCCGCCGCCTCCCCTATTTCCCCCAGCCCCGCAAGCGCCAATCATTCCTTCTGAGTTCTGCCCTACTTCTGCTCTAAGTTGAAACGCCTGTGCGCGTCGTTTCTTGCTTTCTACGCGCGTTGGATTCAAACGCGCCAGCTGCGGAGGCTCAACTCCGGCGGCCAGGCTGCTTTCCCCCCCCCCTTCCTTATTATTATTTTTAAGTCAACCACCAAAAAAGAGCGGGAAGGAGGAGAGAAACCACACCATCCCAAGAGAAGGAGCGCCCATCCCTGCTCCTCGTCGAAAACTAGGGGGCCTTCCAGGGAGCGGGAGCGAAAAAGAGACAGACCTGCCATGCCCCGGGCTAAACACAAGGTTAGCTCCCCTTCCAAGATCTCCCACCTCCTCCTCCTCCTCTGCCTCTCCCTCAAGAGGAATGCAATTTCCCCCTCCCCTCGGCCTTTTGATCGCAAGGAAGGTGGACGTGAAAGGTTTTGGAAGAGGGAGCGGTGGGGGGGGGAGGTCCCGCTTCGGCGGAGATAAAAACTCTCGCGCTCTCCGAACGCGGCAGGCGCGCAAAAACTAAAATAACAACAGGGGGAAGGAGAGAGAGAGAGAGCGCTCAGCGCCCAAATGCACCGAGAGGGACGGCGCAGCAACACAAACGGTGCGATGGGGGGGGGGCACGACTGGAGCCAGCGGGATGGGAGAGCGGCTTCCCTCCTCAGCCAAACCCGCCTTGCGGAACAGAGCGGGCTTCTGGGCGAGCGAGCTGCCGGCACCCACCGGGCAGCCAACCGCGTCCCTTTCTGCACACGCGCGTTCTCCGGAAGGCGGGCGGCAACTGCTGCGCCACAGCCGCCGCTTCCCCTTGCACTGCCCGCGCTTCAGCGTGTGGGACCCGGGAGACGCCGCAGCGAGGAGAAGAGGAGGAGGCGGCAAAGGGGGAGGAGGCGGCGGTGGCTCCGACTTCGCCTCCTTTCCTCCCTCGCAAGGCTCCTCGGCAGCCCCGGCGCGAGGCAGAACCTCGGGCTCGGGAGCCGCCGGCCGGCACGCACTCACCGAAGGGAAGGGACCCAGCGCCCCCTCGGCGCGCCGGCGACGCGGCTCGCGTGTCTGTCAGCTGCTCGGCTGCTGCCCCCGTCGCTTGGATTCACGCCGCCTCCGCCTCCGCCATGTTCCTGGGGCGCCGCGCATGCCCGGCAGCGGCACTGGGGGCTTCCCTCCGCCTTCGCGTCCTCCCTTCGCAGCCCACTGACAAGGGGGCGGAGGGCGCGGGCGGCGGCTCACCCACCGCCTCCGCCGCTACCACCATGCTGCGGACCCGGCTCGGAGTCTGAGGGGGGCTGTGCCCTAGCTCTCCACGCCCACGCCAGGCGGCTCCTGTGCACTTGCTGCTCCGCAGAGCGCGCGCAAACACTAGCGCGGGCGCAGGAAGAGTGCAGCCCAGGCGAGCCAGGAGCTGGCGGGGCCGACCCTTCCTCAAAACAACGTTTTAAAATACGTTTTCTGTTAGCACATTCATTAAAATGCAAGGGAATATCATTTATTAAAATGCAAGGGGAAAATATATTTTTAATAAACCAATATACAAAACAGTTACTTAAAACTTGCTAATAGATCGCCTTGGAAGCTGGGGGTAGTTCCGTAAAAGGGGTGCAATTCCTTTATGTTCAGTTCCCCAAAAAAGTTTGGGAGCAATTCCCCCCCCCTTTTAATCTTAATTTCACTATCTTTTCCAGTGGCTCCATGCAGATGTCAGAACAGTATGCTCTGTTATGTGCCACATAAAAGCATGTGTACAAAATTGAAGCAAAATGTTTCTGTTCAATGGAACACATATGTTTCTCTGGACGCATACATTTTCTATTATCAAAGTTTGATTTTGTGGCTTTATGCTTGAATTGAAGGAGTGGTTTCCTGCACAACTAGCATGATAATGTCCCCCACCAATTACAGCTGTTGTGAATTATCACTGTGCTTATCTTGGGTAAATTTAAGCTCTATGTAGAATTATTACAGGGTACTTTTAATTGCTATGGCCCATGAGTATTAGTGGAGAGAGAAGATAAAACCCTATGATTCTGATATAGTGGTTCCCAGTCTGCAAATTATTATGCAGGGGGAAAGTACAAGACTTATCTTTAGCAAAATCAAGAAAATAGACTGAATACAGCTACTGCTCTGACCATTGTTACATGCAGAGTCTCTAGTAATCATCAAATATAATCTAAAAAATACTGCACATGAATGCATGTGGAAGTATCCTCTGCCAAGCCACCTTCTTTTTTTCAGTTCCTACTATCCCTAGTTGCTTCCTAATAATTCCTTCTTCCTCATCTGCACTATTCTTTATCAAGCTCTTTCCTCTTTCTTCAGCTTTTTCCCTGCTGTGATATTAAGCATATGCACTTTGAAGTAAATTCCGCCTAAAATCAATTGTGCCTTAAGGATGTGTATGAAATGGTCGCTGCAAAGAAGGTGCTTTGAACAGGGATTGGGACAGTATTCCTATGACATTTTTTGGGGGGGGATTATCACATTCGTATCCTTCCTTTTCCCCAAGGAGTTCTGTATAATGCGGTCTCACTTTATCCTGAAATCAACCTGGTGAGGTATGTTAGACCAAGAGGTAGTGGCTGCCCAATAAATAGTGGCTGTCAGAGTTTCATGATACATTGGTATCAAAATGATACACTGGAATAAAAAAAAGGCACATTCAATCTCCCCATAGACCCCCACAGCTATACTACCCACACTTTCATTGTACAAAATTTATTACAGTATTTTCAAAATTGGGAAGAAAGGGCCTTTATACATTAACATATTTTTATGAAGAAGAAGCTCCTTAACAGGACCTAAAGTAAAAACTTGATGAGGTAAACACTACTTGGATTTTTATATACATGTTTTTATGTGTAATGTACTGTTTTATACTGTACTGATATTTGTATACCAAAAATGGAATTAAACATTCTTTGGGGAGGGGTTAATGAGAGAGTAAAGACTACTGGCCTTTCAGAAGTAAGTTCAGGCCATTTTATTTAAACACCTTTGAGAGAGTAACTTTAATTTGGCTTGTTGTGTTCTTGTGGAAGAGGCTTTTTTAGTGGTTCCAATGGACATTAATATAGTTATTGTTTTTAGATATTTTAACTATTATAGGTGGGCCCATTAGGGGGCAGGAAGGTGAGACTGAAATTATTCATGTAATTAAATGCACTTCAAGTAAACTGACTTTTCAGGTGTTAATAATAATGGGTGGCATTAGTAAGAGAGAGACTCTTATCAAATAGCCCCATGCCCGTGCTAGACAGGATGTCTAGTGGGGAAGTTAACACCTGATTCATTTATTTTTATTGTAGTAGATTCTTTACCTCTCTACTATGTAGGGATAGGTGAATCTGTTGATGTCAGTTTCCAATCTTGAAATCAGTTCTCCCCATAAATACAGTTTCCCTCTGATTCAAATTAATCTCTGCCCTAAGGACTCAATTAGCTTCAAAGTGGTCAAAGACACTTAAAAGTTTATAACATCTTGGAGGTGAGATTAGGGTAGGATAATACATGCTGCAATCCCATCTTTCAGGCTGCCATAAAACTGTTAGAAGATTGATCAAGACCACTTTCCGGAATGTCATGTTCTTTTTCATTCTCCCCACCTCCGCTTTCCCACCTTTCTGTTGTCTCCCTTAACTTTCTGGAGGACTATTCAGATGCTCAAGTTGTTTTGCATGAGTTTCCCCCTCTTTTCTTTTCTAATTTGCAAACTGTTTCCCAAAAAATAGGTGTGGGGTCATTTGTATTAAAACAAACAGGTGGAAACCTACCACAGTTTGTTGCAGTGTTTCCCCAGCCTCTGAAAAGCGTGGTTCTAGAGCTCCAGCCAGTCTGGAACATGAGCTTTGTCATGTTGTCTTGAGACTACAGGTTGGGATGTTTCAGAAGGTAGGGAGCAGGATGAGGACGGACATTAAATCTTTCCCCACTCTATGCTGCGAAATATCAGTGGGCTCAGGCTCAGTAAGGAAGGACAAGAAATACAATTCAGTTCCCATTTAAAGGGAAACCTACCTAATCCATTTAAAGGCAAACCTACCTAATTCACACTGTCTGAAACAATACACAAACTGAAATGCAGCCATCCTTCAAAAACTGCCCTTCTCTGAATTTTTGAAATAGCTTTTCAAAAAATTTGTTATGAGGAAACATGCATACAAAAATGTTAGGAGGAAATGTTATGAGGAAACATGCATACAAAAATGTGTATATTATAAAAATTCACATCAAAATGCTGATGAATGTGAAATATGTAGAAATGAACATGAGAAAAATGAAGAAGTGTGCATGCACACGAAAGCTCATACCAAAATATAAACTTAGTTGGTCTTTAAGGTGCTACTGAAGGAATTTTTTTATGAGAAAAATGAGAAATTGAGGGAAACTGAAATTGGCAGATTTACCAGTCCATAGGCTCAGGGCTCTCTGCAAGTCTCAATAATGAGTTCCTATCGCTATATAGTGTGATGGAGGGGACGTTGCTAGCAAGTGGGAAAGGCATATAGTGCAAGGAGGGAAAACCTCATTGTATGCATCCCTCCAAATATATCCCTCCAAATCCATGTAGGATAAGCCATTAGCAAATGGATAAGGACAATTCTCTGCTGCCATCCGTTTGTTGTTGTTTTCCCCATCCTGCCCCACCAGAACCGGGCACTCAACCACTATCCTCAACATGCCTTTTGCTTATTAACAGGACTATGTTAAGGCATACCTGGGGAGGCTACAAAACATGCAGAAATACCTACCTCATCTATGGTAGGCCCCATTTCACAGCCCAGCTGGGCTACCATGTTTGTTATTTAAGACAGTAAGTGGGGACCATAACAAGCTGTTTCAGGAGGTTGTCCCCATTGCTCCTTTCCAGGGCTCCCGTCATGTCAGATCAAAAGTCTTGTTATGGTGTTCAGAGGTCACGGGGGTGAGGGAAACAGCAGTGAAGTTTCAGATGGGGAAAGGAGAAATTGATACCTCCTACCACCACAGTCCTCAAATTTTCTTCTTGTTGTAGTGCTATAAAGTGCCAAAGGTGAACACTTCATTGTAGGAAAATAAAAAAATTCCTTCAGTAGCACCTTAAAGACCAACTAAGTTTTTATTTTGGTATGAGCTTTCGTGTGCATGCACACTTCGTCAGATACACTGGCTTAATTGTGGGGAAATTACAGTGAGTGGGAAAGAGGTGGATTTTTTTGGAACTCCCCAGTGCATATCCAATCAAACTTAATGTTCACATCCAGGAAAACTGTAAGCTGTTTGAAGGTACCCAGCCCAGAACCTGCACATTTAATAGCAAGGATGGGGGAGCATTTTCAGCTTTTGAGCAACCTTCCGGGGGGGGGGGCACATATCCGTGTCATGGTGCCAGAGGCAAAATGTGAATTTTAGCTTTGTTCAGTTGGCTAGTTTTTACACACGCTCCCACACCCCTTTCTGTCTTCCATCCGTGCAGGACAGAGGCATTCTCAGAGTTCAAGGACGCATTCCACCCAGGCAAAATGGTATAAAGTGGGGGCAGGGCGAGGCTGTGGCCTGAGGGGAGAGAGTGTGAGAAAGTCTCGAGAGTCTGATGGAGTGGCCTGAGGCGCCACATTTGGCCGCCAGGCCTGAGGTTCTCCATTCCTATTTTGTAGATATATACTGAGTGGGGGTTCTGGATACTGGACAAGGTGAAAGGAGTTTCCCCCATTTCATTCCTCCTGAACAATCAGAGGTGGCAAGTAGTGTAAGCTAGTTCTGATCATGGGGTAATGAAGATAAGCAACAGGCATGCCAGCCAATGGATGTTGCAAATCTGCATAATATTAATTAATCTCAATCTGGTGCTGTACCTAATAAGAGAGACACCTGGAATGATCCCTTGCATGTGTTGGCTTTCCTCCAGCAAGCATACTCCACCCTAATTAAAGTAAGCATCCCAGGTTTCATCTATTGAGAACTCCAAGTTTCGCCCCTCCAGTGAGTCCTGGGTAGAATGCAAGACCACCAGAGACCAGTGTGCATGTCGGTACCTCCTATAGCACCTACCCTGTTTCCCTGAAAATAAGACATACCCATAAAAAAGCTGTAGCAGGATTTCTAAGCATTTGTGCAATATAAGCCATACCCCGAAAATAAGACATAGTGATAGGTGCAGTTCTGGAGGCTGCCAAGGAAGAGCCTAGGCTGGACACGTAACAAAAATAACATCTCCTGAAAATAAGCCACCGTGGTTGTTTTTTTTGAGGAAAAATAAATATAAGACGGTGTCTTATTTTCGGAGAAACACGGTACGGAAGGTCTCCATAAATATTCCCTCAAAAATATTATTTATTGCACTTATTAGTTACTCTTTTTAAAATGAAAAGTGACTCAATGCAAGTTACAAAAAAGTGGTGCATAAATGAAAACCAACATAAAACTAAAACAGAGTAAAAGCTAAAAGCACATTTGTATTTATAAAAAGGCACTGGAGGAGACCGCTAATATAAAAAGCCCACCAAATTAAAGGCCACAGGCTTGGTGAAAAATAAATGTTTTTGCCTGCTGCCTAAAAATAAATAATGATGGCACCAGGGAACAAGGTTTTGTAAGTGGGGAGCCACCACTGAGCTTAGGTCAGTTCATGTGCAGCTCAATTCCTGTTGGCATCTGCTCAGCCACACCTACATTAAAACTGCCCACATTTCACTGGATGATAGGACTGGACATCTCGTCTTCCTCCATTTTGAGCGTGAGAGATATGTAACAAGCTTGTGTGTGTGTGTGTGTGTGTGTGTGTGTGTGTGTGTGTGTGAATGTGTGTGAGAGTGATAGTGGCTGACTGTAGGTACCTTTCCCCCGAATCAATGGGCAGGCTGATAAGCAGGGCATGATCACACAATTTTGTCCTCTTCCTCCTTCTCTTCTCTTTTAATTGCGCCCCACTCTCGGGCAGCCCTTTTATCTTATACCACATCCCCCCGCAGCAGCCATTTTGTGGCCTGAACCCCATAGCACTTTCTCAAAATTCAAAATGTACCTACCAATCCAAAAAGGTTGGCAAACCATGTTTAAAACATTGTATGATTGATAGGGATGCCCATGTGTCTCTGCCACAACTGTGTGATGGGAAGCTTAATTTATGTGATTTGTAACAACTCAGTTTCTGTGTCTTTTGTTATGTAATGTTGCCTATGCCCATGCTGAACAGTGAGTTGGTTCTTTTGAAATTTTATACAAGGGCTCTTGATAAGCCCTTTCCTAAGATGTATCTGATGCCCCCTATGAAGGTGGCACCTGGTTCTCAGTGATAAGGCTGTTGTCCTGCCTTTCTGCCTCCAGCTCCTTTGTTACCTTTTCCCTCTGGCCAACCAAAGTCCTTCCATCTCCTTGATGTTGCTCCTGCATTCCACAGGAAGGGCAGGGTAGAGAGCTGGCCAGATTGTTTCCTCCTATCCACCGAGAGTCATAACCGGAGTATCTCTGTTCTCTACTGTATCCCCGAATGCCTGCCTTCCAGCCTCTCGTCTGCTCCTTTTCCTTCGTCCACCTTTTGTGTCTGAGGCTGCCAAATAACACTTGATCCTGACTGAGCCCATGGGCTAGTGTGAAAAGAGATATGAATCAACCTTCCCCGCTTTCAAATAATATGTCTACAATGCACTTTAAAAGGTAAAGGTAAAGGGGCCCCTGACCATCAGGTCCAGTCGTGTCCGACTCTGGGGTTGCGGCGCTCATCTCGCTCTATAGGCCGAGGGAGCTGGCGTTTGTCCGTAGACAGCTTCCGGGTCATGTGGCCAGCATGACAAAGCTGCTTCTGGCGAACCAGAGCAGCGCACGGAAACGCCGTTTACCTTCCCGCCGGAGCGGTCCCTATTTATCTACTTGCACTTTGATGTGCTTTCGAACTGCTAGGTGGGCAGGAGCTGGGACCGAGCAACGGGAGCTCACCCCGTTGCAGGGATTCGAACCACTGACCTTCTGATCAGCAAGCCCTAGACTCTGTTGTTTAACCCACAGCGCCACCTGGGTCCCTACAATGCACTTACTAGGTAGCATTAAGCAAACAACTCTTAGTTCCATCTGTAATACTGTATGTGGATAAATAGCCACTTACCTTACAGTATTGTTGTCAGGATTACAAGACAACATACTTTATTATGGGTTATTTGAAAAGACAACAGCACTATAGCAGAGATGGGGAATCTGTGGCACTCCAGATATTATTTCACTCTGCAACTTTCATTAGCTGCAGCCAACATGGCCAAGGCCAGGGCTGGTGGGAATTGTACCCCAGCTACATCTAGAGGGCCACAGGTTTCCTGTCACTGGCCTATACAAATTCTAAACATTATTCAAATCTTCTTTTGAAAAAAACCCCACAGATCATACATTGCATTTGTTTTGCAGTGGTTTATAGCTTTTCGAGTTAATGAGCTCCCAGCAGAACACGGCTTCAATTAGCTCCTTTAAGTTTTCTCACTGAATTTTTAGAGTTACTTGATGTCCTTTTATGTAAGTCCTCGAGAAAGCGTTGAAATGAAGCACAGCAATATTGTATCTTGAAGTGCAAACAGAGTTACAGTATAGCCTCCATGCAGCAAATCTGAAGTCTAATGTCCTATCGAAATAAATGCCCGGAAACTCCCTGAATTTAAAAGGCCATGGATTAAATTGAATTCTGTTCCTGACAATGTGAATCTATTTGTGTATATTAAAATGAAACATTTGATCCTCCTCAGTGAAGAGATGCAAACTGCGTAACTTGCTTTCAGATATTCTACAAGGGACACTGACTTACATTTTAAATAATTTATTTCATTATGCTTTTATGTTTTTCCTATAACAAGAGAAATTCCACCTCCTGCTTCCAGGAATAAATATATGCAGTTTCAGGGGGAAAGTCAAGAATCATTTTTACAGCTGGGGAATGTAAAGCAGTTTTAACTTGCATAACTGTAATCCTATGTATCTCTACAAAAAAAAAAAAAGTCCCACTGAGGTGAGTGTGGGACTGAATGCAAAGTAAGTGAGCTTAGGATTTCAGCCTTATGGGGAATAAGTGCTGTTGCACTGCCAGCTCGAAGGCAGTAGTGCTGAATATCTGCATACATAAGCATAAGTATGAAGTGTTTTCTGGAAACTCACCTAGACTTGCTTTTAGGAGTGTAGTAAATTGCTACAATGGGGTTCTTATGTTACCTCAATGGTATGGGGATTTCTGAAGCACCAGCCCACTCCACATTTCTAGGGTAATAGGAGAAGGCTGAAGATATGCAGAAACCGTCCCATGGGGATGACATAGGGACATTGCGAAGGGAAGAGCTTTGGTGTGGGCTCCTCATCCCATGTTCCAGTGCAATGAAGAGATAAGCGCTGCTGTCACGCCCATGCCACTAGCATTAACTCAGCAAATTTATTACAGAAAGCAATAATTAAAGAAGTAATCAAAGCAAGGATAGTGATATTCTGAAAGGCAATCCTGCGTGCATATATTCTAAACCAGGGATAGGGAACTTCTGGCCTGCCAAATATTGTTGGACTACAACTCCCAGCATCCTTGGCGATTGACAATGCTGGCTGGGGCTGATGGGAGATGGAGTGAAACACATCTGGAAGGCCAGAAATTCCTCATCCAAATGGGCAGTCATTTCTGCCTTCGGTGGGAGTGTATTCCATAGTTTAATTTGCACTGTTTGGAACATATTTTTTATCTTGCTTGTCTACCCAGGAGCTCAAGGTTCTGTACACTTCCCTCCCCTCCCACTTTTATATTTGCAACAACCTGTGAGGTAGACTAAGTTGAGTTAATATATGTACGTAAGTAACAGTTCTTGTAAATAGATTCCTGGGGGAGCAGGATCCACATACATTGTAACAGGCCCAGGAAATTCTGTTGGCATCCGTCCAGGAGAAACTTGGGGGGGGTGTGACTATTAAGCACCTGCAGTGCAGATGCTCCCCATTCCAGCACTCACCAAGTTTTCTGAGGTTAGCATTTGTGAGGCTGCATGGATTTCTCCTACATGCCTGGAGGCTTCTTATATTACCCCAGCATTGTAGGATGGGGCAGTCAAAGTCAAAATTAGAATCCATTTTAAGGTAATTCAGATTGGTTTAGATTTAGAATATCCAAAGGCCCTACACTTCAGGTGATCACTATCCTTGTTTGGAACTGTAGAATTAACCAGAATGCATAATGGTAGGGGGAAAGTAGTGCGAACTAAGCAGCACGCAGGAACTATGTGAACAGGCAGCACACAAATGGCATCTTCAGTTCCTATATTTGTCATAGTTAGAAAATGTCCAGATAATTAATATATGCTTGCTGGCTTTATATATGCATCACCAAATCCATACCACTATGTCATCTTCTTGTTATGGTTCTGATCAAGTTGACAAAATTCATGCATGTATGCAGAGGTGTTCGGTTTTATTTACGTTATTTTGCAACAAGTGTGTCAAGGTTGAATCACAGGTGAATCCAGATTCAGATGTTGGTGTCATGACCCCTACCCCATGCTCAAATTCAGTCCTAGATGAGGAAGGGTCAGCCAGATCAGAAGGTTCATCAGTGAATGCCACAGAAGGTTTCAGACCAGACATGGGCACCAACACTGGCCGTGATCCAAAGCATATAATCCAATAGACCCCTAAACAAGGGTCCTGAGAACAGCCAAATGCCTCTTCACTGAGGCCTCCACATTCTCTATTGCTGGATCACCAGTTCTAGCAACATGCTAGAATTGAACTAATAGAGAAGAGCTGAAGTTCTAGGCTCCAGGCCATCAGACCAGCCCTTTGAGCTCACCTTTCTCCAGGAAAGAGGTGGAACTCGAAAGAGGTAGTCTGGGCTGATGAGAGACCTCACTCAGTTTTTGACCTTGTCCAAGCAAGTTTTTGTTCACTTGGTACTCTCCAAGGTCCTGTAGCCAACAACTTACCGGTTAGACTATATTGCCCTCAGGTGGTCAGACATGCTATGAGAGTTCTTGCTCATGTTCAGGTCAGACCAGAAGGGAGCACAAAACACACACAGGGAGATCTTAGTGCTCAGGCAAGATGCCAGATCAATCAGGAATATGTTTATAGCCCTTCCTGTCCAGGAAAAAAACACAATAGCTAACTTGAGTCGGTGGGGCCAGTTCAGAGCCTGAGAGTTATCCAAGCTGCAGACCAGTTCTGGGTACATCACCATGCAGGGCACTCAGAACTGAAAGTTCCTGGTTGCACCCCCAATGCCTTTTGACAAAGTGATTGGATCTGTGGTAATTACTGGTGAGCATTAGAGCCCTAGTAGAACATTACAGTACATGGACAATGGGTCATCTCTGCATATTTAATAGAGTGAAAATTAATATGAGTTGGGATAACCATATTTTGGTATGGATGATCCTGCTTCTTTGCTCATCTTGCACAATATGACCTTTTCATCCCTGTGATTCTCTTGACATGCCTGGCCTCAATTAACCTCTTTAATAGAGGCTGAATAAAGTGGCATGGCACACATTGGTTTTTCCTTCATAAGTATTAATACTTCTTCAAATTATTAATGCTCCAAAGAAAGCATTCATTGTTGTTGTTCTTGAAGCACTTCTCAAATAATGACAGGATCTTACAAAGGCTCACAGTCTTAAGTAGCTAGAAATCACAAGAGGGAAGGCAGGAGGAAAGATAATATACAGAAGTAATTTGTAATTTATAAAGGACAGTGCCACCATAAAAGAGGACAACCAATCAATGTTACAAGCTAATGTTTTCCCTCTTCCCCTTTTTTTCACTGGTTTCAGTTTTGCTTTGTGTTCTTGTAAAAAAGTACCGGTATGAGAGGAAAAAAAATCAATCCCCAAGTTGTGCTGTTATTTCCTAAGAAGGATGAAAGATGCGTGGAAGCCACAGAGAAAAGACACAGGGGGAAGCAAATAGAGCAGGGGGAAAACCAATGAAGTGACGAAAGGCAATAAAAGAAAACAGCAGTATCATAGGTCCAGAGACATAAATAGAATCTTGGTGCTCAGAAGCAACATATCATTAGAGAATTACGGGATACAAGGTACAGTGGTACCTCGGGTTACAGACGCTTCAGGTTACAGACACTTCAGGTTACAGACTCCGCTAACCCAGAAATAGTACCTCGGGTTAAGAACTTTGCTTCAGGATGAGAACAAAAATGGAGTGGCGGCAGCAGGAGGCCCCGTTAGCTAAAGTGGTACCTCAGGTTAAGAACAGTTTCAAGTTAAGAACGGACCTCCAGAACAAATTAAGTTCTTAACCTGAGGTACCACTGTACAAAGAACAAGCTTTGGCTATGTGCATCTTGCCTTCCTTGTAAATTTTCAAGAGGCATCTCACTAGTGACTGAGGAACAAGAAACTGGACTGGATAGACTCTGGTTTTATCTTGTAAGGCAATTTCTGTGTTTGTATATTTGAAGGTTACATATGTGATAGAGGGAAGTCATACAAGGAGCTACTTTGCTTGATTTGTCAGCCACATGCACAAAATCCTCTATCATCAAATGATAATCTTTATACAATATTCCAGTTCATTTGCATATTCAGATATTTCCACATTTCAGTGCTAGACTACTGCAAACTCCTTGCATCATGCCACCTCCTCCAAACTAATTTAAGAGCTGTTATTCTCAGCTCAAAGTAACTGTGGAAAATTTAAACTCTGTCAGTTTTTCTCCATGAAGAAGGAAGTAGAATTGGGGGGGGGGGGGGGAATACTGCTTTCCACACAGAGAAACATGTATTGTTGGATAATTGTGAGAATTACCAGAATTCAGGGGGGGAAAGTCAATGCAAGAGATCTGATTTAAAAATGTAGCGGATACTGCTAGCATATGGGCTGATGAATGGACTAAAAGCCTTGTGTGCTTGGTGGTGCAACATTGACAGACGGCCTACTTGGGAAGTACTGTTCAATGGGCTCTAAATGGCCACTTTCATGTTTAAGTCAGCACATATGCACCAGGGATCTGCTTTACCTCTCTCCTAAATCTGAGGTGGCAAGTCTGCCCACAGGCTGCATCCAGCCTCCCAAGAGCTTTTTTTATGGTCCCCACCCTGATTTTGCATTTTTAAATATATAAAAACATTCAGCGGAATTCAGCACCACATGTTTCTGAACATTCCACATGCAGAAGAATTGCAGCTTGCCAGTTGGAATGGTTCCATCTCTCCTACATTCCCATGTGGTGTTCTGGGAATTCTCCCAACAGGTGTGGGTGGTGCAGGGACAGGAGAGGGTTGGGGAAGCCACATTGCACAGGTGGAAGTCCTTGCACAGGGCTTCTGCTGATGGGGCATGTTAGGTGAATCCCACCCATTGACTGCTCCTATGGTAGGTCCCCTGCTGCAATACTGTAATGCCAAAAGTTTTCTTGTGGCCTTCCAAGCTTCTACCCCCACCCCACCCCAATTTGTCTAATATTCTCTCTCTCTCCTACTCTTGTGGGTCTCCTCTGTGATTTGGGGGTGCCCAATTTTTTTGTGTGACCAACCCCGCCTCCAATTTGTCCTGAAAAATAATTAAAGTTGGCCATGTTCTACCTTTGACATGCATCATCTGGAGGACTGGCCATAAATCAATGCAAATTTTGGCCTGAAAAAAGGTTAGCCATTGTTTCCCAAAAGGATAGTAAACTGAGCCACCCTATGGCTCTGACCGTGTGCTATTGTGCTTAGAGCATTAATTAGAATTGGGAGGGGGGCATTTATCTGAAGCCAGGCTGCTGAAGCTCCTTGGAGTGAAATGTGATCTGCACCAGCAGTTGGAAATTTACTGAGTTTTCTTAAAAGTTTCATTTTCGTTTGTACTTCTGAATTTAAGTCTAGCTTATTTCTTTTATATATTTATTTTATAGGGCTTGCCAATCAGAAAGTCGGCAGTTCAAATCCCTGTGACGGGGTGAGCTCCCATTGATCCCAGCTCCTGCCCACTTAGCAGTTCGAAAGCACGTCAAGTGCAGGTAGATAAATAGGTACCTCTCCGGTGGGAAGGTAAACGGCATTTCTGTGCGCTGCTGTGGTTTGCCAGAAGCAGCTTAGTCATGCTGGCCACATGTCCCAGAAGCTGTATGCCAGCTCCCTTGGCCAGTAAAGCGAGATGAGTGCCGCAACCCCAGAGTCGTTCACGACTGGACTTAACTGTCAGGGGCCCCTTTACTTTTACCTATTTCTTTTATAATATTGAATATAGCTGTTAATGGTTGGCTTTGTCCTGTTTTATTTTCATATATATATACTGACCTCTCTACCCCACCCCAATATTTTTGAAAAGTGAATGTTTGTTACAACCCACTATGGGTACACCTCGCTGTATAAAAGTGACAGCATATAAATAAACTGAATCAATCTATCAAATCATCTCCTAATGCTGTCCCCAAAACAGTAGCAGTTCTCAGGATAAGTATTAAAGAGCACCTCAAAGGCATTGATATCTTAGAAGTGTCCAGAATAATTTTGGAGATCTTCCTGTGCCTGGTTAGAAGCTGTAGCTCCTAACAAGACCACCCAATTTCTATTGGAAACCATCCTTTCTTGGTTTGCTACATATTGAATGCTGCTGTAGTGTAAGTATCTCCCCACGTTGAAACATCTACAAGGAGCAGCCTTAAGCTAATATCAGCCAGTGCTTCGACAGTCCTAGGCACACAATTGAGGGTACTCAGTCCACTACCGTATATATTATTGTGCAAAACACACACACAAAAAAACCTTAGTGAGATTGCCTTCTAAAGTCAGTGTATGTTGAAGAATGCTGTTCATCTTAGAATTCTTTGTTCCATTCATTTGTTATATTTAACAAGATTTGTGCACCTTTCAGTCCTCTTAAACCCCAGGTATCATGGTGACATGCATGTATGCATTCAATAAGCATTCATCTTAAAAAACAACAACAACCCTGGGTTCACACCTATGCCGCAGTATTTGTTTCTGTGCAGCAGCTGCTGGGGAGCTGTATCAGGAAAGCACTATTAACAGCAAACCCTGCCTAAGGGCTTTCCAGAATCATTTGTTTGTCCACTGTAGGATACTAGACTAGACGAACCTTTGGCTTGTTCCGGCACGATTGCTCTTATGTCCCCATCCTTTAAATTGCAGTCCTGTACACACTTACTTATGAGCAGCAAGACCCACTGAATTCAGGGATTATTTTCTGAGAAATCATGCTAGAGTTTCCTCCAAACAGAATCTGATATAATAGCACAATGATTGCCAGAAATTTCTATTTAGGTTTTTATTATGTAATATTCTCCTTAGGCAATGCGGAAATGGGACATTTAGGTCACTATGGTGCATTTACGGTTTTCAAAAAGTAAGTGTGGAGCACTTTCCTCAAGTCACTTTGCTGCACCTTCCATTTTCATTCAACAGATGTCACTGTAACACAGGCCAGGCACAGAATACTGTTTGGCAAGGCGGGGGAAGATTTAAGTGTCTAGCTGTTATGTATATTTACCAGGTTGAACTGAGAAGGGATTCTGATTTGATGTTTTGGAAGTAAAATTAAGAGAAACAATTAAAATTTATTCATGGAGCAAACTTGGCTTATGAACCAAAGCGTAGGTCAAATTTAGTTCATTCATTCATGGATCTAGACAAACTTATTTACTTCAACTTTCTCTCCTTCACTTAGAATATGAATAAATTTTGTTTCAATAGGACTTAATCACAATTAGCTTTCACCATCCTCTAGGAAGCCACACACACAGCTTTATTGCCATCCATAGACCCAAAATACACAGTACAACAATAGTATATATGAATAGTTATTAAGGTGTAAGCACTGGGAAGTCTGTACTCTTGAGGCCCAACCCACATGCTATCTAAATGATGGTTTAACGTTTTGTGCACCAGCTGCAATGAGACTCATTGTCTTCCTCCATTGCATGTTGAAAAACTGAAGGTTATCACAATAGTTTTAAACAAATTGAGGTTTCTCATTTAACCTGAATACGGGAAACTGTGGCTCGTGCAAACAGGACTGGCATGTTATCAGGCAAAATGAGGGAGCTGCAGGTGCTGAGGGATGGCAATTTCCTACCCCACCCATCCCACTCTCCCCAGCCATTCTTCCTAAGACTCCCCATCATGTTTTGATGATGGAACACTAGAAATTATTCATTGGGTAAATGCAGCAAGGGGTGGGGAGGGCAATGCATTGGTGAACTGACAGCAGTTTCCAGACCAAGGGTGTGTTCACGTTAACACTGTTTTCTATAATAATTTTATTTCACATTAACACTTTAAAGTAGTGGTTCCCAATTGGTGGTCCGCAGACCCCAGGGTGCCCACATAACCCACCCAGGAGGTCCGTAACACCATTCACATAACAAAAACTACCACAGAGATGTCCAAATTTTCAAAAGTAGGGGGTACATGGCTTGGCTTTTGAAAAACAGGGTGTTCATAGTACTTAGCTAATTGGGAAACACTGCTTTAGCGCACAGGGAAGTGGTCAGCTTCACCCAGTGTGTTTCTCAGCTTGTTCTCCCCAGCTGTTCACATCAGCACCGTTTCATTAGTGCCAGTTTCGTTTCTGACTGTGTACACTAAAGGGGGCATTGGTGGTTGGGAATGTCCACCCCCTATGCAGAGGTGTTCACACCTTAGTTTGAGATGAATTAGCAATGGCTTAAGGACTCCAAACAATCTGAAGCTGGTTTGAGAATCACAACAAATAAATAATGCAAGATATTAATGTAAATTTCCAGCAGATGCAATACATTTGTTCTATATTGTCAAAGTGAACCGAACTCATTTATGAACAGTGCATAAAAGCAGTTTGACGTCTGAATATTTAATGTATGTATATTATATACCTTAACCGACTTTCAATAAAACATTGCCAGTTTGTTCCAGTGGTTTAGTAAAAAACTTAAACTTCAGAGTACAGCATGTATGAAGTACAAATATAAAATTAGTGCAGCTTTTATTAGTTTTTCTGTGAAAGCTATCTTTTAAAAACAAACAACAACAAAGAAAACAGTAATTCCCAAAACTGTAACCCTTCGAACTGAGGTATGCTAATCCAGAGAAATAAAAGCTATGGAGTTGCTTTTTGTTTTATTGTGAGGTACCAAGAAGAAAAAGAAACAGTGAGAACGAATAATGACTAGTTTGGTGTTGTCTTTGTGCCAAGTCCTGCTGTTTTTATTCACACAAAACTCCATTGATCTCATGCATTTAAGAATGATTTCACATGCAGCAATAGCTGTGGTCCTTAAAAATGCTTCTTATGTAATTATTTTTACACCCATGCAAAATAGACATCTAATTGGAATTCTTTGATTAAAGTACTTTCATAATACTTCTTCTTCTTTGGCGATCACTCGTAGCCGAGTAAGATTGTCTTCCATAAACACAGTTTTAACAATGGGTCCGTAAGTGACTGTGGAGACCAATTCTGGATCCACACGTCCTTCCACAGTCATCACCTTGTCGTGGTGAGTGGGCTTGCATGTTCCTATGACCCTTGTGAGCGAAGCCGCCGGGAATCTCGTACTCCCAGCAGGGTCACCCAAGGCGGTAAGGTCAAAGGGAAGGAGCTAGACAAAGAATGATCCAAAAAGTCCTCAATGGCAGAACAGGTGGATGATAACAAGCGGTATGTTACAAACAGCTGTGAAGGCGGATGAAGGCTGCAGCAGATAGGAATCTACCGGTTTGTCGTGACTACTACATGCCATCGGAACAGAGCCCTACTGCGAAGACTGTGCGTTGGTCAGCGTGCGCTGATCTACACTGATAAAACAAATTCACGCACAGGCGTCTTCCAAAAACCCAACCCTTTCATAATACTATGCTGTTCTCAGCAGGCATTTATTTACACACACACAAGGCTGCTTCTTCTGCTCGCTTGACTTGCCCACACTGCCCACCCCACCCCCTCTCCAAAACTATTCCCCTGATCATAAAGCTCAGCCAAACCACCTCACCTTTCCTTGGAGCTTCTCCAAGTCACCACCCTCCATCTCCCATTACACCTCGTTGCTGCTGCTGCTGCTGCTGCTGCTGCTGCTGGAGATGGGAGACAAAAGCCTCCTTCTGCTGCTTGCTCACTTTCCTGCCCACCTGCTGTTCCAGTGGCATATTGGAGTTTGGTGGCCATGCGAACTGCAGCGTGATGAACATCCATATATATATATATATATATATATATATATATATATATATATATAGGTAAAGGGACCCCTGACCATTAGGTCCAATCGTGACCGACTCTGGGGTTGCGCGCTCATCTCGCATTATTGGCCGAGGGAGCCGGCATATAGCTTCCAGGTCATGTGGCCAGCATGACAAAGCCGCTTCTGGCGAACCAGAGCAGCACATGGAAACGCCGTTTACCTTCCCGCTGTAGCGGTTCCTATTTATCTACTTGCATTTTGACGTGCTTTCGAACTGCTAGGTTGGCAGGAGTTGGGACCAAGCAACGGGAGCTCACCCCGTCACAGGGATTCGAACCGCCGACCTTCTGATCAGCAAGCCCTAGGCTCAATGGTTTAACCACAGCGCCACCTGGGTCCCCATATATATATATACACACACACAAATTGTGCAAACTGCAAAAATAAGTTGAGACATATTGGTTGAGTCTAGATTAACCATTAAGCCACATACACTGTGCTCCAGAGCTGTAGCAGAGTTCCAACCAAGATTGATTAGTTTATGTCCCTGGTATATGCCTTTTAGTAGGTCATCCCATTGGAAGAAGCCACTGGTAGCCGGAGTAGCTCTTCATGCTCAAAGCACCTGTAAGTAGCTATGGCCCAAGGTACCCCTTTAATGATCTTCTGTCCCTGTGCATCAGGCAAGAGAACTGCCACTCACACGTCATCCTGACAGTGTACTGCCTTTCAGTTTTGTCTGGTAGAAAAAAGGACAGAGATTTTGTGGTTCTCTTTAGTAAAAGAAAAGAAAAAAGATGCTGTATCACGAGAGTGATGGGCAGAGATGGTACTTCTTTGTGCCTGAAAAGCAGCTTGGACCTTACAGCACAGGTACCTTTTGTTTTGGCAACCAGAAGCTACTGCAGCCACTAAGAGGTTTATTATTTTTGTTTGATGCCTTGTTAAGAGACGAAGGTAGGAACCAAAGGTAAGAATGACTTGGCTTGCAGAGTGAGCTTGTTCCATTTCTCCTGTTAGGCTGCAGTTCCTTTTAGATCAGGCATAGGCAAACTTGGTTCTCCAGATGTTTTGAGACTACAATTCCCATCATCCCTGACCACTGGTCTTTTTAGCTAGGGATTATGGGAGTTGTAGTCCCAAAACAAATGGGGGGGGCGAGTTTGCCTATGTCTGTTTTAGATTATAGAATCCTTGAATACAACCAGGGGTGGTTTGCTCATGATGTTCAAATTGCTACTTGCATTTCCCGTAGCTTTTCATAACTGTGTCACTCTGTTGTACATGCTAAAAGTTAGTGTGTTTGCATTCTTAATTGTACTATCAACACAATTTTATGGTGTAGGAGAGAATACACACACACAGGTTTATAGCTGTTATGCATCTGGCCCACAATAAAACACATCTTTAAGACTGATCACAGAACATGCATACAGACATTTTTAATTTAAGACCTAATTTTCCAGGGTCTGTTATTTAATCTAATCCAAAAATGGCAGTTCCCAATATGTACCATGTCACACATATAGATAAATTCAAAATTAATGTACACAAGAGACAACAAAATTGCATTATTAATGTAGTTTATGAAAGAGCCCAAAGGTATGATTAAAATAAAAGTGTATTGCATGTTAAAGCCTATGAGAATGTACCTCCACATTCCTCTCATTATTAGTTTTAGATACGTATTTTGCAAGGATGAGCATCTGAAGGTAGTTTTTTGGGCGGGGGCAGGTAGGTAAATGCTAAAAGGGATGATCATGCCAATTTCACACAAACATGTGAGAGTAGTATCTGCACCTTTTGCCTTATATCTCAGGTTCTACAAATGATAGAAACTTGTTCTTTTCTAAAATAAATGAAAGCTGGGAACCTGGGGATTATGGTCATTAAACTGCTTCTAAAAAAACACCTTTAGACCAGGCAAATATGGCCAACTATCGCCCAGTCTCAAATCTACCATTGATTGAGCGAGTGGTTACGGAACAACTCCAAGCACGCCTGGAGGATGCGGACCATCTGAATCCCTTCCAATCGGGATTCAGGCCTCATCATGGGACTGAAACTGCCCTGGTCGCACTGGTTGATGATCTCTGGCGAGCTAGGGACAAAGGTGAGAGCTGTTTCCTAGCTCTGCTGGATCTCTCAGCGGCCTTTGATACAATCGACCATAACATCCTTCTGGACCATCTAGAGGGGTTGGGAGCTGGGGGGACTGTCATACAGTGGTTCCGCTCCTTCCTCCTGGGCCATGTTCAGAAAGTGGTGATGGGGGATGAGTGTTCAGACCCCTGGGATCTCACTTGTGGGGTGCCTCAGGGTTCCGTCCTCTCCCCCATGCTTTTTAACATCTATATGAAGCCACTGGGAGAGATCATCAGGGGGTTTGGGCTGGGTGTTCATCAGTATGCAGATGACACCCAACTCTATCTCTCTTTTAAATCAGAACCAGTGAAGGCCATGAATGTCCTGTGTGAGTGTCTGGAGGCAGTTGGAGGATGGATGGCGGCTAACAGATTGAGGTTGAATCCTGACAAGACAGAAGTACTGTTTTTGGGGGACAGGGGGTGGGCGGGGGTGGGGGACTCCCTGGTCCTAAATGGGATAACTGTGCCCTTGAAGGACCAGGCGCGCAGCCTGGGAGTCATTTTGGACTCACAGTTGTCCATGGACGCACAGGTTAATTCTGTGTCCAGGGCAGCTGTCTACCAGCTCCATCTGGTACGCAGGCTGAGACCCTACCTGCCCGCAGACTGTCTCACCGGAGTGGTGCATGCTCTAGTTATCTCCCGTTTGGACTACTGCAATGCGCTCTACGTGGGGCTACCTTTGAAGGTGACCCGGAAACTGCAATTAATCCAGAATGCGGCAGCTAGACTGCTGACTGGGAGCGGCTGCCGAGACCATATAACACCGGTTCTAAGAGACCTACATTGGCTCCCAGTACGTTTCCGAGCACAATTCAAAGTGTTGGTGCTGACCTTTAAAGCCCTAAACGGCCTCGGTCCAGTACAGTATACCTGAAGGAGCGTCTCCACCCCCATCGTTCTGCCCGGACACTGAGATCCAGCGCCGAGGGCCTTCTGGCGGTTCCCTCACTGCGAGAAGCAAAGCTACAGGGAACCAGGCAGAGGGCCTTCTCGGTAGTGGCACCCGCCCTGTGGAACGCCCTCCCATCAGATGTCAAAGAGAAAAACAACTACCAGACTTTTAGAAGACATCTGAAGGCAGCCCTGTTTAGCGAAGTTTTTAATCTGTGATATTTTAATGTATTTGTATATTTGTTGGAAGCTGCCCAGAATGGCCGGGGAAACCCAGCCAGATGGGCGGGATATAAATAAATAAATAAATAAATAAATAAATAAATAATCCAAGGAGACCAATGCCCCCTCCCCGTGTGGACACCTGTGCTTGAAAGCCTTCCTACACACATAGGCTCTACACTAAAATTAGGAAGACTATGTTAAAAGTATACTGGCAGGTGGTATACCCAAAGTGGATTGTGTTTAAAGGTTTTCTGGCAGCATTCTTATACTCAGGTGGGAGTGCAATACAATACACATCTACTTAGTAGGAAGCCACATTGAGTTGCTCCCAGCAGGTAAGTGTTCATAGGGGCATATTCCTAGATAAGTGTGCCTAGGATTGAAGTCTTAGAAACACATTTGATATCCATGGCTGTGATCCAGATCCATAACCATCAAAAGAAGAAGGAATGTTGCCCTGGGTCACATGAGAAAGCACCTGTGTTTTGTTTTTCTTGGGTTGCCTTAGTGTGTGGCTTGGCTACCTGCCATTGTTATAATCATCATTATGTATACAGCGCCCACCATATACATGGCGCCTTACAAAGCTTACACAGGCAATCGGTAATTACTGTTCTCTGTAAGCACCTTACTGCTCAAACCTAAGTACATTATACACGTTCAGAATACCTACTGAGATGAGTAGGCCTTCCTAGTAAGTATGGTTAGGTTTGCAGTTGTGATGTGCCTTAGTTCTGGTTTGCTAGAAGGCAGATACTATCTTGCAGCAATTAGCTAGACTGGATGGCCTGCTGTTTCCATTATTTCCATGAGAGCTCGCACAACCAGTCGCTACTCGCTGGAAAAATACAGGAGAGTGGTATTGCCCTCATTTTCTTCTGTGGGTTCCCCAGAGGCATTTGGCTGGTCACAAGAGGAAACAGGACCCAGCAGGACTCTCTACAGTGCTGTAGTGGGGAAGGGGGCTAGTTTTTGTTTGTTTGTTGCCTCAGGTAAAGCCTCCAGAGGGGCACCATTGAAGCTCCCAGCCTCTCTGTGCGAGTGTACACAAATGTGTGTGGGGGGGTACGGGGGTATGCCACACTGGGTCTTTGACCCAGGTGAAAAAAACTTAACGTTTCACCCCTGCTCCCTATATGAAGAATGGTTGGGTAAACTGTGCGAATACTTGGCGCTCGCAAAGCTGACAGATATAATAAGATACAAGTCTACCAAGATAGACAAAAAAGCATGGGATTACCTAAATAACTACTTGTTCTGGCTGTGTTTAGAATAACCCCGCAAAGGAAAAAGTTCCCAGATACCAAGATGAGGGATTTACTGAAATACAGATAGACTTTAATTAGAAATAATGAACTGCAGTGAAGTTGGCGGAAGTCCACAATTAGTGTGTTTCTTTTTTTGTTTGATATGTGTTAGTTTAAGAATGAATTATGTATCTATTTGTGTCTTTCCTCTCCTTTTTGTTTTCTTCTTTTCTTTTTCTTTAAGATTTAAATGAATTAATAAAACGTATATATTTATTTTCTTTTTTGGTGCTTCTATCTTTATTTCTTTCTGTTTTTATTTTATTAGATCTTATTATACTTTTGTATTTCTCTATTTTCTTTTAAGTGTGTGTATCTCGATTTGAATGTATATATGTGCAATATAAGCAAATAATAATAAAAGCTTAAGTTTCACCCCTGCTCTCTATTTGCTCTTAGAATTGTATTTGACAAGCTGGTGCTTTCCAGATGTTTTAACTGCAACTTCGACCAGGCTGGTGGAAGTTGTAGCCCCAAACATCTGGAGAATGCAAGCTTGGCAAAGGCTGAAACTAACAGTCACATAATGAAGCATTCAGACACATGCAGACTTAAATTGATATGATCATGTATCATATGAGTCCTCTGGGTATATATGAATTGTATAGTGTATTTTATTGGTGATGGTGAGGTAAATGTTCTAGTTATCTAACTTGGGGGAGACACTATAGCTCATGCATTGTATCCAGAATACACCACAAATCCAGCATATGCCCTTATAATTCTCACAATCTAATATTCCAATTATCTGAACATTTTGGATGTCTAACCCACAAACTACTTGAATAAAGGAGGCTATCACTGATGCTAAGCACATTGATTTGAACATTATTTCACTGATAGCTGCTTTCAAGTAAGGAGGAGATTTCGGACTTTTTTCCAGAGTACTGTGTTGAACAGCAGTTGCTTCCAAAGAAATGTTTTGAGGATTACAGCCTTGAAGATCAATCTTGCTTCAGTTGAAGTAAGTAACAAAACACCTATTACAATCAATAGGGGAGTTAATGACTGGACCCTATGTATCCTGACCCAAAATCAATTTCCACTGTTTATGAATTCAACATGACTTAACTTCCTAGTTAATGGGTTTACAATTCACAGTGTACCGATATCTGGTACTAGGGCTTTGTACAAGTTCCCATCCAGCCTGCTCCTCCTCCCACCACCGGTTTGGGAGGTGATGCACGGTTTGCTACAATCCATACTACCAGTGTTCCTATCCTGTCTTTTCTTACGAAGTAATACTGCACATCCATCCAACAGCTTCGATTCAAATGGGGGGGGGGCGAGAATGACCTAGCTGCATTTTAAGCCAGTGTACACAGCCCTGTTTTCCAGCTACTGGGGGGGGGGGGAAATCCAGCAAGAAGGGATGCATTAAGGAGGAAAGCCTGTGCATATAACTGACCTACACTGCAAACATGCTTAGCGGTTTCCTGCACGTTGCATCCTTGGCGCCTCCCCGCTCCCCCCGTGCCGGTGTGCACCCCCTTGGCACATGCAACAGTAGTTATAAAATGGAGTGGGGAGGGGGACGAAAAAGCATCCACCCTGAGGGAAATCCGTGCTAGGGAGCGACGAAGAGGATGAATATATACATACACATATATATTCTTCTCCCCTGCCTATTTTGAGCCCCCACCTGTTTCTGCCTGTGTCACATACGCTGCTTAGTCATGACAGCACCAGCTGCTGGTGCTGTTTATGCCTCCCTCACGAGCACCCAGCCCTCCTCCCCACCCTTTCCTCTCTCCTTGGCAGCAGCAGCTGCGACTTCCCAGTCACGACTCCCCTGCTACCAGCCCCCTTCCCCCCTCCATTTCTCCCTCTCCCGGCTCCAGCTGCCAGGCAGCGGCGGCGGCAGAGGTAAAAGCCTCCGTCTCCATCACGGCCCCTGTGGTTGCTCGGGAACTGTAAAGCCAACCGAGCCTGGACGTGCGGTGGGCGGGGCCAAGCCGCGAGGAAAAGGCGGGCGTGGGGGTGGAGTCACGGCGGCGAAGGTCGCGGAGACCCCCGCCCATCTCCAGCCCATCGTGGCGCAAAGCGAGCGCGGTCTGTGTGTGGAGGGGGAGGAGGAGGCGGGCGCTTAGCTCCATTGGTTCCCGTGGGGCTAAGGGCGTGGCCTCCCCCGTCCCGTGCTCCTTTCCCATTGGTGGGGCTGACTGTCAGTGGACCAAACGAGAGCGCGGGCGGTAGGCAAGGGGAGGAGGAGGGAAGGCCCGTCTCGGTAAACACCTCCCTCCAAGCCTTGCAAGCGGGTAGCGGGTTTGGCTGAGAACGAAGCGAGCGAGGTGCGAGGCAGAGAGAGGAAGGCGTGAGGCAAGTGCGGGGATGAATTTTTCTTTTCTTTTTTTTCCACGCGGGTGGGCAATAGCGAAGGCGGCCCCAGGGAGGCGGCGGCGGCGATAGCGGCGGCAGCAGCAGCAGCAGCGCTGAGGGACGGAGCGACGGGGGATGCGAGGCCCGGTAAGCCGCGGGCACTCGGGGGTGGAGGCGTTTACCTGCCCCACCTGTCGCCCACATTGCAGTTTCCCTTCACCCTCCCTCCCACCCCCTCCCCATAACCGCCCCCCTTTTCAAATCCCACCCACAGCCCTCAGCCGCCCACCACCCAGCACACACGCCGTAGTTGCCACAGATGCCGCCTACTTCCTTGCCTCTCTTTTCTCCTCTCCCCCCCCCCACAACCCCACCGCCTCCAAATTTCTTTCCGCCAGCCGTGGCTGCTGTTTCCCCACCCGAAGCGCAAGTCCCATTGGGCATCTCCCCTCCCCTCACCATCCATTTCCCTACAGAGCTGCTGCTGCTGCTGCTGCTGCTGCTTCTTTTTGAAGAAGGGGGGGGTATTCTGGTGGTGGTTGTTAGGGTTTTTTCCCCTGCCACCATCGCCACCACAAGTGCAGCTGCCACCGCCTCTATCTCCAGCAGGAGCAGCAAGACCAAGGGCTTGCCAGACCCCCGCATCCATTAATACTGTACCTATGTTGTACTGGGAGTGATGGTGGCGTTGGAGACCTCGGCATGATCCTCCATCTCGCCGGGCTGCTTGTATGTGCTTGGTATTCTCGTGGTGCAAGAAGAGCCAGCCCAGGCAGTTTTTCGTCCTTCGCTGCTTCTCCTTGCCTATTTTTATTCTTCTGGTATGTCATACATGTGGCTTTCTTCTCTTCCCCCACCCCCATCTCTTCTCCCCCAATGAGTTAGGTGTGAGCAATATTATGTATGCAATTGCGCTGCAGACTCATGTTCTGTGCTGTGGCTTTTCCTTCCCTGTCCTGTTAGTAAAAATTGCAATTTGGGCTGAAAACCCCATTCTATGCCATGCTTTACCTCTGGGTGCTTGACATAAAAGGGTTTGTGCACCTTTCCCTTGGCTCCCTATGGGGATGTGTATTTGAATAGGCACAGATGTGGGGGAATGTTAATTATTACAAATCATAGGTTGGCTTCAGTTCTCTCGCCCCCCCCCCCCATCTTTTGTGATAGTTTTTTTTTAAAAGTAAAGGTGTCACAGATTGCTGTGAAGAGAATGGTACATGCAGCCTTAGAAGCTGAATGTAATGGCAAAATCCTGATGAAGCTCCGTTAAAAATTTCCCTCTGTAAGATAGGCTCTGGGATTCCCCTTATGGTGCCATTGCTTGCCTTTGCTCTGTAGTGCAGCTTCAGTGTCCATCACATTGTCGTCAACTAACAT
Organism: Zootoca vivipara; assembly: GCF_963506605.1. NCBI lineage: Eukaryota > Metazoa > Chordata > Lepidosauria > Squamata > Lacertidae > Zootoca > Zootoca vivipara. Next base: position 38,454,807 of record NC_083279.1, read on the forward strand.
ACCCAGTAGAATTGAAAGTAGAATTGAGTAATCTGTGTTCTTCATTAGAAATTTTTAAAAATAATTTGTCTGAAGCTATTTCAATTGAAAGGGTTGGGCTTTATATGCAGGATATGTGCATGCATTGCTTATATAGGGCAATGTGTTTGAAATTTTCAAAAACATTATTATATTTATTTGGTCAAGATAAAGCATTGTATTTGTTAAACATACTCAATGTATACATCCATGATTGAAATACTGTGATTATAGTTTTAATCGTTAAAAGCAGACAACATGCTAAAAAATAAATAAAAACAGCGCTTTAATTACTCAACAGCCCAATTGCAAATTAAATTTGAAGTTTTGAAAGAACATGATTGAATGAAATGTTTAATTTTCAGTTGCTCATGTCTTCTACCTTCTATTGGGAAGGTGCAAAACCCCTGACCTGCTTTTTCTACCTGTACATATATATTGTAGCTGCTGGTGTTTTTTAAAGATTGCTCCTATATGAGCCACTTAGAATGAAATCAACAATTGTTATATAAACTCATTGGTATAAGGTGAAATTTGGGCAACATTTACACAAATGCACACGCGCATGCACACACACACATATATTACTATCTCTTTTGCTTTCTCTTCTTTTTGGTGAGGGCTTAGTTTAGGAGCTCTTTTCCTTGCCTTAGCTTATGTGATGAAATGACTTTTAAAAAGAATACAATTCATCATATAATAATTGCATTCTTTTGTGAAAAAAAGGTTATGTGAGTTTCTGTGTCTTCCATGCTGCTCCCTGCTGCCCCCTCCCACAGAATACTGCTTTGGATGAATGGTGGAGGCAAAGCTCCTAGGTTAGCTCAAAACAGCCATAGGTTGCATTCTTACCTGGGATAGGGACTAAACCTTTGAACTTAATGACACTTACTTCTGAATAAAAATGAACAGAATTTCAGGGGCAAAGTATATAATTATTAGACTTTCAATAAAGTCTCAAAATTAGTACTTGGAAAAAGCAAATTTAAATGCTAAATATCTGTAGTTGCTTATAACATTAATTATATCGGATATGTATATATTTTTGAATAGTTACATAGTGCTTTAATGTTCAAAGTACATTATTGATCTTTACAACAATATTTTAAGGTAGGTAGAATTGTTGTCTGCATATCACTGCTGACAAATAGTAACTTTAAGTCAAGTGGCTGGATCTGAAACAAGGACTCTGGCTCACAGCTTAGGTCCCTGTCCCCCAATCCTATGTCTACTCAGAAGTAAGTCCTACTGCATTGTATGTTGCTTACTCTCAATGAAGAGGGGTAATTAAGATTAGGTGTCTTAATTAGGAAAGTGTTTGTAGTAGGCTTGAATTATGCAACCGTTGGAATTTGTGCTCCTCCTCAAGCAGAACCTTAGTAAGTCAGTTTTAGATTGGATTCCTGTTGCAGAGATACCCTAGGCCACTGATCTAAATTTTATTCTGTATTTTGGAATTAAGTAAAAATGGAGTCAATGCTTTTTAAAATGTATAATGTCCTGTAGTAGCTTTTTACTTCAAGCTATTTTATTTCTTTATTTTTAATTATGCTTGTTAATACTGACCACATTGTAGTGTCTTGGGGTGCAATCTAAGCTCCTATTGCTGATGGAGTGGCCCATGGTGGAAAGGGGAGCAGACAGTTGTGTTCAGATCAGATCAGATGCCATTTTTTGGTGGCAGTGAGATTGGTTTTGGATCGAGCAGATTACATACCGGTACAGTATTGGTTTCCCCTTGCTCTCAGAAAGAGCCGGGGGGGGTCTGTTGGGCTCTTCCAGTAGGCCACCTACCCACTTGTTCAACAGATGGAAGGGAAAGACTGGTGAGGAGAGGCTGACTCACAAAAAACCTGGATAAAAACTATTTTTTTTTTAAATAGACAACCATAGACCTGGCAGGATCAGGGGTTGGATTGCACATCAATATTGTAAGTTTTTATGATGACTAACTTTTCTGTATCACTCTCTTCTAACAGTATCATGGTCTGAATATCAAATCTTTCAAATGTATGTCATGTTGGGACGCGGGTGGCGCTGTGGTCTAAACCACCAAGGCTTTGGGGCTTGCTCATCAGAAGGTCAGCGGTTCGAATCCGCACTACGGGGTGAGCTTCTGTTGCTCTGTCCCAGCTTCTGCCAACATAGCAGTTCTAAAGCATACCAGTGCAAGTAGATAAATAGGTACTGCTGTTGTGGGAAGGGAAACGGCATTTCTGTGCGCTCTGGCTTCTGTTGCGGTGTTCTGTTGCACCAGATGCAGTTTAGTCATGCTCGCCACATGACCCAGAAAGCTGTCTGTGGAAAAACGCCGGGTCCTTCAGTCTGAAATAAGATGAGCACCACACCCCATAGTCACCTTTGACTGGACTTAACCGTCCAGAAGTCCTTTACCTATAGTACAGTGGTACCTCGGGTTACAAACTTAATTTGTCCTGGAGGTCCATTCTTAACCTGAAACTGTTCTTAACCTGAGGCGCACTTTTGCTAATGGGGCCTTCCGCTGCCACCACGCGATTTCTGTTCTTATCCTGGGGCAAAGTTCGCAACCTGGAGCAACTACTTCCAGGTTAGCAGAGTTTGTAACCCAAAGCATTTGTAACCCGAGGTACCACTGTATGCCATGTGTGGAAGCTATTGTATTACTGATGCACTTAAGTATGACTTTGCACTTTTCCATGGCTTGTATTCAATTCCTCATTTAAGACTATATTTTTATGGATTGTGTAGAAGTGTAGCTTGATCCTATGCATGTTCACTTAAATAAGTCCATTTCAATGAGTTACTTAAAAATAAGTATGCATGGGATTGCAGCCTTACTATTTTTTACACTGCCTTGTTCAAGATAAACAAGATTTCTTGTTGATAACATTCATATCTTTGAAATCAAATTTATTGAGATTTATTCAGGTTAAGAACATTGATTTATCAGAATCTCTTGCTTGGTCTTTCAGTAAACAGTTTCTTAAACTATTTTATAGGGAGCTGTGCTTGTTGTGTCATGTGATTACGGATTCAAAAAATAATGTTTCTTGATTGATGTAATATACAAATGAGTAAACAATTATGTAGTGTACCTACATCATTGCTAAGTTTATGCACAGCCTGATCTGTGAATATTTATCCATTGTATTCAATGCGACTTGCTTCCAAATAAGTGTTCTTAGGATTGAAGTTTGTAGTAAGAAATGCTATTTAGTAAAGTAGTTCATCCTAGAATGATACTTTGGCTTCTGTAAATTGTCATTCCCAGGGCAGAGCTTATGGCTTTGTGTTAGCATATCTGAGTTGACAAATGGTGTTGAAATCTATCAGTAACACAGTGTGACTATTAGTTTTTTCTAATGCATGGACAACGATCAGCCAGCTGGGTAGGTAGGCGGAATGAGAAGGCAACCAACCTAAATTCTCTCCTTCTTCATTTTGGTTTTTTTTTAACAGTCAAGTTAGGAGGGAAACACTAGCGGTGCATCTTATTCAAAAATGGGAATAAAATGTCCATAAACCGACCTTCAAAACCTATACAAGATGTTCCTTGATCGTAATCCATAGCTGAAGTATGCATGGATGAATATACAGGGCAGTCCAACTTTTCATATTAAGTGGGCCGCAAGAATACTTTGACATGGAACCCACAGACTGCACACTCCCTTGTTGCACATGGGGGGTGGAGCGAGGCCAAAATTTGATGCCCCCCCTTGCAGCCATCATGCAGCCTTCCAAAAGCTGGATAAGTGAGGTGCTGGGATTTGGGAAAGAGGTGCGAGGCTCTGGCAGGGTCCTAGATCCTTCCCATCTTCTTTCCTAATCTGAGAGTTAACTAGGCCTTTGGAAGGAAGACGGAGGACTCTAGGACACTGTCAGAGCCCCCATGCCTACCCAAAATCCAGTGCCTCACTGACTCAGCTTTGGGAAGGAGGGCTGTGAGAAGGGTGTCAAATGTTGCTGAGGGCTGCCCAGAAAGGCCTAGAAAATTGCATGTGGCCCTTGGACTGAGTGTTGGATCTCCCTGTTCCATAACGTTTGAAGGCCAATTTATAGACAATTTATCCTTGATACCCTGTCACAGTTGTAGCAATCTTGGCAGAGCTTTCACTGTGTTATGCCCTTCCCACAAGCAAGGGGGCACGGGAGGAACTGTAGGAGGTTGGAAGCGAGACAGGGGGCTGTCTTTGTGGTAGTGATCAAGTTAAGACACTGTTTCCCTAGGCACATGTGTGCATGATGCCATCACTGCTGTCTTTAAACACCATGCGACCCCTGACCTGTTCTGCTATGTTTTTGTTTTTATTAGGATATGTTTCTTGGCTACTTTATCTACTGCTCTCATTTTTATGTTCTTATTGGTACCTCTATATACTGCCTTGGTTCCTAAGATAACTTAAGAAAGTCAATGGAATGAAAGTTTTGCATCTCCTCCTTCCCACTGCAGCTATGTGTTTCCCCTGAAAGTCTTAATCGAGGATCAAGGGACTCCTGAGCAATTGGGAAGGGAAGTGGTGAGCTGCAAAGGAGGGGATAATTGGGCTTGGATCCAGTGGCCCTCTCCTTCCCACATCTGTTCAGCATATACCTCTTACCATTTAGAGAGGGTTTTAGAGGTTGCAGGTGGCTTCTCATAGGATGAAAGGATGCAAAAATGTTTTTTATGTGAACTAAAGTTACAGATAGGGTCTTCACTATTACAATTTTTGTCAGTTGATTTCACATACATTAGACACATACATAAGAATAAATACTAGTTTCTAATAAGAAACATCAATGCTGTAATGCTGTTAATTGCTAAAAAAATCCCCATGTTGCAGGTCTGGTTTAGGCTGCAAGGGATTGTTATACAGCAACCTATGCATACTCTGCTATTAATATCTCCATGGTTATAGATTATAACCCCCATATAATATAGATTATATACTGTATTATAATCTTGGCATTTTAGAAGAAGGTTGAGGTTGCCAGTGGTTTATAACAACCATCTAATAAAACTATTTAAGCTCAATTATAAAACATCTGCATTGCTGCAAAATAACGTTTTATCTATCTACACACATACAGTTACAGGTTTCTCCTATGATACTACATGGTATACCTCAGTTTTTAAGTGGGAATTATACCCTCTTCCCATCAATTGGGTTAGAGCTGCTACATAATAGGCAATATACCAGATATCCTCCATCCTCAGATTATTGAAAGGGAATTGCCTGTCCCTCAGAGATTTCTCTTTTCCCTGCAACAACTGTGGCTCCCCAGTTCCTAATAGAGCCTATCTAGAAGGAGAGCATCCTTAGAAAGCTTCTAAGACAGAGATAGATATGATCCAAAGGCCTGCCAAACCTCCTTATTTGGCCTGCTAGGCCATTTGGGCTGAAGCGTTCCCACCTGCTCTATGTCAGCTGCTGGGCAGGTAAAATACCTGGTTCAGCCAAAGAGAGAGATGCTGATCTGTGATGCTTAAAAAGTCCTTTCCAAGGGACTTCATAAGATAATGCTTTGTAAACTGTTCTGCAAGACCTGTGTAGGCAATAAAGTATCACCTTTACCGTCTGGCTATTGTGGCGCCAGACGGTAGAAAGGTGGATGGTCATCATGACTAATCAAATCTGGGATGTAGCCACTTTGTGGCTTGCTGGTCAGATTCAGTTCTCTACTGCTGCTTTAAGAGATCCAGGTCACACTCCCCTTGTCCGTCACTGAGGCAGTTTCTCTGCCAGAGCCAGGCAAAGTTGAAATACAGGTGATCAGGTCCACCCAAGAGTGTCTGGAGTTGCATGGCAACCACTCCCTTGAGCAGCTTCCTCAAGAAGTGAATATTTGCAACTTGCAAACAATATTGTCTTCTAATGTGTCTTAGTCAAGATCAGGGGTCAGGAACCTTTTTCAGCGTGGGCCGGACTATATTTTTTGGGGGGGAAATGAATGAATTCCTATGCCCCACAAATAACCCAGAGATGCATTTTAAATAAAAGAACACATTCTACTCATGTAAAAACACGCTGATTCCCGGACCGTCCACGGGGTGGATTGAGAAGACGATTGGGCAGCATCTGGCCCATGGGCCTTAGGTTGCCTACCCCTGGTCAAGATAGATGGCACTTTCCCCCTTGCTGCCTTCTGAATCCATATGGTCAACTCTCCTACTAGATGTTAGACTAAGAAGATGAATGGTTGAGTGAATATGTTGTAGGCCATAACTTGTTTTCAATACCTGAAATTTAATTTATAGCTCAGGACTAGACTGTGCACTAGACACCTTCATAGACTGAACTCCTATAGTAGTGGATGTTACCTGCTTAGAGAAAATCTTTATATCTGATATTACCCTTAGTTTTAAGCTTTGTTAGTAAGCTTTGTTTCACATAATTTGATAAGATCAAGAGCCTACAAGCAATTTTGTTCATCTGGTGCAGGTTGCTTTGACTGGTTTGTGTGCTTTTTGTTTGTTTCATTATAATAATAATGTTGTTGTTTAGTCGTGTCCAACTTTTCGTGACTCCATGGACCAGAGCACTCCAGGCACTCCTGTCTTCCACTGTCTCCCGTAGTTTGGTCAAACTCATGTTAGTAGCTTCGAGAACACTGTCCAACCATCTCGTCCTCTTTCATCCTCTTCTCCTTGTGCCCTCAATCTTTCCCAATAATGTAGATAATAGCAATTTTGATTTCTTGTTAAGTCATGCATTTTTGTCTTTAAAAACAATGCCTTTATATTTAAAGCTGACTTTGTTTGCTGTTGTATATTGTAACCACCAAGAGTTGGTATACAAAGAACTTTTGTTAAACTTGTTGAATTGTATTTATTGTTCTTGCATAAGCGTACAATACAAACAGTGGCTCCTAAGAATGTTTATTACAAACCAGCTTTGTATAGTGTCAGGCTGATGGGTTATCTAATTGAATATTGTGTCCCTTGACTTGATTGCCTCAGAACCTAAACAGGTGACTTTTCTAGTGAATTCATCTGAGGTAGCTTGACCAGAGATCCTAGGGACTGAAATGGAGACATATATGAAGTGTATGTTTTGCCAGGGACCAGTGTTTGAAATTAGCCAGGTGCCAGGCACATTTTGCACCTGGCTTTCAATCATTTGCAACCAAGTGACTATGCCTGGGTGCCAGGATGGTGTCTGATATCTCCACCATGTGGAGCTGCATGCCTGGGGATCATTGGATCTGGACTGTTTTCACACACTAATATCTCATTCTGTAGAATTCTATCACTTATATTTTATCTGCACAATCAGAATGAATTTCTGGAACCAAAATGCTTCTCGTGCAACCTGAGCAGGAGCAGTCACCATTAAGAAATAGAGGTTGGAATAGGGCAGTATATATGTGGACTGCCCCTGGATCAAACAACTTTTCTACTTAAGTTCTCAAAGCTCAAGGTTGTCATCTGAACTAGCCAGATGTTTAACTGAGAATCAACCACACTCAATCCATCATTTGAAAAATAAGACTTTAGAACTGTCTTGTCCAAAAATGGCAAGTAAACATTCCGTTTTGGCAACTGTAACCTTGGTTTAAGGAGCCATTTGGCACCTAGCTTATATATCTGAGTTTCTAACACTGCCAGGGACACCTTGTGAGATGGTGCAGATGGTAATTTGTTGCTGCCATGTGATTCCAGGCCTTTGCTTGCAGATATAGCTTGATGCCAGCAGCAAATTGCAAATGAGGTCTAGTAAAGTTTATGATTAGACTAGGGCTGTGCCAAACTAAAACCTGTTCTCCAGTTTCTTGATGTTTTGTTAGTCTGTAAGAGCCTTCTTACAGGGATGCGAGTGGCGCTGTGGGTTAAACCACTGAGCCCAGGGCTTGCTGATCAGAAGGTCGGCAGTTCGAATCCCCACGACGAGGTGAGCTCCCATTGTTCGGTCCCAGCTCCTGCCTACCTAGCAGTTCGAAAGCATGTCAAAGTGCAAGTAGATAAATAGGTACCGCTACAGTGGGAAGGTAAACGGCGTTTCCGTGTGCTGCTCTGGTTTGCCAGAAGCGGCTTTGTCATGCTGGCCACATGACCTGGAAGCTCCCTGGGCCTATAACGCAAGATGAGCGCCACAACCCCAGAGTCGGTCATGACTGGACCTAATGGTCAGGGGTCCCTTTACCTTTTAAGAGCCTTCTGTTTTTGTGCCTCATTTGCAGGGTACGTAGAATGTTATAATTTTGGTTGGTGTAGGGTTGCATGACGCTCTCCTCTCAGTTGGTTAATATTCATTCATATAAGTAGTTTGATAATTTGTGTTGAGAGTCCTGTAAAAACAGTTTATAATTTGCCTGTAAAAGAACTATTCTGCATGCAGAGTTGGAGAGTATACATTCAACAATGTTGAATAGATAGTTATTCACATTCTCTAATGCATGCCAGTTTGTGTTCAGCTGTGTTGCATGACTAAAAATAAATGTACCCTCTCTGGATTGAGCATTCTGGAGGAGGGTTAAAGAAAATAAATTATCTGTCTTGTTAATGTACTAAACATTTGCATTTTAAGTAACTGCATAATGTGTATTCCTTTCTGGTTTGAAGCATAAAATGGCTAGTAGAAATTACATGAAACAAGTTATAGGTAGAGTTGATCAAGTGTTTGGGTAGGGGCCTATGCAGGTTATAAATAACCATGACTAATATGGATAGAGTTGAAACAAAATTTAAAAATTCCTTCCAGTAGCATCTTAGAGACCAACTAGGTTTGTCATTGGTATGAGCTTTCGTGTGCATGCACACTTCTTGTAATTGTGAACTATGACTAGGAGCAGGATGCATGAAGAGAGTTGGCTGACAGGAGGGAGTAAGTAACACTGTGGCCCATTCCCAGTCCAGATCAAGGGAACACCAATGTCTGTACAAGATTAGCTTCATCTTTTTGGGTACAGAATTTTGTCCAACAGATCCCCATCTGCCATAAAATTCAGTGCAATTTTAAAGTCTCCTTCAAAAAAAGTCTCTTATCTTGATTAGCCTGGGATGATCAGTCTTTTTCACAACCTCCATTTCAGTTTCATGAGCATATTGAAGAAACTGCATTCTATAAACTCAACAACCTACAGCAATTTCATGTAGACATTTTTTTTTAAAAAAAGTACAGTTAAATAGGAAATTGTTTTAGAATTGGTAGCTGCTCCACCGCCATACCACTGTGATAGTAGGAACCAGCAAGGCTTCATATGCAACAGTTGTCTGCTGCTCTGAATTCCCCCAGCCCCAGCTAGGATTGCTCTGTTAGTATGTTTTTATCTACCTTTGTTAATTGAACTTGCTGTTGATTATAATAAAAGGATTGGAGACAAAACTACCCGTAATCCCTGAACACCCTACAGGACAACTCTCGGGTATAAGCAACAGTCAGCAACATTGTTGCATGTATACTGACTGCCAAATATGGTATAACCAGAGTTCAAGCTTTATTAAGATAAGCACAACTTTGCAAGTTATATTTTTCACCTTCAAAAAACAAACAAACATATATACAAACAAACAAACAAAACCCCACCCCTTTCCTGAAAAATGGGAATAATCTTATACCTTAAGAAGAACATGTTAAAAACACAGCTGTTCTGGGATCTTTTTCATGCTTCTATGCTTGTTTGTCACCTTCTTTTTAAAAGCTGCTTTGTCATTTTCATAATACATAAACATAATCAAAAAGAAAAACTCCTTTCTATCCACCTCCCAAGCCCCAGTCCCATTCAAATACACACAGATAATTCTCCTTCAAATAAAAGTTATTTCCATATGTCCCCATAAGTTGCTGGTAGTCCATAGCCATGATCTTTTGTACGTAGTTGCTTATTAAATAAAGCTTAACCATGTTTATAAAAGTTGTATGATTGTGTGTCGGTCCTTTGGCCTTCAGCTTTGTTAGTCAGTTTTTCCATTAATATCAAGTCCTATACCTGCTTAAACCACATTTACAATCAGCATTTAGAGTACTCCAGTATCAAACAGTTGTAAGGTGTGCTTCCTTTGTAAGGTAAGTTACAAGGTCCTTCTGAATGAGATCCACCATGTCTGTAGAGTAGATGGAACGAAGAGAAATCCTGTGGTCTACATCAGTGTTTCTCAACCTTTTTTGGGCCAAGGCACACTTGTTCCATGAAAAAAATCTCGAGGCACACCACCATTAAAAAAGTTAAAAAATTTAACTCTGTGCCGCCCTATATTGACTATATAATTATGACTGTAAGAAACACTTGCCAAAAAGATAGTAATTTGTGTCTCACTTAAGATTGTATTTTTAAAGTTTGGTTGTTAATTTAAAAGAAATAGTGAAGCTTTTGTTTCATTAGTTTGATGAATAAAAATGATGTCCTTTTATGATTATGTACTCAATAAATAGGGGTTTTTTGGGGGGGGGGAATTCCCTGGATGCGCACTTTAATGAAATGTGTGGCGTACACCTATGCAAAATTGTTTTGCTGGGATTCTCGACAGGAAGTGCTGTGTCATTAATCAAAATGATTTAGCCTGCCTAAAATGAAAATACGTGTTAATATCATGACAGACTGATGCTGAAGAGTTTACTTTTCATCAATAAAAGTTTAAACACACCTACACGGAGTTCAGAGCCCCGCCGAGGGAGGAGGAGGAGGAGCGGACCCAGCGACACACCCGCCCCGCGGCCACCTGCTTGGAGCCCAGCCGGGTGCGCGGCGGCAGCCATGGCGGGAGAAGGGCCGCCGGCAGGAGCCGAGCACCTGCCTTGACGGCCCCTGGGCGCCCCGTGAGCTGCGCCGGGCTGCCAACGTCGGGAGAAGGAGACCTGGCTGGCAGAGTCGGGAGACCACGAGAGCGTCAGCCCTGCCCCCTCCCACACAGCGCGGACTCCGGCGGGCGCCTCGCGGCCGTCTGGAGGGCGCTGGACGACTCCCGATGTTCAGGAGAAACCGCCGGAGTCCACAGCTGCGCTTTGCGCATGCGCAAAGGACTCCCGAACGTCGGGAGCATCAGCATCAGCCCCTGCCCCCTCCCACACAGCACGGCTGTGATGACAGGCGCCTCAGGCGCCGCACGGCTCGGGAGTCGGGCGCAACTGCCGCGGGCGCCGGACGACTGCTGCGGGCGCAGCGGCTCGGCGCCCCTGGCAGCCCGGCACCCTGGTGCATTGCGGGCGACAATCGCCCTTCTCGTCACCGCACGTCGCGGCACACCAGCCAGCGTCTCGCGGCACACTAGTGTGCCGCAACAGCGGTTGAGAAACGTTGGTCTACATCACTCATTTGAGCCATGATCAATTCAGTTTCCCAATAAACCTGATAATGACCACCACATATGAAACACCCAAGCTGCAACTGTTTCTCCAGCATTGTGACAAGATGCTTTTGTTAAATTTATTTGTTTTTTAAAAAAATAAATAAATAAATCCCAGATCAGCTAGGTTTTTATTTTTTTAAGAATAGGAAACACGAGTTGTTTTCAGTACAATTGTTGTTGTTTAGTCGTGTCCGACTCTTTGTGACCCCATGGACCAGAGCACGCCAGGCACTCCTGTCTTGCACTGCCTCTCGCAGTTTGGTCAGACTCATGTTGGTAGCTTCGAGAACACTGTCCAACCATCTCGTCCTCTGTCGTCCCCTTCTCCTTGTGCCCTCCATCTTTCCCAACATCAGGGTCTTTCCCAGGGAGTCTTCTCTTCTCATGAGGTGGCCAAAGTATTGGAGCCTCAGCTTCAGGATCTGTCCTTCCATTGAGCACTCAGGGCTGATTTCCTTCAGAAGCAGGCGTCTTGGGAGAAAAGCAGTGACAAACCTAGACAGCATTTCAATACAGTAATTGAGCTTAAAAACAAGTGAAGTAATTTACCTTTAAGCATTAGTAAAGTGCTGTTTTACTTTTAAGTAATAATAAGCAAAACCTCCAGGCCAATGTAAGATGTTATACTGTATTGTTATTGCAGCATTTCATTTTTAAAAAATGAAATGTTTGTTCATTGTATCTCACTCCATATAAGTTATCAACAAAATTATAAACTACCTACTGCATTATGTTGGTAACTGCTGATTTTGGTTGTATCTGATAGGATTGTAAATAAATTGTAAATAAATGTGCATAAGTTACACATTACCTATATTTGGGTGCACTAAAAATAGTAATCCAGCTTTGTTTTTAGGGTTGCAAAGCTAAACAGATTGGTTCATTGAGTTAAATGCATGTGCTTATTTAATTATTTATATTCATTCCTACCCTCAAGTCCTGTTTCCCATGAGCTTCTCTGTTTCCAGGGCAGATATGTAAAGATAATTTGTTCCTCAGTCAACTTGGTTGATTTCTTCATTTGTATAAAGCTTTTCTTTAGCTTTGATTCTGTTACAAAGTGCCCCCCTCCCCATTCATTCTGCACTTAAAGAGCTCATATTATATGATTTTATTGTTTTACTTTTTAAAATTAAAACCATGGTATTGGTCCAGTTGTGTAAAATGTTTTATTGGAATGATGCTACATCTTATAGTTTATTAACTTAATTTAACTTAATAATGACACTTATCTTTATGTATTCTCAAACTTTAAAAATACCAAACTTTTTCATGGTTTCTTTAAAACTATGAATTAATATTTAAAAAAATTGGGATACTCCTAGCCACCTCCTAGGGGTAGCATGTCTTGCATATGTGATGCAATTTCATATGTCCTCTTTTCCAAAGCAACATTACAGTCTGCCTTCAAATACAGGTGGAATTTTAGGCGCATCTGATGCATAATTGCCGGCACGTGGGTCCTTTTGGACCCAGAAGAGGGCAGAATGGGGCATGGGGTGGTATGGGTAGCCAGGAATGGAACCCCCATGTGAAATGGTTACTGCCTGTACAGGATGGCTAATGATGCACTCGAAGCATAAGCATCATGACAACATCCGTACACCCAGGCCTTTATGCACTTCTGTAGGAGCTCTCTAGCTCTTAACAACTTGAACGATCAAAGGACAGCATGCTGTGCTTCTGTTTTAACCACAATGTAAAACTGTAACACTGGGCTTAAGCTTCTTGAATTATTTTTCTGTAAAAAGTGTGTGTCTCTTTTAATGGGGTTTGAGTCATAACTTCTGGGGTGCAAATAATTGCCAATATAGTGAATCTGCCATTGATTGTTTTGTGAAACAGTGTTAGCTGATGCCACTTATTTTATTTCTGCACAGGAATCTCCCACAAAGTTAAATACATGACTGTAAGAAAGAAGAAATCTATATTGATAGACTGTACTATCAAAAACCTTCTCTTCAGTTTGCAAAGCCTTCAGCTTTTCTCTATGCCATGTTGTGTGACTGTTGTCCCATGAGGAATTTGTCTTCATGAAGATTCCTAATATTGGTAATGTGATGAATAAATTTGAGATCCTTGGGGTTGTTGGTGAAGGTAAGCACATGTTTATTGTGTTTTTAATATTTTGTTGCGAGCCACCTAGAGTGCTTGGGGCAACCCAGTCAGATGGGCTATTATTATTATTGTAAATAATGAAAATTTTATTGAAGGTGCACAGGCATAACTAGAGGGAGAATAAAAATAAGGTGGTGTCTACAGGAATCTCTTTTGGACCTCCAAATATGGTTATACCGTGTTTCTCATATTATAAGACATGTCTTATATTTATTTATTCCTCAAAAAAACACACTATGGCTTATTTTCAAGGGATGTCTTATTTTTTTCCTCCTCCTCCTGCCGCAACCGGCATTGCTGCTGCGCCTATCACTATGTCTTATTTTCGGGGTATGGCTTATATTCCTTGAATGCTTAAAAATCCTGCTATGGCTTATTTTATGGGTATGTCTTAAAATATGAGAAACAGGGTAGTTAGGGACAAGGTTTTTTAAATAAAAAAACCTTTTATTGCAAATCACTTTACATAAAACATTAAAGGAAAAAAACGATTAGGACATACAGACAAAACAATACCCCAATAACACCACTAAACTTTAACTAATTGCACAACATCTAACATCATGCACTCCTTTGGCTTCCAAATCACCTCTTTGTGCTTTCAACGTATTCTTAATAGTTGGGGACAAGTTAATGCTTTTTTAAGAGAGAGCTAATGATGGTATGAGGAAGCTACTGGTGCACAGGCTATGCAGACTCCTGGGTATTTGCCAAAAGAAATTTTAAAAAAACACTACAAGCGACCTACAAAATCTTTTTTCTGGGGAGAAGGAGAATAATTGTCCACTATGGGAAGCATTAACTAACCTTCAATACTCTTTCGCTCACACTATCACGGTATCTTTTGCTAGCATATTCTCTTCCGACAGACAATGTTCTGTTATAACATTAGTGTGATAAGGCCCTACAGCTTGGGACCAGGTAACCTTAGGTAGTCTCATCTTGGTCCTTGGGATCACTGCAGGGAGGTCCTTTTTTCCATATCACCATACCATACATCCAGGAATGATGTGGAGGGGCTTTCATGGAGGTGGTAACTATCATGTGGAATGATCTCCCCACTGAGATTAGATAAGCAGTAATGCTGGCCTACAATTAAAACTATTTCTATTTAGCCCTGACCACTACTGCTAGTTCTGGATGTCCCTCATTTACTGCGATTGATTTTTTAAAATAGAAAAATTGATTGTGTGTGCTGTATCTTTATTGTGATTTTTATGGCTGTATAAAGAGCTTTGGTATATATTTTAGAAATTAAAAGTGGTGTGTACACACACACACACTTACATACCATAATATATATATTCTGATAGCTTCAATAGTGAATGTAAGACTAAAGTGTTTCTTTATGTCCCAGCTCTAAATCTTGGTGTAGGAAGCAGGGAGGGAATTCCCCTGCTTCTCTGAAGCCTAGAAAAGGATGAGGCCTCTCCTTAATCATAATCACTCAAAGCAAGCTGTCTCACTGTTTTATACATTTTCCTGCGAGCTCAGGAAAAACCCGTCTGCTCTATCAAGCTTGCAAAGTATGCAGTGCTTGCCTAATGTCCAGAAACCCTCAAGAGACAAGGCTGTTCCTTTTCCTTTTGCAAAGAGAATGTTGTTGCCAAGTGCATTATTTTCCTGGCTCCAGTTTTGATCCCTAGCATTAACATGCATTTCTTTTTTGTGTAACAGTATGTGCAAAGCACATGTCAGTAGTGGATAAACTAATTCAAATTTCTAGATGCTTGCTTCGCCAAACCTTTTTTAGGTATTACAAATATAGGCCATCATAAAACACCCATATGTAAAATTTTAAAATATATACCAATAAACAGCCGTGTAAAAATATGTACTAGCGAGGATTTTCATTGGAGTTTCTTCCCACTAACTAGTGCCATTCACTACTCTGAGAGATACTATTAATAAAAACTCAGCCACCCTTGCAGTTACTTCCAGGTAAATGTCAGACAGATAGAATCTGATATTTTCACTGTGCCGTGATGTTAGACTACCCAAGAAAGGGGACAGCACGCGTTTGAGTTGCTGGTTGTACAATGGACAATAGAAAAGAATATGTTCTATATCTGGCAGATCAATTTCTGGATGCAGACTCATCTACTTAATAACATAGCTCCTTGCTACTAATTTCTGGAATGATTTTAGACACTTTTAATGTAAAAGAAAGTATATATTATTGTTGGACATCCTAAGCTTTCTTGCATAAGCTTTGTTGGCCCAATGTTTGCTCATTACTCCTTAAAAATAAAGCTGATGATATAACAGCATTTCTATCACCTCTGTATTTTTATGCTGCATACATTCAAAATTAGTAACTTTCATGGAAAAGGTCTTCCAAAATCTGCAACAGAAGTACATTTGTGTGCATGTGTATATTCCTTTTTAGAGTTCTGCTTTCTGTGGAAAGATACAAGGATACATGGTTTCAAACTGTGTAAAAGAATCAAAATATTTGAAAACTTACTAGCCAATTTTCAGTATATTCGGAGTTGCCTCATATTACTAAATGTTACAGCATTTGGTCTAAATAATGAGTAGGGGTGTGTGTTTATATTTTATATCTGTATGCTTGTATATATAAAAATTTCTGCCTTCTGCTGGCTAACCTCTCCCCCCCCTCTTTTTTTAAATGGTGGTCTAGGAGCCTATGGAGTTGTTCTTAAGTGCAGGCACAAGGTAAGAAAAATACTTTTAAGCTGTGTAATCCCAGTTCCCATGATGAAATTGTATAGATGAAATTTAGAGGAAATTGCTACCATATGCAGAGCTAATTTGGCCTCCCTTCTTTCCTCCCTCCTTACCTCTCTTCCTAATTTGAGGCAACTCATTGTCTACTGAACCAAAGTAATATTTGATTCTGGTTTGCAGAGCAAGCACAAATCATAAACTAGGGCTTGTCTCAGTAGAGAGAAGGGTTTTGCTGTGAGGTAAGGCAGAAGGGAGTTCCTTTAACACTTGTTTATATTTGTGTGAAGGTGACCCTTCCTTCAGGGCAAGCATTATTACTTGCTGGACAGAACAATCTCCCACTCTTTCCACACATGCTGTGCAAGCCCTTGCACAGAGCTTCTGCTAAGGGGACTCATTGGTTGAATCCCACCTGTTGTTTTGATTTGTGTTGGACCAAATCCTATGTCCTCCAGAGGATTTTACAGTAAGCTCCTTGTGGTAGCTAAGTTTCAGAGAACGTTGGGGAAAAGGGGGAACCATGGTTGTTGTTTTTTAAAAAAGAAAGCTGTGTTTTATGAAGTTTCTTATTCATGATACTTAAAAAAGTAAGAAGTTCCACTTTGTTATGCAGGTAATCACTAGTACTTAAAGGAGTGTTTTCTTTTAATTGTGCACAAGCTATGTGTACAGTTCTGAACCTTTTGTTCATTTTTTTGGGTTGCCTTATCTAACTTCATAATATGGGGGGAAAATAGAAACATAAGCCTTTTGATGTTCATTCACAATCTCACTGTCTGTAGTCTGAATTGCACAGGAGAAATTTTCAAGTCTTTCACCTGCCTAGCATTTAAGTTGCTCAGCAGAAGACTGCTGAGTTGCCTACACTGCCATGAAAAATGACATCTCTGATTTAAAAAACTGCTCAAACCAGTCAGGCTCAAAAGCCACTACATATCTTATGTTAAACAAGATAAAAAGACCTAGTCCAAAAGCTGGCTCCTGTGAAGTTACTGAGAACATAAAATAATCACACGCAGTGAATGTATTGAAGAGCACTGATTCTCAACATTTATATCCAGATCTTCAGCTTATTTATTTTGGGAGGAAATATCACTGGTTTTAAATCCCAATGTAATATTTTGTATGCAAGTGTGCCTAGGATTGCAGCATACAGGTGTGTGAAAATGTTTCCACAAACACAACTGGTGTTGCATGTAATACCAGAGGTGCTGCTTTCAGTAAATGTAGTTCAGTATACGTTGATGAAGCTTTAATCTCCTGAAGTTCTGAGAACAATATGAAATACTGTGATTAGCACATATCTGCATCTAATCAGCATTAGTGTTTACTCTAGCACTTTGTTCTTTCATATGAAAGAACCTCATCCAGTTTCTGCTTCTGAATGAAGGTAATGTAAAAGAGTGCAAATATTGGAAGATAAAATGTTAAGTTTCCAGTACAATAGGCCAAGAAAGATTTGAAAAGCAAATCACTAACAATATGAAAGCTAGGGATAAAACAGTATTGAATTACATGACAGATGAAAATATAACCAGATAGTCACTAAAGACTGTTAGAAGACAAAGATATAAATTAATCTGTCGTAGAAAACAGGATAATTGTCCAGAAATGTAGTGCATTCAATTGTAACTTTAATTATTTATTTTTAACTCAAATTATTTTGCTGACTTCACTGTGCTGAGACAGCCCATCAAAACTTTTTTGAGGTGTTATTATTGAAATAATTTGTGTAACATAAATGGCAAACGATGAAGATTTAGAAATAATTTAAAACTAAATAGAAAGCCACTCAACCAGGTATTGTAATTAAATGTAAAACAGAACATAGACACGAAGAAAAGCTATTTCTGCACACTGTGCATAATTTTTGACATCTTTGTTGTGTCATTCCCTCACCTCAGTTGTGCTCCCCTTTTTTCTAAACTAGAAAGTTTAGAACCTTTCATTAAAGGGGACTTTTTTGGCCCATTGAGCCTTTTGAGTGCCCTGTTCTGTACCTATTTGAGCTCTACAAATCATTACTCTTTGAAATCAAATATGAGTATGTTGGGCTTAAAATCCTGGAGAGATATTTTGACTGACTAGCCTCAGTCAACAGCAGGATACATGGATTTTGAGCTAATCAAAGTTTACACGCAATCTTCAGAGGCAGCCCTATGTTCAATTCATTATAGTAGTCAATCCTAGGTATTGCCAAAGCTTGGGTAACTGAGACCAGGCTCTCTGCCTAATTTGAGACCATAACTTGTTCAGAGTCTAAAATGATTGAAGGTGCTCCTTGCCACAGAAACAAGTGGCCTCTCTTGGCAAAGCTGACTCCAGCATTGGACTCCCAAACTACAAGTGCAATCCTTTCAGAGAGTGCAAACCTATTCAGAACAGGTTGAACACCATCTGTCTGAATAAAGAAACCACCAACCATTTTATCATGAATGAGCTGCAGTTTATTAGCCTTCATCCAGCCTCCTTCTGATTCCAGGCACCAATTCAGCACTTCCACTGCCTCATTTGAATGTGAGGGAACTGGGTGTTGGCACTGCCCTTTTAAATTTTATCCCTGTGAGATTTTGTGTGATTGGTAGTGAATAAATAGTAGGGTGGTTGGAGGAAGATGAGAATGTTCACTGGGTGTGTTTGGTGTGGGTTGGTTTTTTAAGGAAAGGGAAGAGTAGTGTGTCAAATTGAGAATATTTTATTTAATCTGATGAAGAAACTGGAAAAAAATCTCAAGGATGTTGATCTCAATGATGTTATCTGGTCACTTTGCTAGACAGGGGCTGTTGTGTTCTTGGCCTTCTGTTTTATAGAAGACATAATCCTTTTCTCCCAAGCCACTTGATAAAACCTGAGTTTTGACTCTGGGGAAGACTTTGCATAGAAGCTACAGTTAGAACTGGATATGGAACAACTGATTGGTTCAAAATTGGGAAAGGAGTACGACAAGGCTGTATATTGTCTCCCTGCTTATTTAACTTATATGCAGAATTCATCATGTGAAAGGCTGGGCTGGATGAATCCCAATCTGGAATTAAGATTGCCGGAAGAAATATCAACAACCTCAGATATGCAGATGACACAACCTTCATGGCAGAAAGTGAGGAGGAATTAAAGAACCTCTTAATGAGGGTGAAAGAGGAGAGCGCAAAATATGGTCTGAAGCTCAACATAAAAAAAAAACCAAGATCATGGCCACTGGTCCCATCACCTCCTGGCAAATAGAAGGGGAAGAAATGGAGGCAGTGAGAGATTTTACTTTCTTGGGCTCCTTGATCACTGCAGATGGTGACAGCAGTCACGAAATTAAAAGACGCCTGCTTCTTGGGAGAAAAGCAATGACAAACCTAGACAGCATCTTAAAAAGCAGAGACATCACCTTGCCGACAAAGGTCCGTATAGTTAAAGCTATGGTTTTCCCAGTAGTGATTTATGGAAGTGAGAGCTGGACCATAAAGAAGGCTGATCGCCGAAGAATTGATGCTTTTGAATTATGGTGCTGGAGGAGACTCTTGAGAGTCCCATGGATTGCAAGAAGATCAAACCTATCCATTCTGAAGGAAATCGGCCCTGAGTGCTCACTGGAAGGACAGATCCTGAAGCTGAGGCTCCCATACTTCGGCCACTTCATGAGAAGAGAAGACTCCCTGGAAAAGACCCTGATGTTGGGAAAGATGGAGGGCACTAGAAGAAGGGGACGACAGAGGATGAGATGGTTGGACAGTGTTCTCGAAGCTACAAACATGAGTGACCAAACTGCGGGAGGCAGTGCAAGTCAGGAGTGCCTGGTGTGCTATGGTCCATGGGGTCATAAAGAGTTGGACATGACTAAACGACTAAACAACAACAACCACCTTGAATACCCTTTATGCTACTCACAGCCACTGTTTTTGAGTAGAATACAGAGGGCTTACATAGCTCTCTAGGCAAGAGCCCTGGAGAGGTCTTTTTACAACCCTCTTTGGAGCAGGGGGTCAAGACCTACTCAAGGAAAAACATATTTTTATCAAGCAGCCATTGGGAGGGAGCCAGAATATACAGAAATCTTTCAGGAATGGAGTCTGAGGAACCCAAGGCAAATAGTGGCAACAAGAGCTGGAATGCTACCTGGCAGGGCTGGCCTGTCAGTCAAAATGAAGGAGGTGGCCCTGCTAGGTGGCATTCCTACAGACCTAGAGACCCAGGCACACCTAGGTCAATTAGGAGTATTGCATAAAAAATAGTCTGCCTTCACCATTGGATAACCAGCCCTTTTGGCCCACCACCCCCTCTCTTGGCAACCCACATAACCAGTCCAGCCCTTCTCCATCAGGTTGGCTCATATACCTGGGTAGCAGTACCCATCCTAATTGTGCACCCTGAGAGGACTGCCCCCTATCCTCACAGTACAGGGTGCTTGAGTGAGCATAGAGAAGAGGGACTACTACTACTGAACTCATCATGGCTCATGTTCACTCTACCCACTCAGAATCCTATTCTGAGGCCAGCTGAAGCTAGATCATACTAGAAGGGGCGTGGGGGAAGAACCCATGTGTATCAGTGCCTGGTGACAGAGAAACAATACCTGGAATATTCAAAGCCTTTATTGGGTTAGAATCAGTAGATTAAGAAAAGGAAATAACATTATCTGGAGCATTGCCAAGTGGTCTTCTCAGCAGTGGTCATCTCCTGTTCCTTGGACAAGGCTCTATAGACAGCAGAGCAGCAGGTGCAGTGTCTCTTACGGCACTATTGCTTAAATGATATGTTAAGAGCTGCAATTTCCTGGCTTTTTGGAAGCTGGGTGAATAGAAGCCTTTTAAAACACAGCTTGTTAAACAAAAAATTTTTTTGTTAATTGATTCTTATATCCCACCATCTTCAACCTGGATAAACACAGGGAAGTTATGTGTGGGATGGGCCTGTCTTACACTTGAAGGATCACAGGATTAGCACTAGAAGTGACCAAAGGCCAGATTGTATGAATTCTGGTGTCTGCGGAGGGGAGGGGAACCCTCCCCAGCCAAAACAGGATTATTGAAAAGTCAAGAGCTTGCTTACTAATTTACAATCTTCCATAGCTTACATCTTCACCAAGTGTAGAGCTTGTCTTCCTGAAACTAATTAACATTTATGGCAAATATGGAATACTGCCATGATTATGTAAAGAGTAATTCACAAGCAGTGCCATCTGTAGATTGTTATGACTTTCTGGCTAGCTTCTGATAAAGTAACTTCCTGTGCAGTTCTTGTATTTCTGCTTTTGCAGGGAGTAGTTATTGGACTAGCATCAAGAATATATATTGTTAATTATTTGGTTTTTACTCTACATGCTCTTGATTCTTTAGTAAGAAATCACCTTAATTCTCAGTGTTGGTACTGTGCAACCTGTATAGCATGAATAGAAGCTCACAGCTTTTAAACCATAGTCTGTGCAATTAAAGAGAAGACTCACTGTTCAGAACTAGGCAATTAATATGGTAGAAAGTGGCAAAGCGATTCTGTTCACTGTTAATATTAGTTGGATCATCTCTTTTGAGTGTTCTGGTAGAAAGGAACGTGGAGCCACTTTTGGCCAGAGGGCTGGATCCTGTTGTGGTCAGCCTTCTACAAGCCATAGCTGACATCAAATCACCTGACATTATACAATGGTGGATCTGAGTATGGCTTTGAGTCTTGTATTCGGCACCCACTTGAAACAGTGGAATCCTTTTGCTTTGCAAAGGAACAAACAGCAGCATACTCTAGGGTTCTGGATTGTTTTTTTATAGCCATAGCTTTGCCTGTCCCTGTCTCTGATCGTGGCTGGGGGAGACAGCCTGGTGGGCCACAGTAGGCCTAGTGACTTTAATTTGGCCCAAGGACCAGAGGTTTCCCTACTTGTATTCTAGAAGAACCACACATACATAAAATAACCTCCAAAAGTGGCACCCTGCTGTTTCCAAAGGATCTAGGATGGTATTTTGTTTTAGATAAGTAATCCCATCTGAATAAGCTTCAGGTACTTGTGATGCTTATCTCATACTATGAACCTTTCTTTAATTCTCAAAAGATTAATTTAATGCCATGTTTCAATCTAAGAATAGTAATATATTAAGTGCATCCATATATTGCATTGCACCTAGTGATTAAAATTATTTTTTCCTTCTAATTTCATTTTTAATTTACTTTCTTGCTTTGAAAGTATGTTTACTGTTGTTTTAATTTCTGTGCCACATCTCCAAGGCTCATGGTGGCTTACCAAAGAAAACAAAAACCCCAACACCCTCCCATAACGACAGCAACCACCCATGTCATGGGTGTAAGTAGAATTTTGGTCACATGAAAAGGCTTTCACACCTTCCTCCTCCTCCTGCAGCCCTGAAAATCCACTTCTGAGTGCTGGATAGCCCTCAAGTCATAACATGATATGGTGTGATGGCTACAATGAGAGGAGGACTTGGTAAAAAGTCGGGAAGGAGTTCCTCCCCTTGCACTACCGGTAGCTGAAATGTGTGCCTGTATGCAACAGGCTCTTGGGATTCGAGCAAATATAAAACCTCATAAAAAATAACATAATGTCTACAGTAATTAGTTGATCCAAAAAGACTAGCCAGCCAGCTCAAATGCCAAGTGAAAAAGCTGATCTTTACATTCTCCACTAAAAATCCAATACATTAGAAGAACTGCAGACCTCTGAGTGAGAATTTTTCCTGTAGTCTTGGGGACGGCTGTAAAAGCCCTACTTTTAACTGCAGCATTTCTAGGCCTTCACAGATTTGGAACACAAAGTAGCACTATATACTAACTGAAAGTATGTGTTTATTGCAGAACCTTGATGTTTATTGGATGGTGGGATATTTGTGTGGTTTGACAAAGAGCTGATTTTGCTGCCTTTTTTATTTATAGGAAACACATGAAATTGTGGCCATTAAGAAGTTCAAAGACAGTGAAGGTATTTTTCCCCGCTTGCATATATCAATGCATTGGTGATGAAATTCAGCAGGCTTTGTGTCTTAAGATAAAAATCTGTCCCATTATATAATGCTTATTTTAGTGTCATTTATGTTAAGCGTTCACTATTTCCAAGACTCACAATTGTCCAGACTCCAGCTACTTAAAAGCTAACTCTTTTGTGTGGCAAAGGGGACCTAAGGAGATTTGTTCTAAAGCTTCTGCTGAGACAATGCTAGATGTTTAGTGTTAAACCTGTATGCTTTCCACATTATGAACAGATTTTAACTTTTATTTTTGGTACTTATAGCTCCCTTTAATTTATTCCAAGTAGTTAAAATTATTTTCAGGGAGGAAGGTTAAACTTTTTATGTTGCAGTCTAATAATAATAATGTTCTGTATGTCATGTAGATCTTCAAACTTACTAAGAATGATTTAACTAATGCAATTAGATCTTATAATTTTGAGAAGCTTTCATATCCAATATAGAAATAAACTCTTGTCTTATTATTCTTCAGTTCTTTAATTTTTAACTAGAGAACATGGGACTCTTCATTTTGATAGGGCCATTGATATGCTACTAGCTTATTTCATACAGATTCACAGTTTTTAACTACTTTGTATAAATTATTTAAACTTGCTCTCTCATCTCAAAAGGCCTTTTTCATTATCAGTTTGTCATAGATGCTGACATAGCCTACTGTCAATGTCACAGACACTCCATCACAAACATAATTCAGGGGACAGCAGCAGGCGTATAATTGATCATCCCAGATTCACAGATTCATGAATTAAAGTTGTAACTAGCTTACTATGTTCCCGATTTCTTTGTGTAAATATTTGGGAGTGAAATTCTCTTTTATCCTACGTGAGATAAAAACCTTAGACTGGTGAAGTAAGGTACTTTTTTACCTCCTCCAAGTGCAATGCCCAAAACTATGGAGACACGCCACCTGAGACCCACATGCATATGAGAAAGAATTGCTTTTCAGATTAGGAAAACACATCAGTTTGCTTATAAAAAGTGGATAAAGGCCTGTACTTAATGTTGGCACTTATACATCACCAAAAAAGAGGGTATGCACCAACAAAGAAAAGGACTTAAATGGGGATAAAATTTGCATGTGCAAATTTAGAAATAATTACTAGAATTCAAATTTCATTTAGATAAATCATTTAATTCCTATCCAAATCACCCAAAATAAAATTTTCTTTTTAAAAAATAAATAAATTTTTTATTAGAACAAATTTACCAAAACAATTTAACAATCAATATATCCAATCACATCCCCCCCTTTTATTCCCTCCACCCCCTCCCCCCTCCATGGACTTCCCTCAGCTTTCCTCTCTGGTTTGTTTATACATATTGTTCTCTGCATGTTGTAAATGTGTACATATCATTACCTTATCTATCATCTATTTTGCTAATAAAGTTGTGGATGTTTATTCAAAACCTGCCAAAGAGTTCAAATCTTTCTGCTGTCTTTTTAAATAATTTGTAAAAAGTTCCCATTCTTCTTTAAAGTCACGGTTGTCCTTCTCCCGTAGTTTGTATGTTAACTTTGCCAGTTCCGCATAACTCATCAGTCTTTCTTGCCAGTGTTCTTTCGTTGGAAGACTGAAGAAATCCCAATGAAAGAACCCAAAATAAAACTATCAATTTGCATCCCACCCATATTGCCCTTTCAAATCAGACCTTTACAAACTACCCAATTGATTTCCAATCAAAATGACCCTGTTCCACAATTTTTTCTATTAAATGGCCTACTTTCTTCAATCAGGCAGCTTTAGGACACCATACTATTTTTGATAAATGGAAATTGAAACTTCGGCTGCCATCCTAAACACATTTAAAGCAATCTAAACCTGATACCTTGGAGTTTCAGCCAGAGCTATGTTGGGATAAGTCTTTCACCCTGGCTCGGCGGGTGGAAGTTAAGGTGGTGTAAGCCCCACAAAGGGGTGTTCTGAGGCTGTGGAAGGATCGCCTTTTAGCTGGGCTCCCTAAACTAGTACCCCAGTAGAACTTAACCAGCAAAAAAGGGGCAGTGTACGTCAAATTCTTCCCAAATGGAGTTTGGAATGGGGGTAAATTAACCTGGGGTAAGTTGTGCCAGCTTTCTGAAGCTGAAATTGCTCTGTTACGCAGGTTGCTGGTGTGTTGCTGATCTCTCCTGCTGTAGTGGGTGAGAGTCAGGGTACATATTTGATGGGTATTCATCAGGCAACACCCCGCTTCCCGGTACAGCATTTCCTTAACACATAATCTCGCCTACCTACATTCCGCCTGTCAGGCAGTTGTTGAAAGTAGAACAGTAAGCAGTATTACTTGTTCTTACTCTCCACTTGAAAGCTCTCCTAGCTTTTCCTTTCCACTCAGATTGATTCTTCAGAGTCAGAAAGGCATGAGTTCTTCACAGCGAATGTTTAGGGCAAAACAAAATGTGATGTTAATTGCATGATTGTGGTTTGTTGGCAGTAAACAAACCACAGGTAAGCCATTGGGCAAGGTTTGGATGACCGAAAAACTTCAACCTATTTCAGAGCATGTTTCCTTGGAAGTAGTTTCCTCTAAGTTGAGTTTCACCTATCACAAGCATGTTTAACAGTGCAGCTTAGGGCAAAATTCAGCAGTTATATATAATGATAGACTTCTCAATCACAGAGCATACTTGGGAGGGAGTGTTCTACCAGAGAATGGTTGTTTAACCCTTCATGCTGTCTGCTTTCCCATAGAAAAGAAGTTGTTCTTGCAACTTATTTTTATTTTATTAAATTAATTATTATTAGTTTAAATAAACTAATTATTTTATTAAATTTGTATTCTGCCCTTCATGAAGATCTCAGGGTGGGTGGCAACATAAAAATACAAAATGGGAACACAAAATACATAATAAAACAAAACAAAGCAATAACCCTCCCCTGAACACATTTGGAAGGATATAGAGTTTTAATCAGCCAGAGGCCTGGTTAAAGAGGAATGTTGTCTTCTGGTGTCTAAAAATATATAATGGACCTAGCTGAGATGGACCTACATGGGGGTTTGTTCCATCTTGCCAGCCATTCCTGTTCCTCTAGTTTCAAACCCAGTTCTTGCTCCCACATTATTTTAAGGCCTTTTGTACCATTTACTTCTGATTTCAATAAACCATGGTACAGTATTGAAAGCAAACTCTTAGTATTACCACTAGAGTGCTTCACAAAACCTTCAGACTCTGAAAGTTTATGTGTTGCCACATCTCTAATACCTTTCAAATGGAAAAAAGAGAGCTCTACCTACATGTAGACTCGGCACTAGTTTTTTTTTTAGTTTATCCTCCGAAATGCGAACATTGTCTATGTAAAAATCATAATACATTTCCTTAGCCTTGGTATAATAATAGTTTTTAAGAATATGATTTCGTACTAACATTCATGGAGTACTCGTAATGTTATATGAATAGTGGATTGATAGTGGTAGACTTTCCTTTGTGTCAAAATTTTAATGAATCTCTTTCCATACAAGGAGGGTTTTTTGTTTTTATTAAAGTTAGTTTTACCAACTTTCCTTTTTAACTTTTAGAAAATGAAGAGGTCAAAGAAACTACTTTACGAGAACTTAAAATGCTCCGTACTTTGAAACAGGAAAACATAGTTGAGCTGAAAGAAGCTTTCAGAAGAAGAGGAAAACTATATTTGGTGTTTGAATATGTAGAAAAAGTAAGTTTTTTTTTAATTCAGAAGGAAAAAGTTCAGAAACTAAACCAGAAACTAAAAAAGAAGATATTTTTATCCATCAAAAATTGTTATAGTTTTTATTCTTGCAGAAATAATATGAACAGATACTATTTGCTTGATTACATTATTCCACAAAGGTAGATCCATCTCCAGCCAGAAGATAGCAAAATCAGTTGGGACTAGGAGGCTTTAAAGTTGGACTTGTGGGCTTGCAGGAAATAAGCAAATTATTACTGCATTCTTGAACGATAAATGAAGATATTCCTTTATCACCAAGTAATTCTTAAATTAAGCCACTATTCAAAAGTGGCAAAACTTCTTTTTTCCAATCCTAACTAGTAGCTACTTCTACATTTAGTTATTTTCTAGGAGATGTTTGTTTCTTAACCTGTAGTTTCACCACCTATAGATAAGATGTGTGACAGACACTTCCAGCATTTTGTAAGCCTTTCAGTAAGGAAAACTAAAAACCTCTTGGGTAAAGTCTGGAGAACACAGGTTTGTAATATAAAATATAATTTGACTATATGGTGAATACCTAATAAATCCAAATCCAAAATCCTTCATAGGTCATTAAATAATGATTATCATCTCGAGAGAAAGCGACCACTTTCTGTTTGGCTTTATCCTGCACTAATTCCTTTCAGGAGGAGCATGTCCAAGGCTCACTCCTGATCACAAAGAAAGTATCAGGTGTTAAACCGATTATGATACACCAAGACCAAAACACCAACACGGCTTGCAAATATAAAGAACAATTTTACTTGATTAAACACACTAAAGTGCAACTTGCATGTCAAAGCCTGGAGATACTTATAGACAAACAGTCAACTAATGGCACAACTCTGCCAGTAATGTATATAATAATAACGTCAAGGCGCAGTGCAAACACGCAAATTTTCCTGCAGATAGTTCTCTATTAGAAGCGCAAAGTCATGTAAAATGGGAACGGTCACAGGAAAGGATTCTTCACATAGCCATGTGTAGAGGCAGGGGTCATGCATGGATGGCGGATGCAGACGAACACCTCCTCACCGTCCCTCAGCGAATGCAGTACAGTAGATCAGAAGACCTGTACTCCGGATGATAAACAGGTTTTGCAACAGCTTCTTCAGTTCACAATACTATACAGTATACTTAACACGATACATCAAGAATATAAGATCTTCACAGGCACAGCAAGCTTTATCATGTATAATGAGATAAGAATCCAATGTCTCTATTCAGACCAGGTCTCTCCATGGTTTTAAGTTTGGTAATATGTTGCAATTCAGCAACTTTTCTTTCCAGTCTATTTCTGAAATTCTTTTGTAATAAGACAGCTACTTTGAGATCTTGTATAGTGTGTCCTGGGAGACTAACATGTTCTCCTACTGGTTTCTCTGTCTTGTGATTCCTGATGTCAGATTTATGTCCATTCTTATCTCATTATAGATGATAAAGCTATTTTTAGCTGTATCATCCCTTGCTTTTTTCCTGTAAGACCAATTGCAGTCATTAACAGTCATCAATAGGTTTACCACACCTGTCAGCCAATCACCCATTCCCACCACCCTTCTGAGTAATACCCCTCCCCATCCTCTCACTATATATAAGGGTCTGGTGACGTCTGTTTCAGTCTATCTGAAGAAGTGTGCATGCACACGAATGCTCATACCAATGGCAAATTTAGTTGGTCTCTAAGGTACTACTGGAAGGAATTTTTTTTATTTTGTTTCGACTACAGCAGACCAACATGGCTACCTACCCGTAATCCGAAATGAAGTTAGATTACCATATCTGTAACATTAATGTCATGATGATGTTGCATAATTACTTTTTATAAACTTTGCAATTATGGTAGTAATCTAGATTAACTTTTTTTAGCCTCTAATATAATTATGTTTTAACTCATAGAATATGCTTGAATTGCTAGAAGAAATGCCAAATGGAGTTACACCTGAAAAAGTAAAAAGCTATATTTATCAACTAATAAAAGCAATTCATTGGTGTCATAAAAATGATATTGTTCATAGAGGTGAGTATATCAGAAATAAGAACACTTGTCAACAAATTTAGCTTTACTCTAATGCATATTTTTACCTCTCTTTACCTTGTGAACATCATTACCCTGGCCTTGGGCACTGAGATGTATATTTTTAGGACCCACCTTATTTTCTGGGACTGTATCCCCCCCCCCCGGTATGTCCCAAAGTATGTAACAGTGAGTCTCCCAATCCTCTAGAGCAGATTTTGCCAGTGCATAAAGGACTGCAGAGAAGGGCGGGGGAGGAAAGTCTGTTGCAAAGTCTGTTGCATGAGCAGGCCAGCAGTATTTGATACAACCCCAAAAGTAGAATTTGTTAACATTTATTTTTCTGTATTTCAAATAAATAGTGGGAAGAATAATTAATAAATCAATTAATAATGCAGAACAAGTAAAATGCTATGATGCTAATTTTTTCCGACCCATTTAATATTTCAGATATCAAGCCAGAGAATCTCTTAATAAGCCACAATGATATTTTGAAATTGTGTGACTTTGGTAAGGATTTTCATTTTTTGAAGCACACTCTTGTTTTTCTGTTCTGTATATTATGACTTTTAATTTGTAATTTGAATTATGTTTGTCTTTGTCTTGCTTCATCTGAAAACCTTTTCTTTTGAACATGTTTTGTAAGATAATTAGTTTCTACAATAAAAACAAAAATGTTTTCTCTTTTGCTAGTAATAGTCCAGTTCTTTGAATGGTTTGCCAGTTAGCATTTCAATGCAAAAATAGATGCATATACACTCATATACACACATGCATTCAGCTCACAGTAAAAGTTGGGACATGAATGGCAGTAATTGTAGCTCCATCTGACTGGGACTCGACACCATTGAATTAAAGAAATTCTGAATAGACATAAAATTGTGGCCTAATTTTGTTGTACTGATAGAAGAGAATTACTTGAGCTGCCCTGAAATGCCTAAGTGTGTGAAGATACAAGGTGGAATTCAACATCCAGCTATGGCATTCTATCTAGCATTCAGAGACATAGTGTATCTGATCTTGAAGAGGTAGTAGGTACCTTCTGTGTAATAGTCATTGGCAGCTTTAGTCTCCATGAATTGGTCTAATTATCTTTTAGAGCCATCTCCACCCCCTATTGAAGTGAGTTCCATAGTTAAACTACCCACTGTATAGAGAAGTACTTCCCTTTCTCTGTCCCATCATCCATTGGATGTTCCTGTGTTTTTAGTACAATGGTACCTCGGGTTACAAACACTTTGGGTTACAGACTCTGCTAACCCGGAAGTAGTACCTTGGGTTAAGAACTTTGCCCCAGGATGAGAACAGCAGTGGGAGGCCCCATTAGCTAAAGTGGTACCTCAGATTAAGAACGGTTTCAGGTTAAGAATGGACCTCTGGAACGATTTAAGTTTGTAACGAGAGGTACCACTGTATTATGAGAGAGAGAAAGAGAAACTGTTCTTTACCCACCACACATGTTCTTATATACCTCTACCATGCTCCCCTTAATTGCCTTTTCCTAAACTAAAAAGCCCCAAATGTTGTAACTTTCCCTCACAGGGGAGTTGCCTCAGGCACTAAACATTTTGGTTGCTATTTTGAGAGCTCTGTCATATAAGTAATCCTGGACAGCTACAATAGCCAATAATTGTGGTATTCTTAGCCAAAATATTCGTCAGTATTCTATTCATCATCAGACTCAGTATCTGAATCATTGAATTTGAAAGCAAAATACATCAGTGTTTTTGAGCTTTTAGAGCATTATGGCTGTAATCCTGTACCTGAGAATAAGCTTGGTTGATAACAATGAGACTTACTTCAGAGTAGACTTGTATAGGACTGTGCTGTTGTAAGTCTGTGTTTCTTAGCTGCTTTTGTAGAAGCGGTTTTCATTCTGTGATTCAGGAAAAACCCATCTGAATTATTTGGAAATTTACCAGTTTCACAGTAAAAATGACAGATAGGCTTCTCTGAAAGATTCCTTACAGATTTTTTTTTTGCCTGTGGGAAAGATTTTCTTTTTCTTTTTCCTCTTTTTTCTTACTATTATTTAACAAAGAGCTAACACATAAGTGCTTTTTAGAAGTGTTTGACTGCTATGCCTTAAATATGCTGTGCTTTGTACTTATATAATGTGCAGTAGCTACTTAGACATGTATTGTGCAGGTGCAATTTCTTGCTAGTAAAAATGTTGAGAGAAGAGTACTAAGCATAGACTAATTGTGACAGATGCACTTGGCTATTATACTATTGTGTTTCATGGTCTAGTACATCTGCTCTGTTTTGAGACTGTTTCCCTCCCACAAGATTAGGCTTACTCATTTGGGAAGTTATGTAGAAGTATGCAGGGTTTCACTTAGACTACTGAAATATCAAATGTGTTTGCAAATGGATCAGTATCAAATAGTTCAGTTGGAAATCCATGTCAGAGGAGTGGCCTCTAGCCCCATCCATAAACAAGAACTCATGGTAAGAATGCCCATTTTCTACAGCAGAAGCATGTTAGGGCTAGAACTCACTATTCTGTAGGTTTGGCTTTTAAGAGAAGCAGCTCCCTTCCTAGGCAATAGTGATATACTTGCTGATAAGTGGGCTACCAGCAGTAGAATCCTGATGGAATGAACATTCGTGTTCCTACTCAACTGGATGACCCACTTCATACATTCCAAAGAACCAACAAGAAAGAAAGCCAAATGACTAGCTTCCTTTCCCCACACTTCCAGGTCTGTGACGAAAGCAAGAGATGCATACTTGAATCCCAGTTTCATGTCTCCCCTTCCACAGAAGGCCTGGAAAGGGGGCGGGGCATGAACTACTAATTATATTTCTGTTTATGCTGCTTCTGGGTTAGCATAGAAATGCCTTTTCTGTGAATTTGCTTTTGTGACAATTAACGTTACATTACTGTTCATGGAATAACCTACAGGACTGGACTTAACTGGAAAAAGAAGATCCTGTTGCACAAAAATTTGAATACTGCTAATGTTGAATAACTAGTGGCAAGGTGGCTTTTATGTGGAATGCAGAAAAACTGACATGCAAATAGCTCATAAATTTCTTTAAAAAGAGCATTTAACTTAAAATGCTAAAATTAAACGCTAAAATAAATGTATATTCACATTCAAGTCATTTTCAAATTACCTTGATACAGGATTTGCACGGAATTTATCAGAAGGGAGCAATGCTAACTACACAGAATATGTGGCCACCAGGTGGTATCGTTCACCTGAACTTTTGCTTGGGTAAGTAATCTATCTGTAGGTAGTGTACCATTTTGGAGATCTTATCCACTAACAGCATTTGGTTGCTAAAGTTTTAACCTTCAATAAGGAGCATATTTAATTATTATTTTCCTTGCTTATTTCCATTGGCTAGTTTCATAATCAGCGCTAAATTGAAGCCTAGTTTAGTAATTTCATCATTCTAAAAAAACAGCAAAAATGTTTTTATAGGATTGGAGTCTAATGAAATCTGTTAGCCTTACATACTTTAGGCCACAGGTGGTCAACCTCTGCAGCAACTAGACTGTATGTTTTGGCATCCATTTGGAGGCCATTCTTTTGAGCATTCCATAGAGCCCAGGAATGTGTGTGTGAAGAGCCCTATCCAGCAGATATTCATGTGGCTTCCTGGTAGTCGAGCTTCTGATACCTCTGATTTATAGATTAGACTACTGGGTCAGTTTTTTCTGTGACTTTCTTGGTCTCTCTTTTATACACACATTCTCCAAGCATCTGGTCAGTTTGTGTGTCTTATTTCCTTACTTGTTACCAGCACCTGAACTTCCTGCATGCCTTATCCTCTTCCATTCTGGTCAGCGCTGTGAGAGTCACTATGAGACTGTCATTCACCATATGCAGTATTGGTGAAGAATGTAGCTCAACTCTGGGGGTTGTTCTGCCCCTCCCCATATTCTTTTGTCTCTTACCTCTTACTTTAAATGTGTATCAGCATTTTTTTTATTTCATAAAAATTATACACTGCTTTGATTGTAAAAAAAAACAACCCTCAAAATGGTTTACAAAAAGATAGAACACTAAAATCAAGGGAAAAAATCACAACCATACTTTAAAACATACAAAAATTAAAATATTAAAAGAAATTAAAATGATCTCAACTCAATTCAGCTAGCTGCTGCTCTGGGAGGTAAATTTAACCCCTTTCTGCTTTGCTGCACTCCTGAGGAAAATCTCTTCTCTGAAGTTGCTATTTCCATCTGGGAAGAAATTCCACATTGGGGCCAATGTGGGTTTTCCCCTCTCAGCTTTCAAACGGGGAATTTCCTCAAGGCCACAGCATAGGAGGAAACTGTCCTTTGATACCTGCAATCCCAGTGTTGCCATTTTTATTTGCACATTAAAAGACCTGTTAAATGGAAAGGTAAATTTAACATCAGCCTGAGTTTCTGCTTAAGGGCTGTTCAACTCAAGAAAAAATGGACTGGGGAATAATTATTGTGAAGTGAATGTGTGGGGCCCAGAAAATCCCATTCTCTCCCCCCCCCCAAATTAAAATTACTGGGTAAGGTAATGCAGCTCTTGAATAAATCTTAAATTCATTTGAATACAATTTAAATGACACATATAGACATATGCTGCAGTGTATATTAAGATACTTCAGATTTCACTATTTCTTGAGTTATGTGTGTCCAAAGTGTTACTTTATTTTAATATGGATAAAGAAATAATTTTAGAAGCTCCACACATCTCTCTCTTTGTGGTTATGATTATAATTAATATGGGTCATTTTTTGCGCTTTAGCTGTTTTATATATTTTTTTCTGAGTGTTGAAAACATTAGAGTTTTGAATTCCTTATATGCTACAGTGCCATTTTAATAAGCCTGAAAGAGAGCAAGGAAAGCTTACGAATAGCTAATTATACTACCAAATATTTTATGACTTTTTCCCATGGTAATAACCTATAATTTCCCTTGATTTACAAGAATTGTAAAGCTTTTACTAGCATGACTATGAAGAGCTTGCTCTCACATTCCTGTTCATTCTTAAGATAATTTGTATTTTGATTCTTTTTAAATAGCTTTCATGGTTGCATTTTAGTTGTCATATTTGTTTTGTGAGTTCACAGTATTATTGAAAACCTTCGTTACTGGGTAGTAATATAAACTTAATAATAGATAGTTCATTCCACTGCTCTTTGAACAGGATGTCTTTGCAGATATTATCCTTAGAGGGGTGTTCTCAGGAGTTGCTTGCTGTAGCTTCAATTTTAACATTTCTATCAGCAGGAGTAACTTCTTGGCTTTGGTGCATGTTTTGATGCGCTTTGCAGAATGTAGAGGGGACAGCAAAGCAAACCAAGACTAGTCCTGATTTGGCCTTTATATGCCAATATTTATGTGTGGTAAATGTGAAGAAAGCAACTGAAAATAAGCTTTCAGCAGCAGGGGACTAGTGTACTGCAGTATAAGGGGAGAGAGATATACCCATCAACTGTTGCTGTTGATGTAAATTCTGGATTTATTTATTTATTGCAATGGAAAAGAGAGTGGTTATTTTTAAATGTTTTTCCCATTGAAGTAGAAAGTAGCAGTTACTTGTAATTGGTTAGAAGGACAGAGGGACGACCAAGGTCAGATAAACATGGGCAGTGGAAGAGCACTGTTGACTTTTTAAACACATAATGTGAAAGTAAAATAGTTACAGCCATGCCTTAAAGCAGAATCATTCCAAGCACAGAGGAAACACTGGCCATGGATTGTTATATACCAGATTTTCACCTTTTGAAATATGGCAACCCTATTAATGTAAGCTCCTGCCAGGTAATCACATAGTTTGCTCAGATAAAACTCAAGTATTTTGTCTCTTGGCTGTTTCTCATTTATGAGATCTACATACTGTTTGCAATTCTGGCAGCAGTAAATCGAACATATGCACATGCATATTCAGTTTAAACATGAGTCTCTTTTGTATCATTTAAACAATATTTGCTAGGAAGACATTCTGGGCATTTTTATTGTGCGGAATGTACCCATGAGAGTACGTTATGCTTTGGTCTTGCTTGCAAGCTTCCCACGTGCATCTAGTTGGCCACTGTGAGAACAGGATGCTGAACTAGATGGACGGGTGGCCTGATTCAGCAAGACTGTTATTATGTTCTTATTACCCAGTGGTTTTTTTCTGGGGGTATGTATACCCCTAAACATTTTGTGAATCGTTATACTTTTTTTCATTTACTGTATTTATTTTTCCTGATTTGAACTATAAAATGGTGGTTTTCTTGAGTCAAAATGAGAGTACCCCTAAACATTTTTTAAAAGAAAAAAGCACAGTTATTACCCATAGAAAATGGAAGGAGAGACCAGAAAGGCTTTCCTCAATCAAGAATTCTCCCATCTTGATTCTCCTAAAAACACCATCTTACTTTTCAGATATGTAAGGCTTGATGCAGTACCTTTCTCCTTAAGGTTGCTGCTTATGGTTAAGAAACAGGAAGTAGGAATAAATGGACAGTTCTCCCAGTGTATGAATGTAGAAAGTAGAGCCCCGCAAGGATCAGTTCTAGGAGCTGTGCCTTTTAACTTGTTCATTAGGAGTTAAGAGTTCATAGTGAGGTTGTGAAGTTTGGTGACGATAGCAAATTGTTCGAGGTAGTTAAAACGAAAAAAATATGAGAAGCGCCAAAAGAATACCTCCAAACTGGGAGAATGGAAATAAATGAATGGGAGATAAGATGAAAAATGCAATCCAGTGTGAGTTTGTGGATGGAAAGAAAAAATCTCACATATATGCTAATGAAGTCTGACTTGACGGAGACTGGGTAAAAAAATGGACTTTAGAGTCATTGTCGATGAAGATACCGCTTCTGTGGTAGTAGCAAGAGCTGCGGCATCCTTCTTGGAGACCAGATCTGCTGCACCCCCAAGCCACATCTACAGAGGCCTTTTGGTGAATAGGAGGCACTGCTGGTCTCTTCCCAGCCTTTTCCCCTATGAAGATATTTATTTTCCCTTTGTTCCTGATGTGTTCCTGATGCAGATCTTCACTCACCCCTTCTTCTTTGGCAGGGGTTGTATATGTGCTATTTTGTGGTTAGCCTCAGGTGCCAAAATGCCTTTGCCTGCCTGGCCCTGATGCCTCTGAATACTCATGGCTGGCAATCATAAGTTGGGAGATTGCTGTTGCACTCTGGTCCTGCTAGCAGGCTTCTCAAAGGGATCTGGTTGGCCACTGTGGAAACAGAATGCTGGGCGAGATGGTTCTTTGGTCTAATCAACTAGGGTTCTTAAAAGGAAATGTTAGATTTTTTAAAAATTAAATTTTTTATTTTTAATTCATTTTTGAAGAGTTTATTGCTGTTTAAAATCTCATTCTTGGTTTCTTTTGGCTTAATTAATGGAATAGATGTGACTAACATCCTGACCTACATGTTCAGTGTACCGAAGACATTTTGTTCAGTTCAGCTGTAAGATCCTTAGAAGTGAAAATCAACAAGAGCATTAGTAATTCTGATTTGAAAATGTTTGTTCTTTTTGGAGTGAATTCCTATAAAAAAGGCTGGCAGGTTTTGTCAAATTCAAAACCAGTTTTTCAATGGGAGCATGCACAATTACTACATTTTCCTCTATATATTACCTTAACTATTGGTGCTCTAAGGAAAAGCCATCTATTGTGGGGAAAGGTGGGGGAGTGAACAGAGAGCTTTTTTCTCTAAAGGATGAAATACCCCCTGATACTGAATTTCTTCCTAGATACAATACGGGGGAAACCCTAAAACATTGGTTTGTTAAATTTAATATGTGTATTAGTGTGCAAAGTAGCAATAACACCCATGTTTTCTTTTCAGAGCCCCATATGGCAAGTCTGTAGATATGTGGTCAGTAGGCTGTATTCTTGGGGAACTTAGTGACGGACAGCCCTTGTTTCCTGGCGAAAGTGAAATTGACCAACTTTTTACAATTCAGAAGGTGCTAGGACCACTTCCTCCAGAGCAAATGAAGCTTTTCTACAGCAATCCCCGTTTCCATGGGCTGCGGGTAATGCTTAAATTAAGTTTTTCATGCATTTTTCCAGGTGGTGAATTGTTTGGACCAAAGTAATCTCCCTGTTCAATAAATATTTTTGTAATGAGGTAGATATTTATACATGTGTTTCCATTTCTGTTTTTCACTACTAGCACAAGTGTCTAATTATGATTCATTAACATAGGTCCCTAGTCGTGGGGGGGGGGGAGAGATTTCCTAGTATCCTGTTCACAGCAAATTTGAAATTTACAGATTGGAAGGATAGATAGTCCATACTACATAGTGAATTAAATATGTATGTTTCACAGATAAAATATGTATGTTTCACATTTAAAATAATTAATTTAACATAAATAAATGGTATTTATTTCAATTTTTTATAAAAAAAATGGATAAATATTGCTTGTTCTATGCTATGTAAGAGAGAAGTGTCGACACAGCATGTCAAAACAATTTTAAAACTGTTAACCTCTGTTAATCAGATTAGAAAGAACATAACTTTTGAGCAGGACAGGACAGGTGCCATTGGCAAAAGTCAACTTACCAAGGGTTCTTATCTAGAGATTAATAACAAGAGATGGCAGTATAAGCATTGTTTCATCTTTGGCTGGGGGCAATCACTCCTTTACAAATACAGTAGCCCATTATATTTATGATGTTTAGGGTAGTTTTTAATGTTTGACGTTTTATTCTGCTTTTAATTTTCTGTTGGGAGCCGCCCAGAGTGGCTAGGGAAACCCAGCCAGACGGGCAGAGAATGAATGAATGAATAAAAGATGGGCTCTTATGGCTGTCCAGATAAAATCTTTCTGAGGATGGAACTTTTTATTATATGGAAGGTGGTAAAAAAGCTGCATCTATTATTATTATTATTATTATCATCATCATCATCATCATCATCATTTGATGCGGCTTTTTTTACCATCTTCCATATAATAAAGTTCCATCCTCAGACAGATTTTATCTGGACAGCCAGAAGAGCCCATCTGTTGGGAAAATCTTTTAAGATATTCTAAGACTTCACTGCATATTTAAAACGTTAAAATAATCTGCAGTAGCATAGCAACTTGGGTCTGCTCTGAGTATGACTAATGTTGGGCATCACCCTCTTAGTTAGGCAACTTGTAAAATTAATTGCAATTAAGTAGATACTAAGTTGCAGCAGTTCCTGTAATTTAAACGAAGAGTGCAGTAAGAGATCAAGCTCTTCACCCTTTGAAGTTTTGTGAAACCCTGCTATTTGAGATATATGATGACTCCCTTTCTAGTATGTCTTCTTACAACAGCTCTCCTCTAGTTTTCCACATTATTAATCAAAGGAGACAAGCAGTCTGGAATGTTGTATGCTAGTGCTGAAAAGTTACGTAATTAAAACTATACTTGGGAAGAACTCTCACTATTAAGCTCTCAAACCATTTATATGACCTACTTTTGGATCTAGTAGTTTGCCAAAGGCTATTGTATATGCAAGACATTTTCAAGAGCAAGAAAATTAACAGTTTGTAAACTCCTGTGGATCAAACTCTAGACAGAACCAAATACAGTGGTACCTCGGTTTAAGTACACAATTGGTTCCAGAAGTCTGTACTTAACCTGAAGCGTACTTAACCTGAAGCGAACTTTCCCATTGAAAGTAATGGAAGGTGGATTAATCCATTCCAGACGGGTCCGCGGAGTACTCAACCTGAAGCATACTTAACCCGAAGTATGACTGTAATTGGTTCTGGAAGTCCGTACTTAACCTGAAGCGTACTTAACCTGAAGCAAACTTTCCTCCCCATTGAATGTAATGGAAAGTGGATTAATCCATTCCAGACGGGTCCGCGGAGTACTTAAACTGAAAATACTCAAACCGAAGTGTACCTAAAGCGAGGTATTGACTGTATAATATCTACTAGGAACTGCCCCCCCCTGCATGCATTGCTCCCTACCCCTGCCCCCATCCTCACCCCTCTACACCTCCCCTAAACCCCCATCTCCTCACTGTTCCTTCAGCACCCCGCCAACCAACCCCTCACATCCCTTAAATTTTTACTCCCACCTACCCGCTGCCCCACCTACTCCCCTACCCTGCCTACCTGCTACACCACCACCTTGCTGCCAGTGTCCATCCCCTAAGACCTCACCCTAAACTCCCCCTCCAAATCCCCCCACAGCTCACTCCAGTCCCAAGATCCCACTTCTGCCACTTCTTACAGAGGAGAGGCAAACAAACAAACAAACAAACAAACAGGAGGTGTTTCACCTCATCCCACCACCAACAGAAGGAAGTACCGGTATATATTTAATATTGCACACTTCCTTCTGGTAGTGATGGACGCAGTGGTGGCAGCAGCCTTGACAATAACAAGGAGCAGATGAAGGCCTGCTTGGGCTGCCTGCTCACTCACTCTTCTGGACCACCTACTCTGGATCACTTGCTCAGCTGGGCCACCTGTTCACTCAGACCCCGGACTTCCTTTGCCCTCTTGTGCATGCCTCTTAGTGAGCAGGCACACGGGTGGCAATGACAGCGATAACAACGCCTGCCTGAACTACCGGCTGGCCCACTTATTTGCCTCCACTGTTGTCTTGCTCACTTGCACTTCCCACTGTTGTCATGCTGCAATTCGCTTGGCCGCCTAGTGGTGGCCACACTAACTTGCAGCATGATGACTTTTTTCTTACAAAAATATTATATAGAAAGCAAAGTACATGTGGAAGCTTACCATTG
Source organism: Zootoca vivipara (assembly GCF_963506605.1). Classification (NCBI taxonomy): domain Eukaryota; kingdom Metazoa; phylum Chordata; class Lepidosauria; order Squamata; family Lacertidae; genus Zootoca; species Zootoca vivipara. The sequence goes on from NC_083279.1 coordinate 38,494,200, forward strand.
ACATATTGTCTTTGTTCAGTTCTTGACAAAAATAAAATAAAATTGCAAATAGTGCCCTGAAACAATAGTGGAATTTTTTACCTATGTCCAAACTGCATTTTATAGCATTTTGTGGTTGACTACGTAGCTACTGTGTGATTCTTCAAGAGCTGAACGCTACACTTTGCAGAAGCTTTAAAGCATGGCCAGAAGATCTGGTGCTAAATTCTGCTGACCTAGAACTCCCGCAGTGCCTCTGCAGTACAAGAGTGTTACACAAAACCCCTTTTCAGTTTACTGTGTGACGTGATGATGCCATTAGCTTTTCTACACCATCTAAAGTGCTGTCAAATGGCTGCAACCTAGTGCAGGCAAGGAAGCATAGCAAGCTCTTTTGTGCTTGGTTCTAACAGCAAGTGGACATGACTACTCAACTATGCTATGCTTCAACTGAAAAACATCATCCAGCCCTTGGCATATATGTGGAAGTTTCCTTTTCACATCTGTATTTCAGTTATTCACATTCAATTAAACACGTCTGTAGATAAAAGATACTTTGAAACTAATTCTAATTTCATTAGTTTAGACCTTTCTTTAATAATTACCAGTCTTTCATAATTACATCTTTGGAAATCTTGTATTTTAAGAGGGCACCCAAGGCATGGCATGGGAGTTCATGGTCTGCATTTCTCTATGTATTGTTTATGTTAATTGCAGCTTTGGTGGAACCTGGAGTGGTTGCTTCTGGGGGGGGGGGGCTAGAGGCAGTCTTATGGTACCTGTATATTTTTTCACACCTTTGCAGTTTGGGGGGAATTTTAATTGAAAAACCCGGGGCATTAACCCATCTCTTCCTTCCCCTCCAGCACAATAGTCCTAGTCTGACTTCCTCCCTTTTCTATTCCTCCCTGTCTGCACAAGTGCTATTAATCGTTTTCAAAACATAGATTGCATTTAGTATGACCTTAATAAGGTGATTATCTTTGTGTTTTTCTAATGTGTGTGATTATTTCAAGAGGCCAACCTGTATTTAAGCTATCTATGCTACTGTATGTTGCTCCAGGTATTTTAGGCAGCATATACCACAAACAGAGTTTTGATGACTTTTGTAAATGTGCCTTCCTAATGTATGGAAATTATTTTTGTACAGTTTCCTGCAGTTAACCATCCACAGTCTTTGGAAAGGAGATATTTAGGAATCTTAAGTGGTGTTTTACTTGACCTTATGAAGGTAGGAATATTGTTATTCTATGTATTATTGTTTCTATGTTCCACTGCTGTTCTGATGTTAGTAGTAAATCTGTGTGATGCTGGTTTCTTTTTCAAATCAGCTTCAAATATCTGAAATGGTGCCAGGGATACTTCAGGGGAATTATGCCTTTTGCTGAGTATACTCTATTTTTAAAAAATAGAAAGTTGTATTTTTCATTCATTATTTTTCTCTGTGAAAGCAATGTAATTCTATTTACCACAATGTAGACATCTTTTCAGGTGACAAAAAAACTGAATTTAGTCCTCATTAATAGAAATAATGTTTTAACATGTTAGCAATAGAGATAATGGTGTTTATTTCATTAAGTGCCTTCTCCAGCTTATTAACATAAATGAATAACCAGAGAAACAAAATAGAAAATGAAATCTATTTCCTGGCTTCTGCAGCAACCCACTTGTGTGCTATCAGGCCCAAATTTTATAGGTTCCAGTGGCTACTGGGCCCCAGGGTTCTTCACGCTGCATACATCTACATCAGTTTGTAGTGTGAGTTTGTAATGTGATTACAGGTAGGTAGCCGTGTTGGTCTGGATCGAAGTAAAATAAAAAAATTCCTTCAGTAGCACCTTAAAGACCAACTAAGTTTTTATTTTGGTATGAGCTTTCGTCTGAAGAAGTGTGCATGCACACGAAAGCTCATACCAAAATAAAAACTTAGTTGGTCTTTAAGGTGCTACTGAAGGAATTTGTAATGTGAGTTGTTCACAATAGGTATAGCACTTAGAGTCAATGTTTTAAATACAAGATAGAGGAAAAATAGGCAAATAGTTTTAAATAGTTTTCAGTGCACAAAATACTTCTTAGAAAGTGCAATGTTTAAATATTAATTGGCCAAATACTTTTTGCTTCCAAATGGTATACAACTCAGCTTTATTACTTAAACCCGAATTTCTGTTCAAAAGAACTTACTGAAACTGGATCCAGCTGACAGATACTTAACAGAGCAGTGTCTGAACCACCCAGCATTTCAAACTCAGAGGCTCTTGGATCGTTCACCTTCACGGTCAACTAAAAGAAAACCTTACCATGGAGATAGTAACACCTTATCCAACAGGTAAGTACAAACCATCTCTTGCCACTGGGATATTGGGATATTGATGCCCTAGCAACCCACATGTCCACTGGACTTAATGGAAACTGTTGCTTATTGTCTGGGCATAGTGACTCATGTGAAGAGTACCTTCTGTGTTGATGGCAGTTGCTGTGACATTTGTGTTTTTGAGCCTCCTATACCTGAATCATATGTGTTAAATTCAGGAATGAACAAAGTACTTTTCATTGTTTCTTTGTTCATTTTGATTCTGTGCATCTTTTACTTTTAACAACTTGATCTTGTGGGTTCTCCTTTAATTGTTCTAACTTAATAGGCACTTGGAACAAACAAATTAGCCATCTCAGTGCCCAACAGTCTCCAATCCATACTGTATGTAAGCAAATCTCAAACACCAAGTTTACTGGAGCAACTGGTGTTTAAAGGTAGAAATTAACACGTGTTTTTTCTGTGTTTTATAATATAGAACTCAAGCTAGCAAAAGTACTGCTGTACAGTCTCATCACAGATCAAACAGCAAAGATATACAGAATGTAGGAGTTGGATTGCAGAGAGAAGAGGTTCTTCCATCAAACGAAAGCTTTCTAAATGGAAATCTGCCTGTTGCTGCTCATAGCCCAATGCTTTCAAAGAAGCCAGCTAACCCTCCTGGATCTGGAAGCAAGGATCTAGCTAATAACAACATCCCACACCTCCTCAGTCCAAAAGAAGCGAAGACAAAAACTGAATTTGATTTTAATTCGGATCCCAAAGCATCTGATGGTCCAGGTACAAAATACTTGAAGTCAAATTCCAGATCTCAGCACAACCGCCACTCATTTATGGAGAGTTCTCAGAGCAAAACTGGCACGCTGCAACCAGGCGAAAGGCATAGCCGTCACAGTTACATTGATACTATTCCTCAGTCTTCAAAGAGTCCCTCATATCGAACAAAGTCAAAAAGTCATGGGGCTCTGACAGATTCCAAATCAGTGGGTAATCTTTCCGAGGCCAGGGTTCAAGTTGCAGAACCAAACAACAGTAGGTATTTTCCATCCAGCTGTTTGGACTTGAACTCTCCTACCACACCAACACCTCCACGCCATGCTGACAACAGGACTTTGCTTAGTCCTTCTTCAAGAAATAACAGAAGTGACGGTACACTTGAATCGCGAAGACCATCTACAAGACATTCCAAAACTATGGAGGAGCTGAAATTGCCAGATCACATGGATGGAAGCCATTCACACTCTTTGTCTGCTCCCCATGAATCTTTTTCTTACGGTTTAGGTTATACAAGTCCCTTTTCTTCACAGCAGCGCCCTCATAGACATTCTATGTATGTGAGCCGGGACAGAGTGAGGACCAAGGGCTCAGAGGGTGGCTTAAGCGTAGGGCAAGGGATGGCAGCCAGAGCAAACAGCCTGCAACTATTATCTCCACAGGTGCAGCATAAGTCACTCACAAGATCTGTTGGCTCCTCTCGTGAAGACTGTACAGAAGATACCAGTAGGGTTAGTCTGAATTTTGACTGTTGGAGAGACTACTCTTCCCCATTTTGTATGTCTGTCATGCGTGAGCATATAACTAAATTGTTAAATGTAGGAATTACTTTTACCCCACGCTGGGAGCGCCCACTTTGATATACATTAAGAACTTTTACTTTATTATAAAAATAGGTGAAACCTATTGTGTGATCATAAATGATTGAAATTATTTATTACATTTATATCCCAGCCTTCTTCCAAGGAGCTCAAGCTGATGTGCATTGTTCTCCGTAGCCTTCACAATCCGGAATGTTGCATGTGTCATAAGGCTATTACTTTGTGTTGATAATAGTTTAACCCAGATTTTTGAATACAGTTTGTTTGTTTTTTAGAATAGTTTTAAACAGTAGTTGATCTTGGGATAAGTATAGGCAGATTTTAGATATGAGAAATTCAAAGAAATTATGGGTATTTCTTCACCTTTCCTTCGAAGAACAAACAACTAGGCTAAGCCTAGCATAGGTGAAAACAGCCCATGAAAACTTTGCCATATGTCAGGCATGGGGAACCTATGGCCCAACAAGGGTCCTAATTTGGCCTACAAGGCTGTTTTTCAGGTGTGGCCACAACTCCAAAGGAACAGTCGGGAAAGTTAGTGCACTCATTGTACATCTGCAAGCAAGGCTTGCATTTCAGCAGCCTTTAATTTTTTTGCCGTATACAAACTGACTGGGAAGAGCTCCACTTGAATTCAAGCCAGGGATACAAAGGCTTTTCCAAGTTGTGCCTGCAAAGGAAGAAATGAAATAATTGGGTGTGCTCTTGATTCTTTCCTTTGAAGTTTAGTCACTTGATGTCATGGTGACATCAGGCGACTGACAGGTCAAAGTGGCCAATGGGGTAGGGGAGCTGAGGATTCTAGTTACTGGCCAGGTCCTGTTCCTCACTCCTGCCATTGGCACTTGTACTTAAAGAAAGGATAGAACTTCCACAGGTTTTTAAAAATGAGAGACAAACAGCAGGGAAGAGCACTTGGAAACAGGATCACTAGCTGATACCTTGGTATTATCTAGCAGGGGTGCTCTTACATAGTCATTGGTCTGGGAGTTGTAATATGCTGGAGAGGTAGCAGGAAGAGGAGAAGACAGGAAGGTGAAGTGAAGGAGTGTAGATGATGGGAGCAGTGGGGGTTTTTCTAATGATTTGGAAAAATTGGTCTAGCTAGAGGAAACACTCCTAAAATAAAATCTTAAATCTGTAATTTTATGCAGTAAGCAGGCATAGGAAACTCGGCCCTCCAGATGTTTTGGGACTACAACTCCCATCACCCCTAGCTAATAGGACCAGTGGCCAGGGGTGATGGGAGTCATAGTCTCAAAACATCTGGATGGCTGAGTTTGCCTATGCCTGGGTAATAGCACTTGCTTTAGCCATGTACCTTGTGATAGTTTTTGAGTGGGGGGGGGGACTTTGAAGGTGTCTGATTTACATGGGGCGCACTAAAATTGTGACAGTTTTTATGTGCTGCGGTTTTCAGGACACATTTCTACACAAAACAGCACAGGTTGCAACTGCGAACCATATGAGTGACATTCAGAGGGGTGCTGTATTGACTTAAGATCCTTCAACTTGGTTAATTAGACTTCAGTCTTTGTATGTTTAAGAAAAGCATATACTTCAGTGGGTAGAAACTGGGTTCAAAGTGCAAACAGTACCAGACTCCTGGAATTTTAAGTAGTTTTTCAAAATATGTAGTTTTTTGCAATTGCACTTTTAACTGGTAAACACAGCCAGTAAATGTGAATTGGCTTCAGTATTCAGGTGTTCCCATAAAATAATACTAGAACTATAAACAGGCATTGTTGTGAATACAGGCAACGACTGTTTTAGGCACATCCAACTGACGTGCGACTGTGCACGCGTGCATCACGTTGACCCCCAAAATGGCTGGAAAAGAGGGTGGAACGGGCTTACACATGCTCCGCTGATGCGCACAGGGATCAGGAACGGGGCCCCTGTACAGAACGGTTGTTGCCTGTAGAGAATATCTGATGGTCACTGTAGCAAACTGTATGGCAGTTGCTGTCATTGTCATCATCTATTTTTCAACTTTTAACCAGCCTTTTCTCCCACTTATTAGTGAAATTTGTGGAGGTGTTAATATTTGTTCCAGTTCAGGCTGTTTTTAAGACAATATGGGGACATATTTTAGATACGGTATTGCTCTGTTATTGAGCTTCCAGGATGGGGTGAATTTAGTAATAAGTAAATGTGTTTTTCTTTCATTGTTGTCACCGGACTGTCCAGATTTGATTACAGTTGCAAGAGCTCTAGGGTGGATGCTGTGCCCTTTTTAGTTCATGAAAAAATAAAATCTGGTCACTTTACAGTTCTTAACATATGGCTTTGGAACAAATATCGTTTAACATAATCCTTTCATTTATTGTGTGGAGGAAAGTTTCATTTTAACAAATACTCATAAATGTAGAGTGAGGTTATGGGCAGATTGCTTCTTGTCCTGTTACATACCAATGGAGAACAGAGCTCTTTGGCTTAACAAATTGATTGTTCTTTTATTTAGGGTGGAGCGTATCATGATCAGCACACAGATGATGGAGCATCCACAAAAGAAAATAGACTTCTGTATAATGATCCTGTACCTAGGAGAGTTGGTAGCTTTTACAGAGGTATTTTTATCTCATGGAATTTGATCAATATTTCTTCCATTGTTCAGATAAAAGATACTATCTATTTGAGAACTGATTTCACTCTTTCCCCATGCAGACAAATCCAGGACAGGTGGGAGGAGCCTTCTGTGAAAGTCCTTTTGTTTTAGTAGAGGTTCCTTCGCTTCTACAACTCTTGTTTCTACTTGTGGGTAGATATGCAGGGTTTGGCTGCACCTTTAGACTTGTGTTTAGTTAAGTAGTCTTACAGACCGAACCTAAGCATGTTTACTCAGAAGTAAGTACTATTGTGTTCAGCATGCATACTCATTACATGTGCATAGGGCTGCAGCCTTGGTTATAGCTTTTTGTGTTGCACCTTTCTGAGAGTCTAGCTTAGAAATAATACAACAGCTTTTGTGTTGCACCTTTTTGAGAGTATACCGTAGCTTAGAAATAATACAACAGAGGGTTTTTTTGTATTAACTTGAAGGTGACATTCAGAAATACCAGCATATCTTGGTTTGCCGTTAAGCGCAGTTTTTCTCATTTAGATAAAATTGCAAACTGTGGCTTGCAGCAAAAAAGAAATGGAAACATCTAACTTCTGCTTTCATGTGTGAAGAAGGGAAGAGTATGTATGATTACAACAGCTCCTATGAATTGGGCCTTAGTCTAGGCTCTGGACAGAAGTTCTTTTCAGACATGACTGCAGCTACAAGAAATAATTGGTGTGATTCATCCACATTTTTGAATGCTGAAATCCCATTGTCTTTAGAGGGAAAGGACAGCCTGTCCCATTGAAATTAGTGGTGTTTTAAAATACCAAACTTTCTATTCCTTCCAAATATATACCGTACTTACATTTGAAATATTTTACTAATGGAATAGATGTATATGTGTGCAGTATTTATGAAATGGAATGGCTTTAAGCTAAAATTTAAAGTAGTCTTCTGAATTCTCTTTGGTTTTCCATCTCAGTATTTAGTTTACGCCTGCTTGTAACCTCTTTTTCTTTGGCGATCACTCGTAGCCGAGTGAGATTGTCTTCCATAAACACGGTTTTAACAATGGGTCCGTAAATGACTGTGGAGGCCAATTCTGGATCCACATGTCCTTTCACAGTGGGGACATTGGTTTCCAGGCGGGAGTTGATCACGGTGTGGATTTGCCAAGCGTGCCTTCCTCTTAGCACGTTTCTCCCTTGCGTCCTGAGATCGATTTTCTTCAAAGCCCATGACACCTTTGGTAAAGGCTGTTCTCCAACTGGAGTGCTCACAGGCCAGTGTTTTCCAGTTGTCATTGTTTATACTACATTTTTTAATATTCGCCTTGAGATAGTCTTTAAACCTCTATTGTTGACCACCAGCATTACGCTTTCCATTTTTAACTTCGGAATAGAGTAGTTGCTTTGGAAGACGATCATCAGGCATCCGCACAACATGACCAGTCCAACGAAGTTGTTGTTGAAGAATCATTGCTTCAACACTGGTGATCTTTAATTGTAACCTATTGAATATATTTGTAACCTATTGAATATATTTAGGTCCAGTTCATTTGGTATTAGATACAAAGGTTGCACCCTGTCTCTCCTTTCTCTCTCTCACTTGTATATGCATCATTGGTAGTTCAAGATATTGTACAACTTCAGCTTATCCAGAATTTTTTAAAATTACTCTAAATATAGACATATGAGCAGCTCTGACAGGTTATGTTTGGATATAAATAATTTGATCATTCAAACTCATAGGTAGTATTTGTCTGAAACCATAAATTTTGGTTTATAATTACAGAAAGGAACTTATGTAAGCCTAACACATGCATGCTGTTTCTCCTCCCCCAATGTGGTTGCAAGGAGGAGACTGAAAGGTTTCACTTCCATTTTAAATCAACCACAGTTTACCCATTATGCAGTTAATCTTAGGGTAAAGAGACCCCTGACTTAGGGTAAAGAGACCCCTGATTCAGACAAATGACAAATTCTGTCGTGACCACTAATTTATTTTTAGTTATAATGTGGGTTGTTATCTTTCAGGCTCCCTAAGTGCTCTAGGGGAAACAACCACCCTTAAACAAGAAAAGGTAAATGTAAAGGGACCCCTGACCATTAGGTCCAGTCATGACCGACTCTGGGGTTGCGGCGCTCATTTCGCTTTATTGGCCAAGGGAGCCGGCGTACAGCTTCCAGGTCATGTGGCCAGCATGACTAAGCCGCTTCTGGCGAACCAGAGCAGTGTACAGAAATGCCATTTACCTTCCCGCCAGAGTGGTACCTATTTATCTACTTGCACTTCGACGTGCTTTCGAACTGCTAGGTTGGCAGGAGCAGGGACCGAGCAACGGGAGCTCACCCTGTCATGGGGATTCGAACCGCCGACCTTCTGATCAGCACGCCCTAGGCTCTGTGGTTTAACCCACAGCACCACCCGCGTCCTGCAGTTAATCTTAGTTATGGTTTATTGAAGCAAGCTAGCTTGGAGGAACACAATGACTTTTTTCAAAAACTGTTGCTACCCTTTGATACTGAGGGGCTTTATTGTCCCTATCTTGTATCAGTATTGTAATACTTTCTAAGAGTGTGATATTAAATGTTGAATATCAAGACCGAAGTGCCTAAGTAATATAGGCCTGGAAATTACAGGCATGCCCATCTTAACTTTTCTAAATTGCCAACAATCACACACAGCATGGACACATATTAATAATCATCCAGGAATTGACACTGTGCAAGAATCTGAAGATTCTTATTAGAGTTAAAATAGTGTTATTAAGGGACTGGTTAGACAAACGAATCCACTAAATTATTGGGATATTGGAGAAAATGATTTTAATAACTTTCTTCAACTTCAGGAGTTTAGTTTGCTTTTTGTGGCAATATAGCAATGTCATCCTCATCCTCATCATCATTTATTAGTTACGTTTCTCACAAAAGTGACCCAAAAAGATTTACAGTGCCTTCAAATGTAGTCTAGAAGCCTGTAGTCCTTTGGAACCACATTCTCGCTTGTATTATGCTGAGTATTTGAATAGAATACTTTGTCCAACTGTTGGTGCTTAACGTTATTACAGATAAATTGCTGTCAGTTGCCCATGTAAGAACCTATGCTCTACAGTAGAAGGTGATTCTGAATTCAGTCAGAGGCTTCCGATCTTGTTGTTCAACAGAAAATTCTGCCCGTTCACACTGGCCGCCTAACCTGCCTGTTCAAATGCGAGCTTTGTGCATATGTGTTGGAGCATCCGTACATAAAGTGAAATAATAATAATAATAATAATAATAATAATAATAATAATAATTTAATAATAATTTATTTTTTATACCCTGCCCATCTGGCTGGGTTCCCCCAGCCACTCTGGGTGGCTTCCAACAAAACATTGAAATACAGAAATCCATCAAACATTAAAAGCTTCCCTAAACAGGACTGCCTTAAGATGCCTTCTAAAGGTCTGGTCATTGTTGTTCTCTTTGACCTCTGGTGGGAGGGCGTTCCACAGGGTGGTAATTTTTTTTTTGTAGTAATTTTTCTTTATCCTTTTTCTTTCGGTTTTGCTCCATCTTTATGAACACTTTCTACACAGTCACATTTTATTGGTTCAGTGAGATTCTTTGGTGGCAAAGAGTTTGATACTTAACACTCTTGAAATCCCTCCGTTCTTTTTGTTGAGCAGTGGGCAGAGGGAGGTCAATGTTTAAGGACAAACTTATTTTATGGAAGAAGAGTTTCATAAAAATTTTATTTGGCAGAAGTATGGATTTGTTTCAGTACTAAAGCTCAAGTACTTCCATTAGTTTTTTATTTACCTACCTTTCAACTCATTTTGTCTTTTGTTTCTTCCCCTCTTTTCTTCTTTCTCTTCTCTCTACTGATGTGTCTTCCCTGCCCTCTTTGCTTTAAGTTTCTCATTGGCTCTTGAGTTGTTGTTGTTTTGCTTGCATTATATTCATTTGTAAAAGTTAAAGGAATAAATATCAACAACTTTTTAAAATGTAGCTTCAGGGTTGTAAAAATACACAAATCCATAAATGGCATTTTTGTGCTGCTATATTAGTTCTATGTTTTGTTCATACTCATTTAAATGCAATCTATGTTGCTTATGCATGCAATTTCTTGTTTTTAAGCCCTTCGTGTTTACCAGTTTTATTTCATAGGTGAAATGCTTCTTTCAGAAGTAAACTTCTCTTGAAAGTTTTCAGCTGTATTTCCTAAAGAGGTTTAGACTACTTTGAGGCTGCTGTCTCCCAATTTGCCATCCAACTTGCAAGAGCAAATTGGATAAGCTAGTTATGTTTTCTACATGCTAAAACCTAGTGTCTTTTCATTCATTTCTCAGTGCTGATAGGATGTTATGCTTCGTAAACAATCAGCACAGTAAATAGAGACAAAAGTTAGTGAGAGTCAGATGACGGTGGATATATGGCAGCTTTATATATTTTTTCAATTACAGTCCCATCTCCACGCCCAGAGGGAACATTCCTAGATAATAGTGCCTCAAACAGAATACCTTCGCTACCAGCAGAAAGTAGTAGTGTAACAAGCCACTCAAAGAGACAAACGGCTTTTGATCCCTGGTAAGTTGGTGTGTTTAAGGGATGTTTTAAAAACAGAACAGATGGAAAGGGTGTTCACTTAACAATTTCTATTTTCTTGAACCTTTTATTGCTGCACATTTCACTGGTATTCCTATACAGTGGTGCCTTGCTAGACCAGTGTTTTTCAACCTTTTTTGGGCAAAGGCACACTTGTTCCATGAAAAAAATCACGAGGCACACCACCATTAAAAAAGTTTAAAAAATTAACTTTGTGCCTATATTGACTATATATAAAGTAATTCTCTTTATATATAGGCCATTTGTTAATGCCCTTTGTTGACTTTAAGGCTGGGTGGCTCTTTTTAATTTTTTTCCCCTTGCCACACAGTACAAATATTCTCAGGCGTTAAGCTTTCCTTGCCCTGACTGCCTCCTGTTCATCTGGGACTGCGTGGGAGCTAAATTTAAACTTGATAGATAGCTTTTAACCTAGGGGGAAGGTCAGGATGATATTTTCCTGTAAAAATATCCATTGGAACCCGCGCGACCCCCCAGGAGCAACGGGCCTGCCCCTCCTCAGTCCAGGCCAGGTGCCTCACCTTCTGCAGGGCGCGCACGTGCTCCTCGCCGAAGAGGCCGCTCACTCCCTGGTAGACGCCGCTGGCTGCCCTCCGGAGGCTGTTCTGCTTGTCGGCCCGCGGCCTCGCGTCGACCAAGCCCCGGGCGCCGCCAGCAACAGGAGAGAGAGCGAGACGAAGAGCAGCAGCAGCAGCAGCACCCGCCGGCCACCTCTCACGTCCGAGGCTGTGGTGGTGGCTGTTGAGAGCTGTGCTCGCCCCGCGTCGTGACCCGGCCGGCTTCCTTTCCGGCGGGCCAGCGCCCCCTAATGGCGGCCACCTTCTTGTCGCGGCACGTGACCAGGCAACAAATCGCCCTTCTCGTCGCGGCACGTTGCGGCACACCAGCCAGCGTCTCGCGGTTGAAAAACGCTGCGCTAGACAAATTCAATTCGTTCCAGGACTCAATTTGTCCTACGAAAAATTCGTCTAGCGAGTCCTGGTTTCCCATAGGAATGCATTGAAACTTAATGCATTCCTATGGGCTCCGGGGGACTGGCGGCGGCATGGGACGGGGCTTCAGAGAAGGTCTCCAAAGCCCTGTCCGATGCCGGCTGTGTGCGAGGCGGCGGTGGGGAGAAGCTCTCTTCTCCCGGCTGCCACCTTGCCTGCCTTCCCCAGCATGGGATGCGGCTTCGGAGGTCTCCGAAGCTGCGTCCCATGCCGGCTGTGCACGGCGAGGCAGTGGCCTGGAGAAGCTCTCTTCTCCCGGCCGCCACCTCGCCTGCCTTCCCCGGCATGGGACACGGCTTCGGAGGTCTCCGAAGCTGCGTCCCATGCCGGCTGTGCGCGGCGAGGCAGCGGTGGGGAGAAGCGCTTCTCCCCGCTGCCGCCTCGCCTGCTTTCCCCCCACCCTGTCTGCCACACAGCGGGGATCGGACAGGCGGCAGCGGGGGGAAGCAGAGGAAGGAACAGATCCGTTCCTCCGCTTCTTCCCGCGCTAGTGTTCCGCTGGTCTCTGCCGTTTGCCCCTCACTGCTCGCGGCAACCAGCAGAGACCAGCGGTACACAAAGGGGAACCAGCTGCAGCGTGGGAAGAATTCAAAGGAAGATCAGCTGATCTTCCTTTGCCTTCTTCCCTTGCTACAGCTGGTTCCCCTTTCGCTAGACAAATGCCTTTTGCAAATAGGTTTTGTGATCAGAGGTTTTTATGGCCACGCTTCGCAAGACGAAGCGGCGGCCATAGAAAACCTCATTGTCTTGCGAGGCAACCTCCAATCGCAAAACCTATTCGTATAGTGAAAAATTTGTCTAACAGGGAATTCGTATAGCGAGGCACCACTGTATTCTTATCATGTTTAAGTCAGACTCATGGTGAATTATTTAATTTCCAAAACTTAAGGTTTAAATCTTTTAAGTGAAAAGTTCAAGTGTTTTTCTGAATGTATTAGGCCTCTAGGCAAAGTACTGTTGATATAATCAGTCAAAACAAAACAATTATTGGTAGCACATGTAGGTTACACAAAACCCCTGGACAGTGGTCTGAGCTAATGTCATCAGCCTGTACATGTGCCTAGAGTTCCTTACCAAATGCACTGGGAACACCTGCCAGACTCACTGTGGGTTTTGGTAAGTCTTACTCCTCACCTCTGGCCCCCAAAATTTGCTTTCCTTTTTGCACTGCTTATTTTCTATCATGAAAATCTAGATTGGAATTCAGGTGCAGCCCTATATGTTTTAGGACTTTTGAGGCCTGAGGAGATTCTTTATACCCATTCCTGTGAAAATGATGACTCCATAAGATAATCCAATGTAAAAAAATAATTTTTTTTTTGCTAAAGTTGGCTTTCTGTTTGTTTGTTTTCCCCCTCTGTATTAAGGAAAAGTCCTGAAAATGCTCATTCTGAGCAACTAAAGGAAAAGGAAAAGCAAGGGTTTTTCAGGGCAATAAAAAAGAAGAAAAAGAAATCTCAATCTGTAAGTAATTTCAGTTTCCTATTTTTAAAAAGTTTGTTTTGTCTCATCTTTATGTTATAGTTTTATCAAGCATCAGTTTTCCTTTTCAGATGTTAACACTTATTTGCATATAAACATTTTAGGTTGAAATCTGTAGAGCTACTTAGACTTAATAATCAGTTTATGCTGACCAGCAGAATTTCTCACTTTAGAGATCTGACTCCAAGATTATCACAAGCTGCTTTTGAACCTCATAATATCAAAAGCAATTTACTATGTGGGCAAGGGAAGTAAAGTGCTGTAATTCAAGAAAAATACCTAAAGCCACCCCTGCTTGGGCTCAGGAAACAAGTTTCACAGTTCTTTCAATCCTTGGTTCATGTTGTCAGCTATATAATTATTCATATCTGAAAACAAAAGTATCTGAAGGATTACTTCCGTGGAAATATTATCCTTTGAAGTCTATAGTATGGCAAGACCAAACACAGAATGCTAACAAGCTGAGTCTTCATCCAGACAAGGCAGAAGTACTGCTGGTCAATAGACAAACTGATCCATGAGTAGAAGTACAAAGTGTTCTGGATGGGATTGCACTCACTCTGAATTCCCAGTTTCATAGCTTGGGAGGTGCTTCTAAATATGCTCTCTGTTCTGGCTGGTTGGTGTGGGGAGGAGGGGAATGATTGGTCTTATCATACCCACATGCATAACCTTCAATCTCATCCATTATACACCATAATAGTATCCCAGATCATGATGATATGCTGAACAGATTAAAATGCATTTGATAAAAAAGCAGTAAGTTCCAGTTAAGTGCAGTATTGTTCAAACAATAAATTCTTTCAGCAGATATAATGAAGATAGCTTAAAAGGGGGGTTTCTGCATTTTTTAAAATGTTGTATTTAGCATTGCATGCGTCTGATTTTCAGAGATCTCCAATCAGTTTACAAAGAAAGGCATTTATTCAAACAGTTCAGCAATAAAATAGCTAAATTAGAATTGGGATGAGGCAGGCTAGACTCAAAAAATAATTTATTGCATAAATTTTACAGGGTAATGTATTAGGAATTAACTAATTAAAAAGCATATTATTGTATGAGAATGGGTGATGCGTCTGCATGCATGCATATGCTGTTTTAATATCAAATAATGAGTGCAGTGAAAGCATGTGGTTAGAATTCATATTCTCTGGTAAATGATATTTAATTTACATAGGAATAAGTAGCATTAGTATTTATAGTAGTGTAATACCTGCAGCAATATAGCTGATATCTGAAATTATTATTATATTTAGCATGCTGAATTCTCATTTGGAAACACAACTTTGAACATAGTTTGGTTGAAATTCCATTGGATTTCTTTTTTATAACTGTTTAATAGTTATTGTATACCAATTTAAGTCTGGATAAAATGGATAACAGGTTTAATATGACATCATAATTGCCATGTTTAGGGTGAGCATGTTACAAGTCACACTCATGTGAATGAGCATTATCTGGTCTTGTGATATCTGCATTCTCACATTTAACCCCTTTTCTGTTAAACTCTGCAATCTCATGCCCCTTTCCCCCATTTTCTGCCAACCCATCTTTGTTCTTGTGAGCAAGCATTATTGTATGGATACAAGCCCATAATGTAGTGCAGTTAGACAAAATTAAAGCTGGGAAATGTTTCTTTGGAAATTGTTGGTGCGGGGCTAAAAATGAGTTGAAAGGAGAATTCAGCTTCTGCTGCATGTGTCTAACATAATGGAAATATCTATAGTCATTATCAACTGCTGCCCTGGTAAAACTTTACCTATTGTTGCGGTAAAGGATCATTTTCTGCTAAGACATCATGACTCAACCCAAGATATTGGCTAGCTCAGCATGCAAAGCTGTCACATGGCGCAGAAATGAGAAAATAAGCAATATGTTGTGCATAGGATCTGGGGCTTTTTGTGTGCCAATCTCTGAAATTTTGGGCATTATGGAGCCAGCTACAAATCAGTGTGCCCGACTATTGTAATGAATCATTGTACAGTTATACAGACCACATAGCTATGCGCAGAAACTGGTGTAAATCAACAGCTATAGGACATCCGCATAATTGACACACCTGCTTCATATTCAGCAGTGAAAATATTTTGTGCTAGTTTTATTTGTCTGTTTCAAGCTAGCACAATGCTTTGCCATAAGAACATTTCTCACTGGTTTCTTTCTGAAACAGAGGCAAAGAGAGTGGCTTAGTTGTTAAAATATGTTGGAATAGGGAGAACTCAGCTTAAATATTCAGTCTTACCTACTTCACAGGATAATTGTGAGTACAAAATTAGGGAGAGAGCATGTTGGACACTGTGAGAAGGGGGAATTATAGTATGGAACATTCCCCTCTATTGGAGTTGCTTTGGATCCCTCCCTCCTGCTATGAAAAGAAGACTAAAGGATGCAAAGTAGCAGAGCTATTTTTTCTGAGCAGTTTTATTTGAAACTGCTGCCCTGTTATTAAAAATTGGCACAAACACTGTAGTGCACCTAAGTTTTTCATAGCCTGCAGGTAATTTAGTTCTCCCATATAATTCCGTCTGAAATACATATGTCAGCTACAAGGCATATGCAGAGCACAACTCCTATACATGTGTATTTCAGATTAAATTTACTGTGTTCAGTGAGGTTTATAGCCTAGGAATTAGGATTTCAGCCTTGGACATGCATTTTCATTGAAGGATGTTTTTCTCTTATTGTTTGATAATTAGTTTAGTTAATAAAATGAAACTAGCTATAACTTTAGCTAAGTGCATACTAGGAGTCGGTACTTTGCATGCAAGTAAACCCTTTTCTAATTTCTCTTACCACTTGCTGCATCCGGATATAATGATCTTAAACAATAATGATATAAAACCCTACATTGTGTAAGTAAACTGATACACATTTTATGCACCTCACTACATGCAAAATCAGCTCTAATGATTCTGCTAAGAGTTCATATGCTAAATTCAAAAGCCTGGTTAAATCAATTCATTCTGAACTTATTAAATACATGCATTCTTGACAGACACATTCTTGAAATGTGTTAAGTGGGCAGGTGTGTTTCTTCCATAGACATTTTTTTTATTCAGCAGAGCAATTAATCTTATCTTGCCACAATTATGTAACAGCAGGTTTGGCATAAGAAATGGCTATCTTATTAAAGTGTTCATATATGTGCAGATAAGAGACGTGGGTAGCTCTCCTGAATTATACTGTTACTTATGCAATTAGTCTCTTATCTTATATTGCAGACAGAATCCACCAAGGCGGAGAATCCAAGCATCAAGAAATCACTCTTTCCTCTTTTTAGTACAAAGAATCACTTAAAGCATAGCTCTTCTTTGAAAAAGATTCCTGTAGTCACTCTACCTATGGTATTGACTTTTAAGAATGGTAGCACTGAATTTAAAAAACAAACAAATTTTTCAGTAAATCTATTTTACTGACCACAACAGCATGTACTTTCCCATGGGATCACAGCCTCTTCATGCAAGCTAAGCATCTTGAGCCAGTTCCACAAATCCAAAGGATTTTTTTTAAGTTTTCAAAACTTCCAAGAAGTGTAGCATGGTTAAATTTTGAAAAATTAGGAATAGATGTTTGTAGCAAACCATAAAATGCAACATCTGAAATCAGTCACATGGTACTAATGTTCAAATTATCCTTTCTTTATATTATTTAGTTGAATCTTCTTGTTTACCTGGTTTGCAATTTCTTTCCTTTGGCTTAAGTAAAAAGAAGCTTCCTTTGAAAAATGAAACAACCTCTTATTAACTTGATTTGCCACAGAACTCTATATTGGTCTGTTTTTAATAGCATTAATTTCCTTAGGTTTTGTGGTAATTAGCCGCCTTGTTGTTTTATTTGGCAGACTAAAGGCTAAGCTCCCTACATTAAATGTCTTAACAGATTTTTAATCCTAAAATTCAGTTGCTGAGAAAACACTATCCAGCCAATAATTTCTCGTCCCTCCCCAATAATTCTATAAATATTTAAACCATCCCAGTGATGGGTTCAGCCATCATTTGCCCTTGCAACTAGTGTAGCATTACTTAGCAACCTGTGTGATTAGAAACTTCATTTTACTTGGGTGGGGAATAAATTGTTTCCTTGCACAAATAATGCACAACTGACAGCCTGATAACTCTCAATTCATATATTGATCTTTTTTCTTTAGAAGAAAGAAAACATGTTTTTTGTGGAGGTGGCTCATGAGCAGTATGGAATGCTATGGAAATGAGGATGAAACACAACAATGCACTTATTTAACTGCTCTTTCTCTCTTACAGTGATTTCACTAACAGCATGTGAATGCCTTAAAGGTGGCGGTTGTAACAAATCTGCATGGCATCTACAAATGTGATTATTAATATGGACATATTAAAGGGGCATTGCAATAATGGGCTTCACGTGCATTGCTTTGATCTGGGAAGCTGGGAGAAGGGGAACAGTTTGGAACATCTCCTGCTTAGGAATTTATCAGCCCCCAAAATCTTTCTGTGTTGCAGATGCCTGGGAGTGATAGTCAGGATCTTTTGGCATTACAGAAAGCTATGCACTCATCTAATCACCCTGGCAGCAGGCAGAAGGATTGGCATTGTGATAAGATGACAGAAATCCAAAGTCATGTAAGTGAAAGTATTGCTTCATTCCAGTTTAAGGTCAGGGGAATAGTAGGTAGGTCTGCTACCAGTATATACAGTACCTTGATATCAGAGGAACATATGAAGCTTTTACTAGATTCAGGTCATTGGTCCATCCACTGAGTACTAGCTGACTGGCAGCTCTCCAGTGCTTCACACTGAATCCATTGCTTCTCTAACCCACTTTTCTCTGGGTTTTTAGTCCAGCCCTACTCTCTCTTTCAAGCAAGTCTCTAGGTATGCCCAAACAGCAAGATGGGGCAGATGAAAAAAACAGAGAAATGCTGAAGGGAGAAGATAAAGTTGCCTTGTGCTTCGATGTCACTGTCTTTCCTCCTTCCCTCCAGAATCAACCTAGAATAGTTACGGTTGCCAGTCTCACAACCCAGAGAACCATTTTTACTTTAATTCCACTATGACCAGCAATGTGTTGGACAGGGGACAGTATTTTGTTGTTGTAATTAGAAACTGTATACAGTTGTACCTTGGATCCCAATTGCCTTGGGATTCGAACGTTTTTGCTCCCAAACACTGCAAACCCAGAAGTGAGTGTTCCGGTTTGCGAACGTTCTTTGGAACCCGAATGTCCGGCATGGCTTCTGATTGGCTGCAGGTGAAAAGGCCTTTTCTGAGAGGTTTCCAGATGGCCAGCAGGGTCTCCTCTTAGGTTGATCAATAAAGGTTGATTTGGCCTATGGTAGAGGCAACCAGTACTTGGCCATTGCTGCTCAACAGCAGCTAAGTGAGTTGCTCGCCACATGTTCATACTAGAGAAAGGTGTAAGGTAGCAACTGAGGTGGAGTCAGGACACATGATCACGTGAATTATCAGCAGTTCCTTGTGCAAGGTGCTGACATTAGCAGGCTTCATGGAAAGCCTGCCTGAACTGCTGTATCATGGTTATCTCTACCCCTTTTGCTGCTACTCAGCAGTAGTGGACAAGGTACTGTCTCCACCCCTGTTCTTTACTGATGACATTGGCATCTTCAAAGAAGAAATAGTTCCCCAAGGTTCTGACCTGGCTTCCTAATAACTACTCCATCTGCCAATTAGTGGCATGCTTTTTTGGATGATTTGATATCGTTTACATTCCACAGTAAAATATAAGAATAGCGCTAAACTTCTGCTTCACTTCACTCCTGAAGTATAGGTGAATTATTTGCCAGATCCTATGACTGCTGGTGAGCTATTGGCCACATTCACATGTCACTCTAATCCATGGTGTGCAATGTGCACGATCCACACTGAGTGCTCCCCCTTTCTTCCTCCTGCATGGCCAGGAAGATTCAATCATATCCTTTCACTTCTGCTTTAGTTAGCCAGTTTGCTGTGTGATCCAAGCCTGGAATTGTGGTTAACACTAGCTGTGGTTAGTTTCAACAAGCCAGCTTCAGAAACCGTGGTTTAAAGTTCCCTTGTTTGAAATGAACCGTATTTCCTGTTTGCCACATTTTGTTAAACCAGCAACAAAGGTTTCTGAACTTCTTATCTCAGACTCATGGCCAGGAGGAGTCAGAAATCTCATAGGGATAAATAAGAGTACAGTACAGGAGAGGTTTCAGTTTCAAATGTGAGGTGATGAACTCATGAACTCCCTTGAGCTAGATAAATTGATTTGCTGTCTGCATTCCATCCTGTCCAGCAATGCTAAAATGAAAAGGTGGCTAAAAGCACACACCCTTAACACATATAGAGAACTGGAGGTACTGGGAAGCCATAGCTTCTGAGAAGTGCAGAGCATGGCTGTTATGGTATTATCCCATATGTTATCATTTATATCAAAATTTGAGCACAGAAATCTTCAGCTAGAGAAAAACATACTGGGGCATTGTATTTCTAGACTATACTTTCTTGAGTGAAAAGCGGAAAGTGGCTGGGAAAAGAAATATATTGTAAATAATATACTTACAGGTCAAAGCAAAGACTGTTTTGGGTGTTTATAAGCAGAAAAGCGAGTACAAATAAATAAAAATAACAAGGCCCATGAAGTTTTCTTCTTTTTCTTTAGAGCCAGCCTTTAAAATCCCTCCGCAAGTTGTTGCACCTTTCTTCATCCTCAAACCATTCAATTCCTTCTGAACCTCGATTCCAGCCCTTACCAAGTCAGCCAACTAAAGCATCTTTTTCTGAAGTTCGAATTCATCCTATAAGTCAAGTTTCCTCCAGTAGCAGCAGCAACCTACGGCAGGAGTCCCAGTCGAAAGGCAGAACCACACTCCAGATCCCGGGCCAGATGGAACCCAGTTGGCATGTTTCCCCAGTGAACAGGAGTGCCAATGATGGGACTTCATACTCTGATCAGATGCCTTCTAAGAGTGGGCAAAATGGTCATACTTATAACCGAACAAATAGATCCCGAATGCCAAACTTGAATGATTTGAAAGAGACAGCTTTGTAATAATACTCCAAAAAATGCTATTACAGGGATTTTATCAGAGGGCATGGCAGTGCTGGTGATCGTGGTGGTAACTGAATTCTCAGCTTAATAAAAGGTGTGCAATATTGAATACATGGAGCTACTGTTTGGTACCACACCAATAGGGAACTTACAGTGAAATTAAGTTTATTAATTGCCATTCATCTAATCTCATGACAAAAGAATGTGCACTTCAGGGAGAATGAACTTTTTTGCCCTTTTCTCTCATTTTACATTCCAGCTTAGTGCACATCTCTGTCTGTATAGGCACTTCGGTGAGTTGAAAGGAATGTCTTTAGACCTGTGCCCTTATGAGAAAAATATATTGCTGCCTAGATTTAATTTTTTTAAAGAAAAACTGTGGGGTTTATGTGAAACACTTGTATCCCTAATAAGGGTTTAAAGTTAAGTTGTATGTTTTTATTTGTTTTTTAAACTTCCATATTTGATAGGATTTGTAATATTTATTTATGATCTACTATTGTATTGTTATAATCATATCTCATGTTACAATGTATAGTTATTTTGAGCTGTTTGAAACATTGTGATGCAGTGCAAC
Organism: Zootoca vivipara; assembly: GCF_963506605.1. NCBI lineage: Eukaryota > Metazoa > Chordata > Lepidosauria > Squamata > Lacertidae > Zootoca > Zootoca vivipara. The sequence continues at coordinate 38,515,305 of NC_083279.1, forward strand.
AGCTACAGTAGTTTCTGTAAAAACTAACATACATAGATTGCATCAGGAGTATTTTATTATATACATAAATTATATATATGAATATATATATATATAGATATATATAAATGGTAAATAACTGTCTTTTTAAAAATATACTCATTTAAAAGAAAAGTATTGTTATGACACTATCTGCCATATTTTTATACATTTGTGATATAAAGTGCAGTATTATACTTCTAATAAAAGGGAACTAAATGTGGATTGAAGTGTGAACTGTAAGAAGTTTTGCCCAGCTAGTACTAGATGCAGTGTCATTGGTGACAAACAAAAATACAATAGTAATTCTCAGACTTTGCTCTTAGCTTGTTTCTGCAGGTAATGGCTTATCAAAAATCGAAACCCTTAAAGTCAATTGAAAAGTGATATATTTTCCCCTAAATGTATGCTTAGCTTTTCCCATTACTCTTAATGGAAGATAGGCCATCTGCATTATCGTGGTAGAATCCCACCTTGTTACAGTTGTCCATGCAGAAAAACTAACCTGTAACAAGTTAACACAGATCCTCTTCTGTTCAATATGTGAGGTGAAGACCAAAGAGTCACAGCATGAGTTGCAAGTGGCAAGCCAAAGTTGGCACGACATAGCACTGTAAATCATGGTGAAAGGTTTTAGGCCTCTATGTATTCTTCTTTGCACTTTGCTTGAAATTGTACCGACCAGAAAGTAAAATATTGTATTTAAATGTAAGAGAGGATGTGGCACTTCAATTTTGTTTCTGAGATTTAATAAAAAACTGTGACATAATATTTGAATATGGGAAGCAACACTTTTCCTGCTAAGTTTGATTTCCCCTTATATCACTTATAAGAATATCTATGTGGACATTAAAGCTTCACTCTCTTCAGAGTGCTGGATGTTTTCTAATTTCCTATAGAACATTATTTTTTAAAAAAATCAAGTGGACTTATAGCAGAGTGTATGTAGAGTCTAATATTCCATTTGCTCACAATTACTATAACTCAGGAAAAAAGATAATTGGAAAAATGTTGGCACATTATGGAGCTTGTATCAATAAAAAAAGAATGAGACAATAGTGTCAGAACAATACATGTTTTAAGTCTTAACTCCTCAGACTTACACAACTCCAAGCATAGCTTAGTCAACTAGTTGTCGTTTTTCTAGCAGTTTACTGCTTTGTCCTCCAAAAGATTACCTGAAAAGCAGAAACTGTTGCTGGTTTATGCAGATATTTAGATGTACAGATGAATGGAAGAGATGTACTCTTATCTTTGTAGTACATTAAAGATATATGTGAATTTTTAAAAACAGCAGCATCAGCAGACTTCATAGCAGGAACAAAATGTTTTTCATTGCAAAAACCGAAAACTTGAGTTGGAAGGATAGTATATGTGTCTGTTTCCTATTTAGAAAACAGGTATTGGAACAATACATGAAATAATGAGTGTGTTGTGGGGAAAGCTCAGTGAGGAATATGAGACCGTATGATGGCGTTTGTTTAATAACTGGGTGTCATTGTGTCAATTGGATTACTAGAGTATCTATCTTCTAACAGTCTCCTTCACCCACCCACTGCCCAAATAGTCCTTACTATTTGTTTTGAGACTGCGGCTCTGAGCCGTACTGTTTGTGTTACACTAGTTGTAGCTGTTTAATTATCGCTATACCCCATTTTGATTACTAATACTTATTACACTGCAAGCAATTTGCACACACAATTTTTTTTGTAATGCTATTTCTAGCTCGTATGTGCTGAAGCCCTCTGCCTTGAAAATATTTAGCATCAAATTTAAGTATATCAGAGAATCATTAATTGTATTGTTGCATTTAAAATTAGTATTGCCATTTTCAAGGATAAACCTGGAAGTATCTGTCTGACTTTCAGGAGAGAGTCAAGAAATAATATAATTTTCTCTTTTTGTTAAAATAAAAACCGTACATCATGCTTGAACACACACAGTTTCCAATCTGTTAATATAAAGAGTAAGTCTTATTTCAAAAGCCTTGCACTTAATTTGGTTTATGTAGCCAACTTGTAATATGTTAGACTTGTAAATATGCTAAGACATCCAAAAATCTTATTAGGCTAATGGAGATTTGCTAGCATCCGAAGAAGAGCAAAGCCTATTACACATTAAACTATTATTGAAGTGTGAGCTTTTCTCTTCGCTGTGATTAGAAAAGTAATTTGCTGTACTCTCTGTAGCTTTACCAAGGATAGAGCAGCTAAACTTAGGTATGTGTTTTGCTCTCTGATGGTATTCCTAGTGTAAAAAAATCAGTGTCGTGTATACTACTGGAAGGCAGCATACATTTTCCTGTGGGATTGTAGGGATATTTTTAAAAGGGGAAATAAAACCTTGATATATTTAACAATATCTGTGGAACAAATCTTTGATACTTTTGGAAAATTGTCCATTCAATAGCATTTCATTTGAAAGTGCCCATATTCCAATAAAATGCATCAAAACTGGCCTAAACAGTTTATTGAAAGTAGAATTTGGTTTCCAAATTGTAAACATGCTGCTGAGATTTTTTATTTTGGTAAACGTTGATGATAGTAAAAAGAGAAGCAAGTTTAATTCTGCTTGACTCTCAGTGTGGGGAACGAGCATATTTTAAAGGGTTTTTTAAAAAAAACAACTAAGCCGTGTTTAAAATTTGAAAGATTACGAGATTTATGACTGAGATCTAGCATGTTTAGTGCAAGAGGTTTGAGAGCTGACATTGCACAAGCATTAGTGAACAAGCTTAACTGTGACCATCTATAATAATAAGGGCAGTTGTGCTAGTTGTCCTCAAGCATCAGTCACCCACTGGATTTGGCTGTTGCACTACACTGCTAATGAGACTCCTACTAGCAGACTGGCTTGTCACGTGAGCAGGTTGCCACAATTGGATATCTCCCTTTTTTTAAAAAAACAACACACTACTTTGAGCAACAGACAAGATCACTGGGGAAGGGCAATGGCAGTCACTCCTTGTTTCTTGGATTTGGCATACATTTTTTCAAGTATTTCAACCCAGTACTTTTTAACTTCAACCCAAGATCAGGAGGTATAGTTTTCAGGTGTGGTTGTTTTTTTTAAATGTTCTGTTTTTAAACTCTATATCAGAAGGCTTCCCATATAAATCCCCAAATAGTATTGGGATCCCGATTTGTAACTATTATTCTTATTCTTACTATTTTTCAAAGATCATTAATGTCCCAGAAGAGAAGTACTGATACAATCTTTAATATTTCATTTCGGTTTTGTATAGAAACAGAGTTATTAAAATGTTCTCTCTTCCATTCCGCCATTGCCCCCACCACCATAAAAGTATGAGTAATCCACAGTTTCCAGCTGCCTTAAATATATCCAACTTTTATTTTTACACTGTATGGTAATTCAGCTAAAACTGAAGGCATTTGTAAAATAACCAACAGAGAAGAACCAGGAATCTAAATATTTTAAGGTTCCTGTTTCAATACCAAATTGAATTATGACCGAGAGCAAATGTGAAATTGGCAGAGAACAGGTATATCTGTGTCACATTTCTATTTGAGTATTGGACTAGTGTGTGTTTGTTTTGCTCTGAGGCAGAATAATAAAACTTAGTCAGACTTTTGCCTAAAACACTCTCAACTGAGAATGTGAATGTGTAGCCTGACTCTTGCATAACAGTAATGTTTTGATAAGTTTTTGTGTATTTGTTTTGTGTGGTGGCGAAACTATTCAGGCATTAGATGAACATGCACAGGGAATGTACAATGGTTCTGTCTTATAGTGTAGTTATTTGAGCTAGGCTTGGTGTATGTTGCAAGGAAAGCATATTACAGTAGTCTTCAATAAACATTCAAACAATCTATCAAAGTATCTGTGAAATTAAGAGATTATTTTAGAACAGCCTTTCTCAACCTGGTTCCCTTCAGATGTTTTAGGGTACACGTAAAATCATCCCTTGCTTTTCTGGAGCTGACGAGAATTGCAGGCCTCAACATCTAGAAGGCACAAGGTTGAGGAAATGTTCTAGAAGAAAATGTGCCTTTCCATATCCAAATTCATTCTGTTCATTTTTTTATTATTCTAGCTGGCTCACACACGAGACTTAGTAGCAGATAAGGACAAAAGCCATTTTTCCTAGTCTCTAGTATAATCCAGCTGCTCTTTAAGAACTTTTAATACAACACAGTTGCATCCCGACAAATTATCAAAATAAATTAATGTATCTTGATTTCCCAGTGAATTCTCTTCATTCAGCTGCCGTAACAATAGTGTGAGAGCCTTTCCTCACATGTCTGCGTGTGTGTGCTCACACAAACACATTTACCAATATTCTGCATTATAGAATAAAAGTACCAGGAAAAACAAAACTGACCAGTTTATTAACAAAACCCTTAAAGGAATTTTATGTGTTAGCTGAACACAGTTCCATTTACTTTGAAGAGTAATGAATAAAAGTTGACGTCACTCGCTTCAGAATAGCGGTGTAGAAGATATGCCCACTCCTGTGAAGTTTACCATTAAATGAGCAGTGCTTCTGGGAAATGTAGATTAAGTTCATTCAGCCAAATAAAGGTGACCAAGCTCTCTTAAACAAGCTGTTGCAACACAGTACCATTGCGTCTTGTGGCTGTTCGTAGAGCATGTTTACTGAATGTATAGCTAAATAGTTGTACACAGTTGTTGTTTGCTAGGACATTGCTCAACACAGGACTTTTCAGTTACCTCTCTTGGTCAGTTAATTACAAATTATAATATGGTGTTGGCTTTACTTTCTTTTTGAAGAGTCTTTCGGGTTTTTTGGTCAGGAATGGGTAACCTGTGGGTCTCCAGATGTTGTTGAACTACAACTCCCATCAACCTTGGCCAAATTCCAGCATGACCAGTGATCAGGAATTATGAGTTGTAGTCTAACACTATCTGGAGGGCAACAGGTTCCCCATACCTGTTTTTAGACATTGCTTATATTAATTTTAAGCTGCTCAGTGCATGCCCATCGTTACATTGCTTTAAGGTCTTCCTTTATTTCTTTATGCTGGATTACCCTTTTTGTTTTGTTTTTCGCTCTGGGGGGCGGGGGGGGCGAAGACATGAAAATATTTAATCTCCCATTCTGAAACAGCCATTGTTAGATTTTGTCCAGGGTGTTCATTTGCTCATTTATTTGCTAGATTATCCGAGACATGCATTTTTAACTCTCATCATATTCCAGCATAACCGTTATCTTAAAAGGTGCTTAAAAAAAAATAGTCCACAGGAAATAATGTGGAAAATACATCATGTGGGAGTTATTTTTGAAGAGTCGGTAAAATGCATGATGGCTTAAGAAATGTATGGAACATCACAATTTAATATTTGCAAATAGGAGATGTGTGCTAATTCTAAGATTGCAAAATATACATTGCTGTAATGAACTCTAGTGGGAGGACTTAGAGTTCATAAGTGGTGGAGAATCTACCCCCTTTAGATTCTTTTTCTCCAACCTCAGTGTTAGAAGAATTGAAGTGAAGGACATACTAATTCCATAGTAGTACATTTTAACCTTTAAATTCAGGTTCTCTGGGGAAGGGGGGGAATGCCAAATAGAGATCTTCAGGGGGAAATAGCTTTGACTGGCTATTTAATATACTGTACTGTATTTAGAAATCCAGGACTGCTGAGATCTCCACTGTCAAAATATTGAATAAGAATTGTGGATGAAAAAATGGAGAGGATGCCGCTTGGAGAAGTTAATAGCTTTAGGAAAGTCAAGGAAAACCCAAAAGATCTCATTAAAAAGGCAGATTTCTAGGCTTTTGAAGCATTATAGGTAAAGATTACCCGCTTTCACTATCCCTTTTTTAGAAAATCTCAGATGCTCTAACTTAAAATCAACCTTGCTTTCTGTAATGAAAAAGACGTTATGTAAATCTTTGAATTAAAACTGACTTTGAAAATACGTTGGATATTTGAAGATTTCATTCCGAGTTGATAAACCATCTGTAAAGTGTTTATAGAACTCTTTGTATCATGTTGTGCTTACACCGTATCAGATTGCTTTCAGGCATGTATTCCATTTTTAACTCCTGTATAATTTTTATTGTTTATGTAAATAGTATGAGAAAGAGAGAGAGAAATGATCCTATGTTTAACCTTTAATTATCAGCATGGGAATTATTCATTTTTACTGAGCACAATGTATTTTTGAATGGGCCTTCCAAAACATGTCTTTAATAAAAATGCAGGTTTTGCACTAGAAAACTGAGGTTGTCATCCCTCCTGTCCTCAAAAACATTTCGTGCATCTGTAGGAAGTTTCCTTCAGCCTTGCTGATCTTTTATTTACCCTTCTGTGCTTAGCCTTTTTTGAACCTCTAGCTACTTGAATGTATTTGCCAAGAAATATTTTTGACCTGCCTGAAACATTTAAATGATACCAGTTTATTTACATTTACTTTTGAGTTCAGATAGTACCTGTTTTATCTCAAATGGACAGTGGCTTGCTTTTGGACATAGCCGTATAGCTGACATAATATGCCAGTGCTCCCAGAGGTCACTAGAAGAATCTGTCCTGGAAAAGAATATCAAAGTACTGTATACAGATACGTGTCAGCATCAGAATACTAGTGTTCTTTTTGATTAAACTGACTTCTTTGGTTTACGTATGGCAAGGCTAGTGCTGACCATGAATCTCAGGTGAGGACTCTAAAACACTAGTCCAGACTTGAGCATAATGTTCACAATTCCTTTTCTGTATCTGGGAGAGCCTTTTGTTCTCAATATTTTCTTCATCTCTTTGTCATCCTCTGCTTCATTGAGAAACAACTATTGCTCTCAACATTGGTTTGGAAAAGTGTCAGCTGATGTATGCTCTGTGTTTCTAACAGATGAGCCAATTGCTTGTGGTAGCGATGCCTTGTTGCGTATTAAACCATCTAGTTAGTTGAAATCTTGGTAACTGCCATTTCAAATGGTTTGATCTTGGTCAATGGTTTGTGTTCCACATCATTTCAATCATTTGGATATACTGTATGTTTGAAGTTTTCCATTTCCTTTAGGTATCTCTATTGCTTGTTGCCGTCACCTTTTTGGGATTTTGGTGTGTTTAATAAAATGCATTAGCCCGGGGTGACAGATTTCCAGTACAGCATTTAGATAATTCCTTCTTTGTAAATGTCTTATGGAAAGAAACACCCACCTTTTGTCCTCTATAAATGGCTTTGGGTGCAGATACTTCTGTCCCATAAAGATTTCTTGCTTTCTAATTTGACTCCACACATGTGGAGAAAACTTGGTCACTCTTTTCTGCCAGAAACTGCCCAGTTACTGAAGACAATAAAATAAATGGATGGTATGAGCACACACCAAAAAGCCAAGTTTATCCTAGGAACAGCTGTGTGTGAGAGAGAGAATTTTGAGCTTCTGGGTTGACCTTTTCAGTAACAAGAAGAGTGAGATCTCAATGTATCTGTGAAAACTGAAAGGAGGCAAATATGAGTTGGTGCCTGATAATCTGTTCTCTAGGAACATTGGGCTTCCCCAAGTCTGCAACCAGAGTTCCCTTTTAATTGGAGATGCTGTGAGCTGAACCTGAGACCTTCTGCATGTAAAGCACGAGTTCCACCACTGCATTCAGGCCACCCTATCAGAATGGGATAGGAACTAGGATTCTATTGATGCCTATAGAATTGCACTGGTCTCACGGATATTCATTAGACAGAGTGAGTCAAATACTGAGGGGGTGGGTAGCACTGGCAGCACTCCTGAGCCTCTTGGCCATTCCTTTCTGTAGGAGATCAGAGCTGTGTGTCCTACACAACCTGCCAGTCTCTCCCTAAACTTGCCTGCTGCCTTTCAGTGCTGAAGAGGATGCTATCCCATTGCCAGTGTTGAAGTAATAGTCAACTGCTAGTCAGTTGAGCTACATACTGGCTCCACACCCTCCCTCTACTTACCTGCCTGCCTGTCCCTTCTCCCTGCCCATGAGGCCACTTGGCTTAACGTCCATCCTGATGCGTTCTGGAGAAAACTTGGTCACCCTTTTCTGACATTTTGGTTGGTCCTAATAAAAGTATTGCCTGTGGATTTTGGACTCCATCTATGTCTGGCATGTTTTCAGCCAGTTTCTCCCAATATATATATATATATATATATATATATATATATATATATATAAAATTTAAGGGTACTCTCATTTTCTTACTCATATTGAAATACTGCCCTCAATGAAGCCCAAACTTAGATTCACAAAATGTTTAGGGGTATGTGTACCCCCAGAAAAAAAAGCACTGGTTATATGTTTCTTCATTTTAAAACAACAGCTAGCATTGCCTATATTTTCAGGTTGAATAACTGGTTGAATTTTATCTCCACATTGCTTATGCTTTGTGGGAAAGTCTATTAATATGCGCCCTTTAATCATAGCAAATAAGCTTCTATCCTTTCCTGGAAACTTCATATGCAAAAATCTTCTGCAGGTATGGCTACGTGCTTATTTCAAGCTTCTTCCTACACTTTTCCTGATATGACTGTCACAGCACTTTTTAATCAATCTCAATGGCAAATGATAAATACGTTCTGCATGGCATTTCACTGGAGCTAATACTTCTTGACACCAACATGAAAATGCAGTTCAGCTTCAACTTTCCAGCCCCTCTTTTTGACATTTTCTGCAAGCTGTGTTCCTTTCCTAGATTTCCTCACACATATGCTGTTTTGGTGCTTTATAGGCTATTTTAATCTCTTTCTCCATAATGCATTTGCTCTTGTATCAAGAAAAGAACTGAGGCTTCTAGGTGCTTAGAAGATGATAATGTTATGTGGTCTTGGCAAGCACAAGTCTGTGGGAAGGTAGTTACTACTTTGAAATGAGCGCCCATTTTGAGCTAATAGGCATATGAGGTAGACTCTACCATTATCTGTAGTGCACAGTATCATGTATACCAGCAGCTCTTCCTGCCGACACCTGGATACATTGGGAGAAAACCAACAATAAATATTGCACAATATATGCCTTTTTTGTTGTTGTTTGCACTGCATGAATGGAGAACTGAATTGCAAACTTCAGAAAGGTAGGCTCTTTTCCAGTTCACACATTGCTTTGGAATGTGCAAATATGGTGAGTTTACCTTTAAATGTGAACCGAAATGAATTTCTGTCCAATATCTAGTGCTGGCTCAGATGAATAAAACATGATTGGTTAGCTACAGCAACTTCCTTTCTATATTTGGGTGTCATAATCCCAGTGCTATTGGGGGGGAAAGGTCTGCGTCATAGAAGCGTATGTATTTTTTCCCTCAGATACCTATCTTTAGAAACCCACAGTTGCTGCTTTTATTGCTCTACGTTGCCTTTCTCTTCCTCCCGCCCTACATCACCCATAGATGATTTGACCTGCAATCCTATAGCCCTTACATGGGAGCAACTTCTCAGTAGGCCTTTTAAGGATTTTATTCTGAGGGGGGAAAGCTCCCTGGATATGTACAACTAGATTTTATGAAAACTGCATCCCAGCCACCTGGGAGCTGCTAGCAGGGGCATGCAGGCGGACATGTACTGCATTTCCTTGTTTCTGTTGTGGTATTTTTCTTCTTTATTTCATTCTTATCCCACCTTTTTCTCCAAGGAGCTCAAGGTAGCAGATATGCTTCTTTTCCCGCTCACTTCATCCCAACAACCCTGGAGGTAGGTTAGGTAGGGACTAGTCTAAGATCACCTAGTGAGCTTCATGACCAAAGAAGGCAGGGCATTGAACCCTGGTCTCCCAGGTCCTCATCCAACATATCATCACTATACCACACTTTCTGTCCAGTAATTATAGTCCTTTGTCTTTTTCAGTATTGTCCTTTATCTTATGAGCTGTTCAAAGAACATATTCTGTTATACAAAAGTAGTTAATCATAGCAATGTTAAACAATGATGAATTGACATTTTGGCCTAATTTGAACATGGTGTGAGCCAGGTGAAAGAACGTTGCCAGTGTCATTATTCCATTTAAACCAAGACACATTGCTCAGGTTGAGGGCATTAGCATTCAAAGGATCCTGCATTGCAGGGAGTTGGACTAGTTGACCCTTGGGGTCCCTTCCAACTCTACAATTCTAGGATTCTATGACTCAGGAGAGTGCCCCGCTGTCGTCCTGCTGTTATTCACATGAATAGTGGGGAAAGGCTTGATTTTGTATTTGAAGCCATTCTACTTGCACCGATGTGTGGGTACGTTTTAACTGGGCTATTTGAAACAGCTCAAGAACTGCCACAACAACATACCCTTGGTTGCAATGTGCTAGCCCAGGGGTTGTTTTCCAAATGTTGTGGACTCCAATTTCCATCAGACAGCATGGCCAACGTTCATGGATGATGGGAGTTCTAGTCTAGCAATTGGAGGGCACAGTCTTGGCAAAAAAAGAGAGAGCAAGCTGTCACTTCAAACCAATGAGATGGATAAATTCAGGATGACTCCAATTCCCAATATCAAATCTTAGCTGTAAAAGTAAGTTATAATTATTTCAGTAAAAAAAACCTTCCATGTGATGCTGAATATGAACACATTAAAGCAGCAACTGCAGAGAAGGGATGACTATGAGTACAGTGTTCAATGGATTCAAGCAGCCTATTAAGGGAAGCTGCGATAACTGGAGCTTAAAGAATTAGTGCTTTTCCAATCCATGCATCAAATTCATTATTCATTACCGTTGATGCCCAAGAGCCTAGCCTTCAAATATTTTGCTTCAGCCACCTCCATTAAAACTGAAATGCAGGCATATTTTTCACTGTTTTAATCCCCATATTGCATAATATGAGCAAGATACAACCCTGAAAATAGAAATGTCAGCACTGTGGGGAATGCTATCTGGGAAATTTAAACCGTACCAACATAATTTGGCTTTCCACCCAAAATCTGAACTATAGCTCTTTGTGTTGTGAAGTATTTTTCAAATTCCAGGTTCCAAAAGAAAAGCTGCTCTCTTATTTTCCAGCTTGGGGGAAAAAAAGAAAAAGGAACAGTCCTGATAAGACACACTATAGTTTGTCCTGTCACCTACGGGTAGAGTGGGTGAGTAACACAGCCCCTGCGTAAGTTGCAGGATTAATGTATTGTTTTGGAAGGTGTGAACTGGGAAGATTCCCATTTAAATCTCAGCTGAACAAAATTTATACTCCTTCCCTAGTTGAAAGCCTGGCCAGGGAGCTGCATACATTAATAAACTGGTAACGTGTCATCTTACCAGCACCTGCACTGAACAATCAAGGTTCAACAGGCAACAGACCCAGCCACCAGTGCAAATGCAGAGCCAGGATTCCATCTGTACCCAGCTGGCCTATAGCAAAGTCCAAAATGAAGATCACAGCTTATAGGGTTGTTACTAAAGTCAAAGCACATAGTTATTTACTAATCACATGAAAGCTTATTTTGTAAGTTAATCAAGGCCCCAACCCAACACAGAAGTAATTGGTATAACGTGCATTTACCTGTTTAATTGTGGCCCCTGGAGAGTTCTGAGAAAAGCACAGGTTCACAGTGGTGAATCAGCTCGAAGAAGGAGAACTGAGTAAATCATCAAAGTAGTTTTGGCTTTATTTTTGAGTGTGGATTTAAATTTATTTTGAAAGCCCTTACATTTAACACATGCACATAAGGAAGGAATATAATTATGTACACACAATTCTACATGTTTACATCACAAACAAATTTAAGTCAAGATACAATGGAAAATTTTCTACACGCTGACAGTGACACGCATTGAACCGTTGTGTAACTGGTTTTGTAAACCACGGAGAGGTTTTATTACAATCGAACGGTATATAAACAGATAAATAAACACAAATTAAGATTCCTATTTTTTTAATTTATAAAATGGGAGTGACTGTAAACCTATAAAAAAGATAGATCAGAATACTGTATCCTAGCACCTCTTAAATTACATATCTATATGGGGGTGACTGAGCTGAACAACAAGCAGTGTCAAATTATCAGTCGCAGTCAATGTGTTTATTGCCTGCAGCTGGAAGAAACTCATGGCCCCACCTGGGCTGGACAGGTTGCATAGCATCTGGGATACTACCATGTTGAAATGAACACGCTAGATTCAAACCTGAGAGAACAGGATGATGCAGATTAAATCTGGTTAACATTTTCAGCCTTCCAGGACACAATTCATCCACATGCACCGTTTTGTGTCATTTTGTATATATGGTGAAATACATGGTTTGTTTGCTGTTGTTATTAATGCTTTAAAATCATCATAATTTGGGGGAAGCAACAAAGATTTGTTATTGCAAATGCTAGGACCTCTCCTCCGAGGTATGTCTTGTGCCATCACTGTATGTTTTGTCAACAATGGACACCCCTTTTTTATTCGGATCTTTTGTTGCATGGATTCCTTCTCTCCTCCTGGCATTGCTGTTCAATGCAGCTGTTTTGTTGCTTTGTCGCTACTTGCCTTCTAGCTTTTATTTTACTATTTTAATGTATATTGTAATTGTTTTAATAATGACATTTTTGCTACCTGCCCTGAAACCATTCACAAATAAATAATGCTCAGCAGGGGGGGGGGGGGGAGAAACAGTTTCATTTGAACACCAACAGCAGCAAACCAAAACTCTTGGGAGCCATGTAGTCTAACCTTAATCTAAGGACTTGTGATTGGCTCATCCATTAAGACCTGCCTTAAGTCTAATTAAGTATGCTAGCATCAGCAAAGCTTGAATGGCACAGGCCATTCTGTACTTTCATGAGAGCTTCATAAAAATCAAATCAAAGCCTTTCCCTCTCGCCACCAACTCCTCCAACCCCTGGAGCTGAAACAGGAAATATAATGCAACATGGGATCATGGATATTTTCGGTATTAATTTCATCTCAAAACGGGTCTCTTGGGTTCTATTGGTTTAGACTTCCATTAAAGCTTCCATTGTTGGGGAAGGTGCAAGTCACAGCAAAGGGGATAATGCTTACATTTTTCATAGTACACCGAGATACATGAGGAACCTACTCATTCTATTCATTGTACTTCTATATCTTGCTAATGCCTCCCTTGCAATGTCATGTGGGGCTGAAGTTTAGCATCAAGCACACTTATTCATGCACACAAGCAGCTCCATCCTGATGGCAATGCGAACATGCCAGCCAAGTGGTATCAAGCGAATGTAGCGCGAGACAATGGGTGGGCGCAGAAGGTTCTGCACGGAAGATGACCTGTCTGAATTTCCATAGAAAACCTACGGAAGACAAAAAGAAAAAAGGAAGGTCGCGGAGTGGGGACAGCGTTCATTTGACAGATGCCAGGATCGAGGCCTCAACTTCCTTAAATTCTGCATTCAGTAAGTTGGAAACCTATTTAGCGACTTAAATTGTTTCGTGTCACTAATTTACCAAGCAATGCTGCTGCTGCTGCTGCTTTCTGCCACTAGAAGCAAATTACTTGCAATTACATGGTGCAGGTTGCCAAATTCTGCTTGGGGAGATAAACCAACCTCTCCACAGCTAAATTATGTTTATACAATAATAGGCTTTCCAGGGCATGTAGTTTCGTCCTGGCATGTAGCATGGCTAGGCAAATCCATGAAGAACACACTAGTATAAATGAGGAGCAAGTGTCATAAATGTATTGGCTGTACATAGCGTAAAAATGTTTACGATTGAAATTCTTGTCAGTTCTCTCAGTTTAGATCAAATGCAGATTTTGCTCCAATGTGATGAAATCAAGGCTAATGCAGATTCTTTTTCTCATCCTTTCCCATTCAAATTCTTTATTCAAATGATGTTGTTGTTATTAATACAGAATTTTATTCAGATTCTTTTTCCGTTTTTCTTTTGGGTATCAGTGAAACAAATGGCATGGCAAAAGTCCAAACTTCAGGGAGATTTGGAGTCAACTGGCAATTAGCTTAGAAGCTCCAGGTTGTGAAAGCTTGTACTCTGAATTAATCAATTCTGAACTTAGGTGCAGCAAAATTGACAATAGATGATATGCTAAAGAGGTGGCAGAATATGGTATTCAATGTGGACTTTGCCACTTTGGAAAACAGCTATAACAAGTAGCGGATTGTATGAGAATCTATATGCTTTAAAATATCATACTCATTGCAACATCTTCTATTATACATAGCAGTGCTCTTTACAGCCTTTGTGTGCCCCCCCCCCCGGCAGTTTACTCAGGAGAAAATAATATATTTCCAGTGCCGTAACACTTTGAAACTTCTGCTTCTTTCTACAGTATATTTAGCATTACATAAACAGTGTTTTTCTAAATAAATGTGGCACTGCTTACCTCCCACTAGATTCCCTATCAACAATATCAGAAACTCAACCCTCTAATCAGTTCTAGATGTAGGCAAGTTGTTGCATGTAGCAACTGGTTCCTCTGGACATTTCCATATCTGTCAAAACACACACGCAGCCAGTTCAATGGCAACCTTCTTAGATGAGCGTTGAGATGGCTGGCCACACACATCCAGTCTTCTGATTTATTTATCTATTTACTGCCCTGGATGATCAACCAAAATATGGTACATAATTATTTCTTTTATACTGATATTCTTTGGCCCTCACTTTATTGGGGCATGAATTTAGAATCTTAAAGCCTTGGACTCAAATTTGGTTGTCAAGTACTGAAATCAAGTCAGTGAATACTAGGATTCATTTTTATTTGAGCAGGATTATTCATCTCAACACACTCTGTTCTGAACATATGCCAATGTGGAGACATCTTCAGAAAATGCATCTTTCAGAAAAATGCATCTCATACTGACCCTGTTGTTTCCTGTCTGATCCTTGTAATAGACCCAGTTCAGGTTCTCGTCAGTCCTGTACTGCACACTGTATTTCGTCATCCATTCGTCGGCATCGCACCGTCCTTGTGTGATTATTCCTGAAATCACTTTGATTTCCTTCAGGTCAATCTGCAGCCACTGGTTTGAGTCTTGGTATTTGGAGAGCCAGGCACACCTGTAAGAATTGCAGGAGAAAGACATAGAAGGTTATGTCAAATACTAAAAGAAACACTAGCCAGTGAATGAGATGTGTTCTCTGAGGTCGGAGGTGTATGCAATTACAGCTGACACCGGCATGCTAGAAGCAACTTCTCTGGGACAATTTGGCAGCAGTGCTCAGACTCGTTTGCTGAGGTTGTGCCTGTGCCTCTTAACTCCACATTTTGCCATTTTGATTTATGGGTAATACCCTCGGTGAGTCAATGTAGGTGGAATGAAAGGCACCTCCAGACTGTCAGGAGTTTGAAGCAGGCCTGTGTAGAGTGAGGCCTGAGGAGGGAGTGTTCTTACGGTAGAATAAAGTTAGAAACTCAAGCAAAAAAAAGCAGCTGGTCCCTGGTGGAGCCAACTGGCCAGCTTAGCCCTTAGGGCAAGTGTACCTGGCTCTGTATAGGGTCTTGTTTGAGGGAGGAGTTCAAGAACATACTATGGAATTTAGAATTGTACAATTAAAGTGGATTAAGATGCTCCATCACCCTAGTGTGGCAAAAACTCTAGAAACAGCCTGTTGTATTCAAAGTAGCATTAAGGAATCATATAATTATTTGGTAGACTGATGAGAATAATAGAATCTTAGAATTGGAAGTAACCATGAGGGGTCATCTAGTCCAACCCCCTGCAATGCAGGAATCTTTTGCCAAACATGGGGCTGGAACCCATGACGCTGAGATTAAGAGTCTCAGGCTCTACCAGCTGAGCTATACTGGCTATACCAGAGTATGTTCCATTAGCAAAAGGATTTCTCCTTGCACAACGGAGTGTTCTCCCCCTCTCCTCCACCCTGTCCACTCCCTAAATCTGTTCTGGGGGTTCCCTTAATTCTCTGTAGCATATTTTGGGATGGCACAGGGCATATGGGGGGAAGGAAAGGAAAGAAAATCCTGTTGCACTAGCACTAATCCTTGCACTAGCACAAGTATTTGGTTGCATATCATTTAGACATTTTGCATGACAAGGAAATGTACACAATATGCCTTTCTGGCACATTATATACACAATCTGCAAGCAAACCAAGAGGAATTCAGGGTGCATGTTCATTCATTGTCATATAATCTCCCTGCAAATAAGTGAGAAGGCATGCTCCATTAAAAACTAGCTATAATCTAACCTCTGCATAAATTTTGCACAAGCAGATTAGAGCAAATGCTCAATAATGTAGATAGGTAATTGGGAGGAGCTATATCAAAATGTATTAATACAGCCAGCAGGAAGAATAACTTGTTGACATGGTGGTTGGGAGGAAGAGACAGCTGGGGGAACAAAAACCAGGAGGAAATGGATCATCACAACAGCATAAAGCAGGTGAGACAAAGAACAGAGGTAGTTGAGCAGACAGAGAGAGGGGGGGAGGGAGGGAGGGAGGGAGGGAGGGAGGAAGGAAGGAAGGAAGGAAGGAAGGAAGGAAGGAAGGAAGGAAGGAAGGAAGGAAGGAAGGAAAGAAAAGTTTTACATAGTGTCTGGCTGACTCTTTACTGGTCAAAACATTAGGAAGATGTGCTGCTTACCCAAAACCTTGCCCGTTAAGCCGGGCCTTGTTTGCAATCCATGAAGTGTACCATCCAGTGTACTGCTCTGGACTGGAGCAGGTTATCTGGTCTGGAGTAACAGCTCCAGACTCAAAACCAAGTGGCTTGTGATAGGGACATTCTGCAATTGAACAACAAACATTTTCAAAAGAGAGCGTGCACGGGTACAAAAAGCTCCTTCTCTAGCTCAGGGCTGGGGAACATCTGGCCCTCCAGATGTTGATGGATATCAACTCCCATCATCCCTGACCACTTGCCATACAGGCTGGGGCTGATAGGAGTTTGCGTTCAATAGCATCAGAAAGGCCATGGATTCCCTGGCCCTAAGGCTCTCTTACAGAGGGTGAGATGCAGACTTTGTTTTCCTAGTAGACGGAAGCATTTAGGAAGAGTAGAAGTTGGGTTGCTTTGTTTCCTTTATTCCTTTTGTTGATTTCTGAGTCCGTAACGTTGCTTTCCTAGCCCACTGAAAGTATGATGCCTGCCTACTTTCACCAGCCGAAAAAGGTACACAAAATTGGCTTGGGAATGTGGGAGGCCACTGTCAGAATTGTGGCTGTGTTGGACCTGCGTAGAGTTGCCCTTTTGTATGAATTGCCACTAGGGATGGAGGAATATGTCAATTTTGGTTTCATGCTGTTTCTCATTTTCCTGTCTTCAGTTCTCCACATTTCCACATCAGTTGGCAATTTTTTAAAAAACTCATCAGCATATTAATGCAAATTTCATATTTGTTTGTGATTTTGCCAAATAACTTTTGCAAACCCATTTTCCCTAATACAAGCCATTTTGGAATGCTACCGCTATGTTTATGTCTGGATGCATTTTTATTTTTTATTTTGCACAATTTACTCTGGTATATGAACTTTTGTATGTATTGCTTGGCTGGAGAAGCGCATTGCAAAATCCTGAGAAGTGTGAATGAGATAGGTTTGCCTTTAAATACAAACTGAATCCAATTTCTGACCCCTCCTTAATCACCACTTTCATTTCGATACTACCGGTATCTATGAACTCCCTGTAATGAGGGCATATTTTGTAGTCTCCATCACCATAGAAATCACAGTGACCGTATGTGTGGAAGTCTTGCAAACCATGTTAAGTAAAACTGGGCTGAATTGCCTGCAATGTGGCAGGCTACAATGTTTACAAGCAACGAGAGTTTTATTTTTAGTAGCACTAATCTCTAGCTAACACAATCATAATATACTTAGGAGGTAACCTTCTGTTCTAGAAAACCGTTGTGGAGAAAGAAATTACCAGACAGATGTCTAGAGACTGATGGACCAAGTCAGTTAAATTATTTAATGCTGTTACCATTGACCTTAGAAGTCTCTCTGTGTGCTGTGCATTAGAATGGCATCCCTGCCTAGTTTCTACCACAATATATATTTTCTCCATAATATGGCATTTGAAGGTGAAACTCTTTCTCAGCTAATACTACTACAGTAGTACTTTGACTTACGAATGACTTGACTTGCGAATGTTTCGAGTTACGAACAGAGTTCCGTCCGCCATTTTGGATGTGGTTTAGATAGGATTTTTTCGACTAACAATTTCCCCCCCCCATTGGCTTCAACTTACGATTTTTTTGACTTACAAAGGTCCGTTCGGAACGGATTAAATTCGTAAGTCGAGGTACCACTGTATGTGGTTTTAGTTATCATTTAAGGGCCCAACTACATGTTGCATTAAATAAGTAACATAAAGCTTCACCCACGGTTTCCCCATCTTAAATGCTAAGTGTGGGTGATACAGCTTTTACCAGGACCACAGTCCACGAGGTAAGAAGGTGTGATCCTTTCCCGGCTACTATCCCAATGGAAATCCCTTCCTAAGTAGCAATTTAAACTTAGGAACTTTTCTTTGTAATTGTCATATTGGCGGGGGCGTGGCGGGTGAAGGTGTTCACAGCTGGGGAAGGGTTAAACCTCCTTCCAGATGTTGCTGAACTACAACTCCCATGGGCCATGCTGGCAGGGGCTGATGAAAGTTAGAATCTGGAGGGTGAGCAGTTCTCCAGCTCCCTCATAAGTACTGGCGTCTTGTGACTTTCCTTCAACATTGGTATTCTGCTCCCCAGGGTATGCCCAAAGCCCAAGCCTTCTCCCGAAAAAGTGCTAAATATTTATTTTAAATTAAAACCGGCTATGGGTGGCTGCGATGGAAACCTTACTCACAGGTTAAGTAAATATAGGCTAGAAGCCATGATCAGTCAAAAGTTCTTACCTGGCATGCATTCCAGATTGTTCGTCCCCGAGGACCATACGGAATTTGGACTTCCCTGACAATCACATTTGCAGGCTTTACTGTGCCAGTGTTCCAGTCTGTCATCCTAACAGAGCAGAAAAGAAGAAGGAAGGAAGCAAACAAACTGGTGTAAATCCTGTTCTCTTAATCCCTGCCATTTCCAATGGCCGACACACCAAGTCCAAATCGCCGCCATTTTGACATAGAAACAAAGGATAGCTCAAAGTGTAGGAGGATGAATGTCAATAACCACGATATACCTGAATATAAGTTCCTAAGGGACACTATGCTTTTATGTAGAGGAGTCTCAGAGCTAATCTGCCGTGGAGAATATCTGTCGTTACTTACTAGGTTGCTCAATTGGAGTAGAAATTCAAAGGGAGCTTTTATTTTAGAAATCTCGGGCAGATTCTCTGCAGTGGCCAAGAGAAAGCTGGGAAACAATGCAATTCATCAGAAATCTGTTTTGCTCTATTTGGTAGAGCAGCCAAAATACTGAGCAGAGACCTATTTGCATATTAATCGGAATGACTGTATAAATTGACCAGTTCCCTACATTTAATTTCATGTTGCAAGTTGCAGATGACACTTTTGTCTTATTTTTTATTATATTTTATAATGTTTGTTTGAACAATAAAAGCTTGAGGTAGCAATAGCTCCACGATAGAGCAACTGCTTTGCATGCAGAAGTCCCTAGGTTCAAGCCTGGCGTCACCAGAATGGGAGAGAACCCTGTTTGAAATTGTAGAGAGTCACTGCCAGTTACGGTAGTTGCTAGATGAGGTAGGTGAGACAATGGTCAGACTCAGAGTTTAAGGCAGCTTCCTGTGTTGCTAGATACCATGGCAGTCCTTATCAGGCTTTGCTTCCCTCCTCTCTTCTTGCTTAAGTAACTACCAAAGCTAATGTGAAACACAGCAGTTTGTGTGGGCATGTGTGCAACTCTCAATTTAAATAATAAAAAAACCCAGCTTCTAAAAGCAAGGGGAAGAACAAGATGTGAAACAGCATTTAAAGAAATTAGCATTACTAAGATAGCAAGTGCACCCTGATGGCATCATAACAAAGCATGGTAGAGAATGGGCAACAGGCCATACAGCTTGCCCTCATAGCCAAGGAATTATCATTTAATCATTGCAGGCAGGAAAGGGAAGCAGGCAGATAGATGTGTGATGTTGCATCGCAGTATATGGCAACGTGCAGCAGCTTAGCTGTGGTACCTTGTGGGAAAAGGGCCAAGCACTCTGCAAACTACTTGTGTAGGAAAGCATTTATAGTTTCTATGGTATCATAAAAGCAAACATGTTTTCAAGAGGCTGAGCGAGTCAGAAGGAAACAAAAAAAAATCAGAATGATGTAACGATTTGGTTGTTGCAAGCATATGAACATGCACATTGCTGGCATTTCCTTAGGTAGGATACAATCCAAGGTATGAATTAAGTGGTGCACCCCCCAGTCCTAAAAGTGGTTGTTCTGCAGGGGAGACTTTGCAAGGCAAGCTGATTATGTATATGTATATGTATATGTATATGTATATGTATATGTATATATATGCATGCATGTGTATGGGAGTAGGTAGGTAAGGTATGTCACTTGGCCCAAACTGTTGAATAAATCTCCATTCTGCTACAAAATTCACTAGATGACCTTGGGACAGTCACCATCTCTCAGCCTGACCGACCTCACAAGGTGTTTATGGAAGTAAAGTGGAGAGTGAGGGAGAGCCATGCAGGTCACCTTGAGCTCCTTAAAGGAATGGGATAGAAATGGACTATTAAAAACAACAAAAGCAATAACAAAAGATCCATTTGGTACAGTGTCTCTGTCCAGTTGCACAATCTATTGACATGGCATCAAATGTGAGTTTGTTTAAAGCAAGTTCACAATATTGCTTCTGCGGTGGAAAGATGTATTCTGGTACTAAATGACCCGAAAACATAAATATCAATACTATACTCTAATCAGTGAGTGCTGGAACAGTCAGCAGAGGTCTGGATAAAGCTCCAAAAATATTTGGACAGTATACAAAGAAGTTTAAAGGACCTACCTCTGCTGGTGACAATGCCAGCATGGCTGTACAGCAGAGATAATGCAGCATGGTGGGAAACAACAAGAAAACGACAGTTAAAAGCATAGTGATAACTCGTGAGGTACTGGAATGAATAGGAAAAGGTATGGAAATGAATCACATGGTTGCTCAAGCATCATGAAGTACTGCATTGCAATGGATGACAAACTGGTCGGAAACAAAAATGGAGAAAATTGTACTTTGCATAAGCTGTTTGTTACGAATTAGCCAGAGCACAAGGAAGAAGTACACTCCAAACTCCCTAATATTAATCAAATCTGCCTGGATATGTTTTCCTTCCTGAATTTTCTTAACTTAGTTCCTTACCTCTCTCTTTCCACACAGCCCTCCAGATATTTTGGACTACAACTCTCAGCCTCAGCTGGAAGAGTCCCAAGATGACACCTGCCTCAAATCAACAATTCTTTTAAACCAGGTGTCAGGCACATTTGGTTCTCCAGATGTTACTGAACATCAGCTCCAGCAAGCATGGCCAAGAGCCAGGGATGATGGGAGATGCAGTTCAGCAACACCTGGAGATTCCCCATACCTGTTCTGGACAGTAGGGATCTGCTATGCACACAGAGTTTCCTTGATGGGAAAGGTTTCCCCATTCATAGCAATGCATAGTGTATCTCTATCTACACAAAGATGACCATATAAAGGTGCGATCCTGCTTGTAGGGAAACTCTGCGTGTGCATTCAGAGTACAAAAGGAACTCTAGTCCAGAGCATTTTGATCTTTATTTTTTAAAGAACAAGAATCCCGCAGCAGCTTATAGACTAACAAATTGATGGAGGTTTCATGGGTTACAAGGCATGGAGGTTTCATGGGTTACAAGGCATGGAGGTTACATGGCACAAGGTGGTTTAAAGGGAGATAAGAAAAACAAGAAAACTAAAGAGGCAACAGTAGAAGCTGCATAGCTCCATATCAAGGAATTCCAGTTAGCATTGAGTCAGAGACCACGGGTGCCATGCAGATAGTGTTCACTGGTGATATGTTTACATAGCATGGTAAATTGTGCAAATACCTAAAGTGAGATGGTTCAGGCAACACGTAGATCCAAATGGGTGATCTATCTTCCTGTCTGCCTCCTTTGCCAACTCAAAACTTGACTATGTTTTCCTCTAACGTAAGAGTGGGCAGAAGGTAGATCTGAATCTACGCAGGTATCTCTGTGTCATTTGCAGTAGATCAGCACAGATTTCTGAGTCTCAGCTGTTTAATAACAACAGCAACAAAAGAACTATTCACACCCCCAATTAAACAGGGAGGCAGGTGAGTTTGTGGAAGGATTGAGGTCTGTTCAGTTCTGGGAACCAACCCTACATCTATGGGCTCAGAATTCTTTACTTCCACCTTTTGCACCAGGATCTGGTTGGTGAATCTTGGGGTTTTAGGATAAAAACAAAATAGATCCCCTAAGCTCAAAGTCTCTCCCTTGCCCCAGCCCCAGAATATCTACCGTACCACATATTCTCTTCAAATCCTCATACCCAATTTATTCCCCTCATGATCAAACCTGCTGGGCTTTATCATAACAATTGGTTCACATCTGTCTGAACCCAACATAGACTGAGTAATACAAAATCCCAGTACAACAAAAAATGGATTCAGACAAATGACAAATTCTGTCGTGACCACTAATTTATTTTTAGTTATAATGTGGGTTGTTATCTTTCAGGCTCCCTAAGTGCTCTAGGGGAAACAACCACCCTTAAACAAGAAAAGGTAAATGTAAAGGGACCCCTGACCATTAGGTCCAGTCATGACCGACTCTGGGGTTGTGGCACTCATCTCACGTTACTGGCCGAGGGAGCCGGCGTACAGCTTCCAGGTCATGTGGCCAGCATGACAAAGCCGCTTCTGGCAAACCAGAGCAGCGCACGGAAACGCCGTCTGTTAACCTTCCCACTGCTTACCTTCCCTACTTGCACTTTGATGTGCTTTCGAACTGCTAGGTTGGCAGGAGCAGGGACCGAGCAACGGGAGCTCACCCCGTCATGGGGATTCGAACTGCCGACCTTCTGATCAGCAAGCCCTAGGCTCTGTGGCTTAACCCACAGCGCCACCCACAGGCCGTGTCCCCCTTAAACAAGTACATATCTTCAATTCCATTTCTTTGTGCTTCAGCACCAGGTCTTTTCCCACCCCCACAGCATTTTTCTTCATCAAGTGAATCCAGTCAATCAGGAATCACATGACAAATAACATGTTCCCATATCAGCAATCAGTCCTTTCCTCACTATGAATGGCTGGGGAGGGGGCAGAAGAGAGTGTTTATTCCTGTTGCTAGGATCCTATTAATGCCTGGTGTGTGTGTGTGTGTGCGCGCGCACGCGTGCACGCACGCGCAGGAGATTCCATTAATGGAGTTTTAATGAGCACTAGAAGTACTTTTCCTATTCTAAGATCAATGAAGGCCATATGAAAGATCAATGGAGGCACACATTCACAAGCAGAAACCAGGAGTTTCCAGAGAGTCCAAGGGATATTTTTGGAATCAAATGAGATTATGCCGACAATGTCCTTGTATGGCCTGAATTTTGCTGGTATCTTACAAATCAGAATAAATTGCAGGATTGTTGAGAAAAATAATCTATGTAGATATAATTTTAATGGATTCCCCCCCCCTCTGTTTCATGAGCTATACATATATTTACGTAATACAAGTTGGACTGTTGTTTTTTTCTACACATACTCTCACACACACCTGTGTCTTTGTGCTGAATATTGATGTGAATGTCGGGAGGACACGAACTGCCAGAGATCGTGTTTCTGGTGTCTCCAATTCAACTGACCTTGTCAGGTGGAGTTATTTTGTTTTCCATGATATTCAAGAAGTGGAGGTCAGAGGCTAGCACAGCATTTACAACTGTAGTGACACAAGGTGCTCAGCAGCAGCAAAGGACTACAAGATACAAATCCGATTTAAGATATGTCAACCAGTTGCCTAGCTGATAACAAATAGCAATTTTACTGGATTATCTTTAGGGCCTCTCATCATAACCTAAAGGTTCTCATCATAAACTAAATATGTTCAGGGGTCATCAACATGGGCTTCCAGGTACCCACAGACTCTCCTCTCCTGCTCTCCCCCCCCCCCACACACACAAAAAAGATAGGTTTGAAATAAGCATTGTACTGTAGCCATTGCAATAGGTTGTGTTGTGTGCTTAGCTGCAGTGCATGTGTTGCTCATAATAGTTGGTCCAGTTTTCCTGTGGGCCAAAAAGGTTGGGTACCCTCTTCTACATAGTATGATACTGTAAGGCAGCAATATGGCCGCCCTCCTATGTTAGTTTCACCCACCCACCCACCCACCCATCATGGGCAATGGTCAGGGATTATGGGAGTTTAATTTAAAAAATAAAAGTGTGCCATTTTCAGATACAGTGCTTCAGGACATTCTAGAACCAGCAAAACAAGTTTATTTAAGTGTATGTTTTGAAGAAGAAGCACCTAGGCCGCAACACGTAAAGCACATTTCTCCTCACAGAGCTTCAGTTCCTAGCACCTTTAACAAGTTAAAGGAGCACTGAGAGTTTTGACAGGCCCAATCCCAAATTCAAACAGATGCTTGAAATCACATCCCCACTTCAATGTGTGATTGTCATTGCTGACACTACCCGAATTTCCAAGTGGTGTGAGATTCTAGGGGTAAAGGTAAAGGACCCCTGACAGTTAAGTCCAGTCGTGAATGACTCTGGGGTTGCGGTGCTCATCTCGCTTTACTGGCCAAGGGAGCCGATGTTTGTCCACAGACAGTTTTTCTGTTTACCTTCCCGCCAGAGCGGTACCTATTTATCTACTTGCACTTGAAGTGCTTTCAAACTGCTAGGTTGGCAGGAGCTGGGACCGAGCAACAGGAGCTCACCCTGTCACGGGAATTCGAACCACTGACCTTCTGATCAGCAAGCCCTAGGCTCTGTGGTTTAGACCACAGCACCACCTGCATCCCTATTCTAGGGGGACTGGGTGCATTTATCAGGAACAATGAAGCACAACACAGTCTGTGGTGTCTTTATGATGTGTGGCTTATTTACATTTGGATGGAGGAAGACCCAAGAGGGTCCTGCTTCTCCCATTGCTTCAGTCTTGGATTCTAAGACACAGCAAGCATCATGTCTAACTCTCACTGTAGCATAAAATTGATTGCCCAGCTCACGCCCTTCCCCATCCCCCTTCCAGCTCGTAAAGGGACACTTTTTTCCTTATATCATCTGCCCTGAAATCTAAAACCCCTTTGGTCTCTGCCCATCAACACACAGCGGGAGGAGGGATTCCACTCTCATTGTCTGGTACTTCTTCACCCCTGGAAACATTCCCCTCCCAACTCTGGGATTGTCTTTTGCTCAGACCTCAGAGTGGGGTCTTCCCTCTCTGTGTCCAGCAGAGTCTTCTGTCTTGTTAATGGCTTTCTTGATGGATTATTTCATAATGGGTAAACAATGGGTATGGGCCATTGTTTCATAATGGCCCATACCCAGGTGATTCCCTGGTCAGGAAAACAAGTCCAGCCTGTATTTTTACACTGCTAAATCCATTGATTAAACTCCCAACATTTACTAGGAATCATAGAGTTTGCTTAAATTCTAACCCTTTACAGAATCTAGATATTTTTGGGGATTCTCACCGTCCAGCAAACTTATAACAATATTATTTCCCCTCTTCAGTTTAATTCATCTAGGAGTTGTTCCAGAGACACAATCTGTGCACAGGACCCAAAGCTCTTGTGTGGGTCATTCTTAAAATATTCAAGATATTAAAACTCAAATGAGCCTACTTACAAAAAATAAACAAAATGCATGCAACCCCAAAAGGTACAGGAGCATTTTCTGCCAGGGAGGGGAGGCATAGAGGTTGGCAGGTCTACAAGGTAGGATATGACCTCCAGATCTTCTATACTAGGGTTAACTTAACATATGTTGGGGCCACAGGGACAAACATCACCTTTCAAAAGTTTTAGAATCACATGTTTCAGAAGCTGATTTTCTAGGTTTATAAAATGTGCAGGCAGCCTTTCTATTTCAGAAGACACCCTCTAATTCAGGCATGTCAAACTGGCGGCCCTCCAGATGTTTTGGCCTACAACTCCCATGATCCCTAGCTAGCAGGACCAGTGGTTGGGGAAGATGGGAATTGTAGTCCAAAACATCTGGAGGGCTGCCAGTTTGACATGCCTGCAGTCTAATTCACAGACCGCGAACAGAATATTAGTAGTAGTAGTAGTAGTAGTAGTAGTAACAGAGTGGAGCTCACACACACACTTCATATGTTAAGTCAGCACTAATATAGAATTCCTGACTGAAGAGGGTAGCAAGTCTGTAAGGTGGGCAGACATAAAGTTTGCTGAAATTGACAATGTTCCCAGTCTATGTCAATAAACTGATTCTTGGGTTTTCTGAGGGGATTTAGCATGCAGAGCTTTTCTTAGCCCCATATGAGAAGATGGGGTGTAAAAATTCCTTATTCTACCCAAGTATTAAAAGGTGGCACTTTGTCTCCTTTTGAATCTGGTCACTGCGGTGATGGCTGTTCCTTGGAACAATATGTGGCAGATTCCGCATGATGCTGAGTGACAGGCAAACAGGTAACAAGTGGGCCTAGTCCAAAAAACAGTAGTCAACTGCCAATTCTGTCAAAGAACAATAAGGTACAAAAGCAAAACCATTTCAAATTTGGTAACTATATGTGTGTTTTCTAAACCTGTTTTGGGAGCCTCAGCATTCTGGGGCCTGAGGGCACATTTGGAAATATGAGGAACAGCTTTAGGCACCACAAAATGCCTGGTTCTCAGAAGAAAAACTGGTAATGTTCGGAACCATTGCCATCCTCCCAAACAGACAAAACATCCACACCTCCTAAAATAAATTTAAAAAAACAACAGGAAGCCCCCAGAAAGAACAGGCAACCCCCAAGCAAGAACAACAAATGTTCTCCAAAAGACTGTGCTTTAAATATATATGTACATTTTTTTTAATGGCAGGCCTTGATAAGAGTGGTGTCTGAGCATCATAGTGCCCACAGGGTTAGGATTTCTATCCATTAGTTCTGCCTTCCAAGCCTGCCAAAAGGCATGGAGACTGAGGTCTGTACTTCTGCACTTTCTCCTGGTGTAATAAAATCCTGGCTCTCACTTCCCTTGAGCCTCCAGTGAGGAAGAGCTGGATTTAGGCAATGCACACCCTCAAGCATGTGACCTCAGATAACAGTCTGGGCCTCTCTGTTTTGCAGCTGCAGAGATTACAGCAGGGGAGGATAAATTGACTCAGTGGTGTGTGTTACCCCAGGGCAATTTTGTACTCTCAGTAAGAGTTAAGTGTAAATTGTGAGGTGGAGTTCTCCTCACAGCTTAAAGAAAGAAAGCTTGCCATTTCTATTCCCACCCTACAAACATGCAGGTGTGGTTCTGGCACCACCATTCAGTCCATCAGCAGCTATCCAGCTTTGAATAGAACATTATGTAGGTGAAAAGGAAGTAAATAAGGAATTGGGGGTGAAAGAGGGAAAGAAGTTGAGCGGGAAAGTTTTTAAAAGAAGATGCAGGTGCATATTGTGCACGTCTTCCATTGTGGGGCTCAAGCTGGTATCCCAGAAAGTCTTACTGGAGTTGGAGAAGCAGGAGGGAAGGGGGTCTCAATTTGACAACCCCTAAATAAGCTTTTAAACACTTTTTTAAGTCTGGTGTTTGTTTAACTTGCTCTGTTGAGAACTTAAGCACCTCGGAAGAGCTCTGCTGGAGGAAGCCAAAGGCTCTTGGATTCCATCATCCTCTGGTTACAGTGGTCAACCCTAGGCCAAATGAGAAGCCCCTGAACACAACAGCTTGTAATTCCCAGCAGCTCGTATTTAGAGCCTTTAAAAAAAAAGAAGCTGACTTCATTTTATTGTTGTATAATTTATAACTTTATGGTTTATTTGTTTAAAAGCACAACCTGGAATGTTCACATGAACATTCTTCTGAGGGGGAGAAATCTTGTGTGGTAAAAATTGTTTCACCAGAGAAATGTTACACCGTGTTACCCCCTTCCTCTCTGTTCAAAAGTGGACAATCGTAGCTCAGTGAGCTGCACCCAATACACGTTCCAATCACAAGTCACATTAATTAACCAAGGGAAGCAGACCTCAGGCTAATGAACATTTTCTCAGTCGATGAGGTTTTCTTTTTCTTTTGCTGGCTGCTTTTTCATGGAAAGAGTGTGTGTGTGTGTGTGTGTGTGTGTGCGCGCACACACACACACACACGTACATCCTGCCAGAATAAATGCTAAAATTACCACAGTCTGATAAAAGGGGGTCAGGACCTGAAGAGTGGCTAATTTGGGGGTATAAGGTCATGTGCTTAGCATCGACAGCATCGTCAGTTTAAAACCTAGAGGACATGTCTCAATTAGATTATGAAATATAGGTCAGATGTGAGCCTGGGTAATTTATAATTGCCTCCATAGTACAGTACAGCCCTGCAGGCAGTTGGTCTTAAACACCCTCCGTCTTCTGACCTCTGGACCGCTTGCCCTGGCATCAATTACCTACAAAATAGACATGCCTTGAAATCCAAATGCTGTGGAAATCTGATGCTTACTTAAGTTGCAAGCAAGAGTCACGGCCACTGCTGTGGTTATCAACAGGTCACCAACTATGCCATTAGTAAATAAGTAAGGAGGAAGTGCAGTTCAATATACTTGCAAAGCATGTTATACTCTAGCAAACTAGATTGAAGAAAACTTTGCTTGGCATTGCATTAAACATCACTTCAGCATTCCATGACCAACAATCACTTTTCCATCATTTTGATTACTCCCTATACTGTCTCAGTCTTCATTCTCTTAATCTGGTGTATATTTGAATATTTACATAATTATAAATTTAAGAAATTACAAGTATTGCATAATAAAATAATATTGCATGCCATTTCATCAGCTATGGAGATAAATTCAAACTCTCAACAAAAGCTCTTGCTGAAGAATGTTCATAGGAGAATTTCAGAGCTGTTCATGTTCATTAATGAAGGATTCTCTTCCCAGTAATGACTGTGAAATGTGGCCCTGAATGTCTAGTGCAGACTGTACCAGGTGTTTCTGGAACATATCCAGAGAAAAACAGCTGGTGCAGATGTTTCCTTACAGTTCTAGAGATATAAGGACAAAGTCATGTTTGTAGCCTGACTTATGGAGACTCCTTTATTCAGTTCCAATTCAATCAAACAAACAACACACACTATTTTCCTATTTATTAGAAGCTGTCTGCCTTCAGATGTCTTCTAAAAGTCAGATAGTTGTTTATTTCCTTGATATCTGATGGGAGGGCGTTCCACCACCGAGAAGGCCCTCTGCCTGGTTCCATGTAACCTCACATCTTGCAGGGAGGGAACCGCCAGAAGGCCCTCGGCGCTGGACCTCAGTGTCTGGGCTGAACAATGGGGGTGGAGATGCTCCTTCAGGTATACTGGGCCGAGGCAGTTTAGGGCTTTAAAGGTCAAGCCCATTGCTACACAGCAGAGTACTCACCTCTGGCCGTTCCAGGCCAGCGCCCCTGCAGTCTATGTACAAGTGCTTAAAGGACTGAGGGGTGAAGCCAGAGTCTACAGATTACCTGTACGGCTACGTTTTGTGCATGTTGATGTTTAAAGGCAACCAATGAGTTAATGGATAAGCTAGAAATTTAACAACCCAGCATGCTAACCATATACCCTGTGGAAACTTCAGTAATCTTGGTGAGTCAGTCATCCATAGTTTCCAGCTACATGACAAGACCAATTTTACCCCTTTTCAGCGTATCTGGATTTCGGAAGGCATAGTCAAATTTGCCCAAGCATATGACCATGATGCCCCTTAAGTGACTGTGCCCCACAAGGCTTTTAAAGGCAGCCTACAAAGCACAGCTGATGAATCGAAACAAGGCTTGATCTCCTGCAGTGGGGAAGAGTTTGATCCTTCCCGCTAACCCACAGTGTATGTCATAGAAATCAAAGCCTTTAAATGAATGAGCAATTTGGGCCTCTGCCACAGTCAGTGAAGCGCAGAGATGGATTTTCAGGCAGGAAGCAGGTTTTATAGTATGGTGTGTTTTTTTAAACGAAACAATATAGAAAGGGGAAACAGAGCGTGCCAATTTTTGGGTGCTACTTACTTCCCAAGCCCCTGCACTTAATCAGACCGATATAGAAAGTGGCCACAGTAACTGACACACAGAAC
This sequence comes from Zootoca vivipara, assembly GCF_963506605.1. Classification (NCBI taxonomy): domain Eukaryota; kingdom Metazoa; phylum Chordata; class Lepidosauria; order Squamata; family Lacertidae; genus Zootoca; species Zootoca vivipara. Next base: position 38,545,305 of record NC_083279.1, read on the forward strand.
AACACAGTGACTAATTTCTGTCTAACATAATCAGATGTACATTGTAAATAGCTTTTAAGAACCTGCTGGATTAGAAGAGCCTGTGTGATCAGGCCAATGATCCATGTAGCCCTACGTCCTGTTCTCACAGTGGCCATGCAGATGCCTGTGGGAAGCCTAAAAGCAAGACATGAGGGGCATCCGTAGTCCCGTGACTTGGGAATCCCAGGGACTTGCATTCAGAGGCATACTGCCTCCAACAGTGAAGATAGAAAAAAGACATTTCAGTTAGTAGCCATTGATAGCCTTTATCCTCCATGAATTTGTCTAATCAAAGTTGCTGGCCACCAATAATTCTTTTAGAAGATAATTCCGTAGTTTAAGTATGCACTGTGTGAAATTCTTTCTTTTATCTGTCCTGACTCTTCCAAAATTCAGCTTCAATTGATGTCCACTGTGATGAGAGGGAATCCCCCCCCTCTATTCGCTTTCTCCACCCCATGCATAATTTGATAGCACCCCAACGTAACCTTTCCTCCACCCCCTCAATCATTTTGGTTGACCTTTTTGGAACCCTTTCCAACTCTACGAGCCCCTTTCTCTGGCCACAACTGTACGCTTTACAATGGTGTTGGTGATGTTTGGAAATAGAAACAAAAATATCCAAATAACTGCCTCTACAAAATATTATTTTTATATTTTTTAAAAAACTTCAATTACATAAATGTTCCTCAATAATTAATCTTTAGAATGCATGCAGTATACTACTTTGATTCAATAAAGGGCTTGCACAAAGCAAATGAAAAGTATCATCTGACTCAATGGGGCTGCTGATATGATTACATTTAGCCAGGTCCTCGTGTATAATGCAATTTTCATATATAACGAGATGAAGGAAAGAAGTGGAGACCTTTTCCCTTTGCTTCCCACTCACCTTCCAGCTTCCTCAGCAATGTCACCACTTCCCTCTCCCCATCTCAAACAGTGCTGAAAAAGTGGAATGCATCAGCCTGGGATGTACGGTACGTAGGCAACATTTTACTCTGTCAACCAACCCCCGTTGAAAGGCAGATGAGTTGACAGATTATAATTTTGCCATACTTAGTCCCCAATTGCCTTGGCAAAGCTTGTTAGGACAGGAGGTTTAAATCTGATCTTTCATTTGCTCTTTCCATTTTACACACAAAAATGGCAAAGCGGACTGTCTCGTCGTTGTCGCCCCCCATTTCTCAACGTATTCACCCTGGGAATATTAGGGATGTGGTATACAAATTTACTAAAACACCCTGTAGATATATTTTTAAAGCACTTTACATTTCTTTTAAGTGTGTCAAAAGCATATTTGTATCATCAAATACTGCAGAAAAAAGTAGGCATTCCTATTTTAAAATGTGTTTCCCTCTACCCTGAATGTTGCAATTATTGGCATTTTTTTAGATGCCCGGGGGGGGGGGGGGTAACACCACCAGTCTCAGTGCTCAAACTGGGCCTGAAATGGATGCAGAAAATCAGTCTCATCTCAGAGCCTGGCTCCAACAGCCCTGTAATTCATTGCAGTTGCTTGGTGCAAGAAGCAGGCATCTCTCTTTCCTCATCCTTCTCATCCATTGTTGTTCTTGATCCAAGTCCATTAGACCATTAGGTAAACCCACAACTGCATCATCCAACACATTTCAGCTGCAAACTCTTCACATATAATCGCCTTCTGCCATCTACTTATTTGGAAATGATTGTGCAGGGCAGGATCCAGACAATAGCCTGGACTTGAGGATAGAAGTAGGAAATTTGATGAAATCAACCCAAATTGTTTTTCAGTTTATCTTGCAGTAGAATTTACAGTGCAGTTCTGTGCATGTGTTCATAGAAGTTAAGTCCCACTGTGTACACGAGACTTACCTTCAAGTAAAGTGTGCTTAAGATTGCTGTCTTAAGTCTTCCACCAACCACAGCGTATATTGTTAGACAATATATAATGTGCTGTCTTTAGGTCCTATGCTACCATAGTCTCAACCAACAAGATAATTTGGCCCTCGCACTCAATTAGCGTTCAGGTTAAAGTTTGCTTAGATACTACTTGTAGCAGAAACCTCCATTGTGTAGCACACGAAGCTATTTCGTGCATGGTACAGTAACACACCAGAAAAGAATTAATCTGAGGAGGAAAGCAGAAGATGGTTTCTTCTCTGAGCTGCGTGCCAAATGGAAAAGAACTCATAAGCAGGTTACTACAAAGAACAAGATAATTGCTCCCAGCTTATGTGAATGACCTGGCAGTACCTCTTGGGATGCTGAGTTAAAGTGATTATCTTTACATAAAGGAACTGCTGGGAATTTTAAAAGAATGTTGAATCTTTGGATTTGAATGTTAAGAAAAGCATATGACACCATAGGTAATTTAGCTAAAAATGATAGTCTGATATATGAATGTATGTTACTTAATCGCGATAGTCATTGATGCATCCATCAAAACAAGTCGAAATGTGGATAACCGAATGCAGTAATGTTGAAATCACAGCAGCACAGAGCAGAGGTGAGCAGACTTCAAGCTGGGCAGATATACTTTATTTTTAAAATTGTGACTGCAGGAAGTCTTCTGTTCACTTACAATTTTGGACCAAGGTGCCTCTGAGCATATGTGCAGCCCAGTAACATTTTCATTACCAGAACTGAACTCACATTTCTTTCACACGCAAAAGTTTCAAAACCTGAGTGTTTTGTTGTCAAAGCAGCCAATTTTTTTAAAAAAAACCAACAACTAAATTGTCACTAGTATTTAAACTTCAGAGAGTCAGAAACTCTTGTTGATCTACCACAAACCCTACCAACATAGCCAGATTTACCTTCTGCTTGCCCCAAACACAGAGAAAGTATCAGAGTAAAAACACAGGAAAAACAACAACTCCACATCCAAATACTTTGAAGGAATACAATGTTCAGAGTCACAGAGACTGGATACAAGAGATGTTTGTGCATACAAAATTAATCTAACCATAATAACACTTTAGTTAGTTTAAACGTTCTAAGAAAATCAGAGATTTTATCATCTAGCTATTCAAAGGCTGGACTATGATCTTCAGTGCACTTGTGCTGGCTCAGGAGAGATGAAGCAGATGATTCTATGCCAACTTATGTACATTTAGGACAGCAGCCAGGATCTATAAACATCTGTACTAAGAGCCAACACTGCTTTTACCCAGCACAAGCAGGTGAAATAAGGTCAGGAAGGACCCCAAATCCATTTATTTTCACATCTGCAAATATTGAAGTTAGTGACTATTTTAGAATGCAATCTGATACTTCTCTAGGGACAAATTCCATTGGACTTAATGGGGCATTTCTGAGTATATATACATGTTTAGGATTGTGCTGTTAATCACCGCACTATCTACAGCTCATTCTATTATTTTCGAACAGGCTGTGGAGAGATTGGGGGGGGGGGTTCATCTAGAAAATGGCATGGAAAAGAGTATAGTCGCTGACAGGAGACACACAGCCAACCTTTGGTTAATGATAAGCTAAAAATCATTTTTGCAGTTTGGCAGATCATCATAACAGTAATCCTTTTCTTAGGCTTTGGCTAGGATCCAAAGAACCGTATAACACGTTCCATGATCCCAAGGAACGTTAGGCTTACTTTCTTGGAACAACAGCCCTCATGGCACATGGCAAAAGGAGTTTCAAAATTCAGTTTGTGAAATAGCATGGGGTATAGCTATTCCAATAAAATAAACTTGTAAAAAATGCACTGTGAAGTCCTTTGGATCATAACCCCTTCCAGCAACATTCTGGCCTTTCCATCTTATTCCGCAACTTTTTAAAATGGCTGTTTGGCATTTGCACATAGCTATTTGATAAAACAAGATCAGCAGCCTTCCTTTGGTGCAGGGTAACTACAAATGTCTGCATTTATCTAGAAAATAACATTCGCCTTTTGAATTTCAACAAGAATCTTCACAGCAAAATCTTCACAAATTATACCAATTTAAATGCCCAACAGGCACAATTGGTGCTTACCTTTATACCAGAAAAGAAGACACAGAACCACACTTCTTATCTTGAAATGCATCTTTATTTTCTTTCACCTTTCAGCTATGGCTGCTTATTGTGTGGCACAGCTTTCTCTGCTGAGATTAACTTAAGCCTAGTCTCGTTAAGCATCTTCCTCTTTTAGCTCTTAGGGGGTTTACCCAAGACACACTAATTCACTACAGTAAGCTACAATCAGCTTTGAAGGAAATCATCAAGGGTAATGGTTCTTCTAGGCATCACAAAACATTTATTTCTTTAGAAACAGTTACCAACCACTTGATATTTTTAAAATCTCAAAGCGGTATTCATTTTTTTTAAAAAAAAATATATAAAAGGATATATACTGATGGAACAGGAATTAGGGGATTAAAACACACAAAACATGGTTAAATCTTCTGGGTCTGACAGGTCCTTGACATATGTACCGGTATAATGTGAAAGGTCTGGGATTTTTATCTTCCTTGCACTTTAAGGTTTTTCCGTAACCAACACACACTGCTCTGGAGATGATACACACAACAGCTGAAATTAATATGCATCCGCTTAAGAAATTTAATGGACCCACATAAAATAACATACCATTTGAATGGAAGCAGTTTAGAATATATTTTACAGATTAGAACATAATGCCCCCACTCCACCCCCCACCCCCCAGGAGGCAAAAAGGGAATGGACCTCCCTTGTACTCAGGTTAGCTTTAATAAGCCATGATGGAGAAGGCGGTAACAAGCAGGTGGTCAGAACTACCCTGTTCACATTGACAGACTGCATTAACAGGAACCGATCCTGTAACTCTGGGTTAAACGTTGAGTTGGACACCTTAGCTGTCACAACAGCAGCAGCAGCAGCCTTACTGTGGAGCTGAGTGATAAGTGTTAGATCAGGCACCCCCAAACTTCGGTCCTCCAGATGTTTCAGACTACAATTCCCATCATCCCTGACCGCTGGGATCATGAGAGTTGTAGGCCAAAACATCTGGAGGGCCACAGTTTGGGGTGCCTGTGTTAAGACACTGGATTGGTTGTGTCAACGGCCCCATGCTGCCTAAGAAGGTTGCAGGAGGAGGAGGCACCATGTAGACTACTCAGAGCAACTTGGAGAAGGAAAGTTATAAATGTAATACACAGAAATAAGTATTATCATTTATTAAATTTATATACTGTACACAGTAATAAGTACATACATTTCCACTTTGCTTAAGTTTGCCAAGTCTCGTATCTACAAATTCTGGCAAAAGGATTTACAAAGATTTGTTTGGCAGGGGAAGAAACCAAGAATAAAATATAAAATATTGGTAGACAAGACAGAAAGAGGCGGATTCTCCATGCCAGACTTGAAACTATACTTTGAAGCGTCATGTCTCTGTTGGATAAAAGAATGGATAACATTGGAAAATACGGACTTGTTGGATTTGGAGGGATTCGACAACAGAGCAGGTTGGCATTCATATCTATGGTATGATAAGAAAAAACCCCATAAAGGATTTACGAATCATGTGATAAGAAGATCGCTATTCGAAGTATGGGAAAGAAATAAAGCCTTGTTAGAGACTAAGACGCCATGGTGGATCTCACCAATGGAAGTGATCATAGTGAAAAAAGTGAATATGGAAGGTGAGAGACCAACATATGAAAATTTTTTAAGACAATCGGAACAAGGTTGGAAATTGAAACCGTATGAAGAGGTTAAAGTATACTTGACGAGTTGGTTGCAATACCATCAAATTAATGATGTATTTGTGAAAGATAAAAAAATTGGTTTTGAGGAGAGAAGGTCCAAATTTCAAACAGAGTTGCTAGGGGGCAGAACAAAATTGTTGTCCAAAATGTACAACTTGCTGGTAGAGTGGTATACTAAAGATGAGTTGACGAAAGAGGTAATGATAAAATGGGCTAAGGATTTTGGGCATAATATTGAATATGATGCGTGGTTGAAATTATGGAACCAAACAATAAAATTTACAGCATGTACTGCTTTGAAAGAGAATGTTTGGAAGATGATGTATAGATGGCATTTAACTCCAGTGAAATTAGCAAAAATGTATAGAATGAGTAACAGAATGTGCTGGAAATGCAATGAAAAGGAAGGGGACTTTTATCATATGTGGTGGAAATGTGAAAAGGTTAAAGGATATTGGGAAATGATATATAATGAACTGAAAAAGATATTTAAGTATACCTTTCCGAAAAGACCAGAGGCCTTTCTGTTAGGACTGATAGGCCAAGAGATAACTAGGGAGGACAGTACCCTTTTTTTGTATGCGACAACCGCGGCGAGGACACTATTAGCCCAAAAATGGAAGACCCAGGACTTACCGACAATTGGAGACTGGCAGACAAAGATGATTGAATATGTAGAACTAGCGAGACTGACTAGCAGGATTCGAAACCAGAGGGAGACAAGGTTTCTAAGGGATTGGAGTAAATTTGTGGATTATATGGAAATGAACTGTAAGGGTTTGAAGACACTTGCAGGCGTGAAATAAATCCTACGAATTGATTCTAAGATTAGATACAAAGGAACTGCGAGATAAGAATTGATTAGAAAACCTTTTGAGGGGAGGGAGGGAAGTCAAGCTCGGCGGAGCATGTTTTTGGTTAAGAATAATAAGATTGGTTAAAAGAGTGATGTATGTATTTTGAATGTTTGTTTGTTTGTTTGTTTTGTATAATGTCTTAAATGTGTTTATTTGGAAAATCTAATAAATAATTATTAAAAAAAAAAGTCTCGTATCTACAAATTCAGATCAGCCATGGGTAGGGTTGTCTGGATTATTATTATTTTTTAAATAATTTTGATTAAAGATTATTTTGCATTTTGGTTGTGATCCTTGTATAATTGTTCTTCATTCCAAAGGCAGAGATACCTGTCTTACTTCAGTACGGTTCTTAATTCAGTAGCAACTGTGTAGACTTGCCTGTCGTTCTTTTCAGCATATATAGTATGATCACATATGACCACAATGTGCCATTTTGTCACAAAACAGTCCCAGATGAAAAATGATCCCTCCATCCATGCCACACAGCTTGACCCTCCCTGCAATCCAGCCTCCTTACTCCAATCTATTTTTAAACCTCTGTATCATCATGAAAACAGATCACAACTGCATTTTGCGGCACTGGAGCGTTGCGTAAATATAAACACAGGCACACGACTGAGCTAACCTGATTTAGGAAAATTTCTTCCTTCAGGCCCATTCACAAAGAATCCCTAAAGAATTAGAGAAACACAGTCTTGCCACCTTCAGTTCTAGCAGAGTGCTGTTCTTTAAAGAAGAACACTTGAAGCTACCATACAGTGAGAAAAATACAAATCTAAAAAAAATCCAGAGAGCAAAGGGCAGTGATGTCATGTGAAGGGACGCTGAGCGAACGCGTGTTGTGTGTTTCCTCAAAAGCATGAGGAAAGGGCCTTGGTCCCTTTATAAAAGCGTGTTTAGGGCTGCAGCAGCCTCACTGATTTTAAAATGCAGAGCCTGGTGCAGCACTATAGTTTTCAATCAACCTGTCCGCCCCCTCCCCCTCCCCCCTCCCTCTTCTTCCCAGGAATACGTGATCTTATGAAACAGGGAACACCCAGAGCAGCTTCTCCTTGGCGCATCCGCGTGGGACGCGCCTCCTGCGAGCTTCCTCGCCTCCCCCGCATCTTTGTCGAGGCTGCTCTGCATTTCTGCCGCAGAGCCGAAGCGTGGGCGGCGGCGGCAGCGGCGGCAGCAGCAGCCATGCAATGCAATGATCGCAGGCGCGAGCAGAACTGCGCTGCTTTCGGCCGCCTCCAGCTAGTTCCTTTTAGGGGTGCGATTCCCTTGGCAACCCAGAGGAACGCGCGGCCCGGGGGAAGGCCAGGGATCGCGGCGTGCGCCAGCTTTTGCCTGCAGCCAACTCATCAGTCTCTCTCTACATGCTATTTTCCTAACCCCACTTTGCATGGGTGTAATGTGAGCGCAGTGCTCCCGCAGCCTACATGGCTGCCGGTGGGATTAGGAAATCAGGAGGAAAGAGTAGTAGCATCATGAAGCGTGTTTGCGTTTCCACACGTTACAACTGCAATGCAGTTGCGTGTCCACCCGTGGGGGGAAGATCGAGGGGCGTCGCCGTCCAGTGTAGAAGCTGCTTCTCTTCCCTCCCACGTATGCTCTTAGTTCTTCCCCCTCCGCCAGCCCTTTCGATGGCACCTGGGACGGGTGGGAGTCTGCAATGATAAACGCGGCCCCTCCTTATGGTTGCTGGAGGCGTAAGGAAGAATCTTACTGCGATTGAGCGTTTGGGCCCCCTAACCAGCCTTTGTTGAACGTCACGGGCCGTGGCTGAAGAAGAAGTGGTGTTGATCGAGGGTGCCCCTGAGCGCGTACAGAGTGCCTCCCCCGCGCCATTCTTAATACCGGTAAGCGCAGCCTACGCTTGGGTGCATTCTCCCGGGGCGATTCAGATTAAGGAGAAGGCGGGACAGAGGCTCCCTGAGTTCCGCTCAGTTGAGCAATCCATTTACCTTTTTTGAATGCAAATACTGTAATTATGAGAGAGAAAGAAAAAACAACTTAGTGGTTCCACTGGGGCTCGAACCCAGGACCTTCTGCGTGTAAAGCAGACGTGATAACCACTACACTATGGAACCGTCACGACGGCTCCCTTTCCCGCCAATCTCCTTCTTCGCGGTGTCGGCCGTTTCCTGCTCTGTCGTTGGCTTCGCCCAGTGCAAGCGGAGACGCGCCGGGAGGAGGAGGAGGGGCTGCGTTTCCGCGGCAATGCAGAGAAGGGAAAAAAACAGGGTTTGCCTTAAGTTACTTCCACGTATGAAATGTTTGTTTCTTTTCCTTACTCCGCTGCCAACATAAATCAAGGAAAGAATTACGATTGTTGCTCACGGTCCCAGGGATGATTGCTGTGATAATTGGGGTTAGATTAAAAAAAGAAAAAGCCGCCACGGTCGTGCAGGTCTACCGGTATCGGTATCCGAATAGTAATATTATTTAGCAGAGCAAGCCTAACCGGGTCTACTCGGAAGTAAGTCCCCTGGAAATTAATGGGTCTTACTCCCAGGTAAACGGGATTAGGGCTGCAGCCTTCATCTTGTCTTCGGTAGTTCTGGCTTGAGTCAAAAACAAAACTAATTGCACTTTCCTTCCTCATTGCAGCATATTCAACACAAGTTTGGTTTTGGAGTCATTTAGCAAATTAGCCACTCCTTGCATTTCACAATTTGGAAAAAGAAGAAAAGGGTGTGTATCAATGCAATGCAATCTATATACAGTAAGCTTAATATGAAGATCAGAGGGTGGGCCTTTACATAATACAAAATGAGAACACAAAATACAAAACAAAACCATTAACTGCCCCCATAACACCTTTAAAATAGCATAGAATGTTTAATCAGCCAAAGGCTTGGTTGAAAAGGAATGTTTTTCACCTGGCGCCTAAAGATATGTAATGAAGACACCAGACAAGCGTCCCTGGGGAAAGCTTTCCACAAACGGAGCCACTGCAGAAAAGGCCTTTCTTGCCTTGCCACCCTCCATACCCCTTGTGGAGTGGGCACATGAAGAAGCCCCAGAAGATGATTGCAGGGTCCAGGTCAACTCATATGAGAAGAGGTTCTTGAGGTATTGGCACTGTTGAATTCTGCACTAACTTTCAGGTCTTAAAGGTGCAGGATCTTCTGAGCAAGAAAGGATCCTGAATCTTTTATAAGCTACCGGTACTAACCATTAGGAAGTGGGGCTGCCCTACTGACTCTGAAGGGGCTTTGCCATCTAGTGCAGAGCTTTCAAAACTTTTCATGCTGGTGACACTTTTTAGACTTGTATCATTTTGCGACACAGTAATTCAGTTTTACTAGCAAACCGGAAGTTTAACATTTCCAGCCCTGGGAGGGGCGCGGGGAGCGTTCATGCGACACACTAACACATGCAATACGTAGTTTGGAAAACTCTGATCTAGTGGAATGGAGAATATCATCTCAGCTGCTTCACAGAAGGAATAATCTTTCTGTTTGACCCATATTGGAAAACCTGGGATACAGGTATAGTTTAGATTGCCTGCTCCTGAAATACCACATGCTTTTATTCCCAGTTATACATTCATGAAAAGGCCTACTGATATGGACTAAGTGAAGAAGAAGAGAGATGTAGGTGTATGTATATTTATAATACCTCTGCCACATCTGTTTAAAACTACTTGACTAGAATAAAACAAACATCATGAATTGGGGGTCCGTCACTCTTAATCCCCTTAGAACTTTATAATATTGAACCCAGTGCTACCACATAACTTGCACACAGTATATGTACTAACGTTATAATAAATTTGCAAAAAATAAAAAAATATATGATTCTGATCTGGAATAAAATATAAAGGGCAGTGGTGAATGTACCCCAACAGACCCTACAGTATTCAGACTAGATTTCCGTCTAATTACTCTTCAGGTTGGGACCCAGGTGGTGCTGTGGTTAAACCACAGAGTCTAGGGCTTGCTGATCAGAAGGTCGGCAGTTCAAATCCCTGGGACGGGGTGAGCTCCCGTTGCTTGGTCCCAGCTCCTGCCAACCTAGCAGTTCGAAAGCACGTTAAAATGCAAGTAGATAAATAGGAACCGCTACAGCGGGAAGGTAAACGGCGTTTCCATGTGCTGCTCTGGTTTGCCAGAAGCAGCTTTGTCATGCTGGCCACATGACCTGGAAGCTATACGCCGGCTCCCTCGGCCAATAATGCGAGATGAGCGCGCAACCCCAGAGTCGGTCACGACTGGACCTAATGGTCAGGGGTCCCTTTACCTTTACCTTACTCTTCAGGTTACAGACGTTTCAGGTTACAGACTCCGCTAACCCAGAAATAATAATAATAATAATAATAATAATAATAATAATAATAATAATTTATTATTTATACCCCGCCCATCTGGCCGGGTTCCCCCAGCCACTCTGGGCGGCTTCCAAAAAAACAGAAATTCTAAAATACAGAAATCCATCAAACATTAAAAGCTTCCCTAAACAGGGCTGCCTTGAGATGCCTTCTAAAGGTCTGGTAATTGTTCTCTTTGACCTCTAGTGGGAGGGCATTCCACAGGGTGGGTGCCACTACCGAGAAGGCCCTCTGCCTGGTTCCCTGTAACTTGGCTTCTCGTAATGAGGGAACCGCCAGAAGGCCCTCGGAGCTGGACCTCAGTGTCCGGGCAGAACGATGGGGGTGGAGACGCTCCTTCAGGTATACCGGACCGAGGCCGTTTAGGGCTTTAAAGGTCAACACCAACACTTTGAATTGTGCTCGGAAACGTACTGGGAGCCAATGTAGGTCTTTTAGGACCGGTGTTATGTGATCTCGGCGGCCGCTCCCAGTCACCAGTCTAGCTGCCGCATTCTGGATTAGTTGTAGTTTCCGGGTCACCTTCAAAGGTAGCCCCACGTAGAGCGCATTGCAGTAGTCCAAGCAAGAGATAACTAGAGCATCCACCACTCTGGAGAGACAGTCAGTGGGCAGGTAGGGACTCAGCCTGCGTACCAGATGGAGCTGATAAACAGCTGCCCTGGACACGGAGTTGACCTGTGCCTCCATGGACAGCTGTGAGTCTAAAATGACTCCCAGGCTGCGCACCTGGTCTTTCAGGGGCACAGTTACCCCATTCAGGACCAGGGAGTCCTCCACACCCGCCCGCCTCCTGTCCCCCACAAACAGTACTTCTGTCTTGTCAGGATTCAATCTCAATCTGTTAGCCGCCATCCATCCTCCAACCGCCTCCAAGCACTCACACAGGACCTTCACCGCCTTCACTGGTTCTGATTTAAAAGAGAGGTAGAGCTGGGTATCATCAGCATACTGATGGACACCCAGCCCAAACCCCCTGATGATCTCTCCCAGCGGCTGCATATAGATGTTAAAAAGCATGGGGGAGCACTCATCCCCCACCACCACTTTCTGAACACGGCCCAGGAGGAAGGAGCGGAACCACTGCATGACAGTGCCCCCAGCTCTCAAGCCCTCTAGACGGTCCAGAAGGATGTTATGGTCGATGGTGTCAAAAGCCGCTGAGAGATCCAGCAGAACAAGGAAACAGCTCTTACCTTTGTCCCTAGCCCGCCGGAGATCATCGACCAGTGCGACCAAGGCAGTTTCAGTCCCATGATGAGGCCTGAATCCTGACTGGAAGGGATCCAAATGGTCCGCTTCTTCCAGGCGTGCCTGGAGTTGTTCCGCAACCACTCGCTCAATCACCTTGCCCAAGAATGGAAGATTTGAGACTGGGCGATAGTTGGCCATATTGGCCGGATCTAAAGATGGTTTTTTAAGAAGCGGTTTAATAACCGCCTCTTTCAGCGGGTCTGGGAAGGCTCCCTCATGGAGAGAAGCATTTACCAACCCGCGAAGCCCATCGCCCAGCCCTTCCTGGCTAGCTTTTATAAGCCAGGATGGGCAAGGATCAAGGAGACAGGTGGTTGGTTTCATTTGTCTAAGCAGCCTGTCCACATCCTCGGAGGTAACAGATTGAAATTGATCCCACAAAACTTGACTAGACAGGACTCTAGCACTCCCCCGCCCCGGCCCTGCTCCCACGGTGGAGTCTACCTCTTCCCGAATCTGAGCGACTTTATCTGCAAAAAACTTTGCAAAATCATTGCAGGAGATCATGTGGCCCTTACTGGGCCCGGATGGAGCAGGTGGTTCCGCTAAATTGCGAACCACCTGGAAGAGTCTCCTGCTGCTGTTTTCTGCAGATGCGATGGAGACGGTGAAGAAGGTCCTCTTCGCCGTCGCCATTGCCACTTGGTAGGCTCGAAGTTGAGCTCTAGCCCGTGTCCGGTCTGATTCAAAATGAGTTTTCCGCCACCGGCGCTCTAGCCGTCTCAACGACTGTTTCATTGCCCTCAGCGCCGGGGAAAACCACGGGGCTGTCCGGGCTCCATGCAATCTGAGAGGGCGCTTCGGAGCCAGACAGTCAATAGCGCTGGTTAACTCCGCATTCCAGCGGGCCACCAGGGAATCAGCTGAAAGGCCATCGACATGGGATAAAACATCCCCTACCACTCTTTGGAAGCCAATTGGATCCATTAAGTAGCGGGGGCGGACCATCCGAATCGGTCCCACCTCCCTGCAGAGGGGAAGGGTTGCGGAGAAGTCCAGTTGCACCAGAAAGTGATCTGACCATGGCACTTCTTTTGTTTCGCTTTTACTTAATGTCAGATCACCAACATCCATAGAGGTAAACACCAAGTCCAAGGCATGTCTGCGGCTATGAGTTGGGCCAGACTTATTCAGGGACAGCCCCATGGTGGCCATGCTTTCCACGAAGTCCCGAGCGGCTCCTTGTAAGGTCGTGTCGGCATGGATGTTAAAATCCCCTAAGACAACCAAGCTAGGTGTCTCCAGGAGCACATCCGACACGACCTGAAGCAGCTCGGGCAGGGAATCCTTGGTGCAGCGGGGAGGTCGGTACACCAAAAGGAATCCTGTACTGCCTCTATTGCCCAACTTCCAGAACATGCACTCAGAGAACTGGGTCTTCCCAATAGGACGCCTGGTGCAAACTAATGACTTCCTAAAAATCACTGCAACCCCCCCTCCCCGCCCAGATGGCCTGGGTTGCTGTGCATAAGAGAAACCTGGTGGGCAAGCAGCGCCAAGAACGGGCCCATCGGCTTCCTCCAACCAGGTCTCTGTCACACATGCCAGGTCAAATCCTCCATCCACAATCAGGTCGTGAATGGCGGTGGTCTTATTCATCATCGACCTGGCATTGCACAGCAGCACCTTCAGGTCATGTGGGTATCCCTTGCCTATTCCAATATCCGTCCGGTCAGGACCAGACCTGGAGGCAGGGATAGTCCTCAGACAACGACTAAGTCTGCCTCCTCGGTAATGACATGGTCTGGTCTTAGCGTAACTCCTCCTCCTACCCGTGACCACTGAGATCGGTTGTTCCAGTGCACACCCCCCTGTGGAATCTGCCCCAGCCATTTTGCTTGCTGGGACCCCCTCCCGGGCAGCCCTGACCCCTCCCCTTAAAAACAAAATAAAACCTCTGTAAAAAACAGCAAAGAACTCAACAAAAGAAGAACACAAAAAAGACAATAAAACAATAAAACCAAAAACAATAAAAATTACAAATACACTAAAATTTAACAGATTCCCACACCCAACTAAAAATCCCTCCCACCTACCACCCCAAAAAAGATAAAAACATAAAAAATTCTTTAAAAAGCATTTTAAAAAGAACTCTGTGCTGTTTCAAGTTCCCCTGGGCAGCACCAGCAGCAGAGCAGCGGCAGCAGTCCTTTATGAGGCCTTCCAGGCCCCGCCCTAGACCAGGTGGAAGGAGGCAGGGACAGGGCCTGTGGGCACTCACAGCAGGAAGAGTCCTGGGCAGCAGGTTCTTGGGTTAAGAACTTTGCTTCAGGTTAAGAACTTTGCTTCAGGATGAGAACAGAAATCACACGGCGGCGGCGGCGCGGCAGCAGGAGGCCCCATTAGCTAAAGTGGTGCTTCAAGTTAATAACAGTTCCAGGTTAAGAACAGACCTCCAGAACGAACTAAGTTCGTAACCCGAGGTACCACTGTACTGGTATATTTAAAAAAAGAGGTGTGAGGGCTCAGACAGGGTCCTAGAGTCTTCTTGTCTGCTTCTCAAAGCTAGGCAAGCACTTGCCAAGCTTTGGGAAGGAGATAGGAGGGCTTTAGGGCCCTCCCAAAGCCTCTTGCCTCCTTTTGAAAGATGGCTTAAGCTGGCCTTGCGAAAACTAGACGGAGAGTGTCAAATGTTGGTGTTGCACCATATTACCTAGATATGCCACTGGCTGGAGACCTTCTTTATACCTAAAGTGTAAAATTAAAGTGTCTAGTCCCTGTCAGTGGATGGATGGAGAGTGGATGCCTAAGAAAAAGGAAAGCACATCCCTCAGGCTTTTATATCTTGCTACCTACCCCATGACAAACCTAGACAGCATCTTAAAAAGCAGAGACATCAACTTGCCGACAAAGGTCCGTATAGTTAAAGCTATGGTTTTCCCATTGGTGATGTATGGAAGTAAGAGCTGGACCATAAAGAAGGCTGATCGCCGAATAATTGATGCTTTTGAATTATGGTGCTGGAGGAGACTATTGAGAGTCCCACGGACTGCAAGAAGATCAAACCTATCCATTCTTAAGGAAATCAGCCCCGAGTGTTCACTGGAAGGACAGAGCCTGAGGCTCCAATACTTTGGCCACCTCATGAGAAGAGAAGACTCCGTGGAAAAGACCCTGATGTTGGGAAATATTGAGGGCACAAGGAGAAGGGGACGACAGAGGACGAGATGGTTGGACAGTGTTCTCAAAGCCACCAACACGAGTCTGAACAAACTGCGGGAGGCAGTGGAAGACAGGAGTGCCTGGCGTGCTCTGGTCCATGGGGTCACGAAGAGTCGGACACGACTAAACAACTAAACAACAACTCTTCCTACTGATAACCAATAACAATAGTCAAACTAGAACTGAAATGAGAAGCATTAGTTACAATGATTTAACAATCATCTCCACGCTACCCACATATGTGGATAAAAGTGCTATAAAATCCTCAGGAGCAATAAATGTGCTTAATAGCAGATATTGTTGGAATGCAACAACATAAAACGCAGTACCCCGAAGGACGAGATCTGTTGAGATACTATTTTGCTCCAGTTTACCTTTGAAGCAGATTATGGTGTTCTGTCAGCAGAGGGCTGTCAATCCTCGTTGAGAGTGGAGAAGCCACTTGTTACCTTGGTGCTCACCTTTCTCTAAATAAGGTGGTGAAGATATATGAGACTCTTGCTGCACTGTCCCGTGTGTGTGTATATATATGACTACTGTATGTCAACTAAAGCTGTGGGGTAGTGGAGCCGGTTATGTTTGTGCATGCATGAAGAATTAAAAACAAACAGACTTTCCAGGGCTCAGAGGCAGCAGGAATAACGGAGGCCTGCCATAATTACAGCCATATTGGGAGTAATGGCAGCGGCATGGCTCAGTGGTAGAGCATCTGCTTTGCATGCAGAAGATCGTAGGTTCAATCCCTGGGATTCCCTGCTTGATATATTGGGAAGCCACTGCCCATCACATGGAGAACCCTGATGGACCAACCGTCTAACTCAGTACAAGGAAGCTTCTTATATTCTTTCAACAGCGTATAAAATCGCTTAATTCTAAGCCTTGTCCTTTATGATTGGTATTTGATAGCTGCTACAGTTTGCCAGTCCATCTTTTGCCTTTGCCTGGTTCCTTTTTCATGCTGTCTTAATGAGAAGAAGCTTCCAAATTGCTGCCCACCAAAATGATCATGTTTCTTTTATTTATTTTTTATTTATTTATTTTTTCTTCAGTCCTCGGGGAGTGATTTTTTTTTAAAAAAACAAAAAAACCCCTCATGAATCATGAAATTCTTCAGGAGAGATAAAAAGAATAGCTGTACAAACATAGTATTACTATTTTTTTGTTTACTCTCTCTCCTATCCTGTCATTGCTTTTAAAAAGCACTTTCTGCACTTACTAAACTGATGACCCTGAAAGAAGAATGCTGCAATGTCGGTTATGAATTTCAGGTTTAGCAAATAGTATAAAAGGTTTTGAATTTGTTCAAATGATGTAGAAACCATTTCTACTCAAGGAGACACATGACCATGATCTGCAGCAATATTTCACATCCCCAACAGCACTGATAATCTTTTTAATAAGCAGGGATTCTCTGTTTAACAGCTGCAGGATGAGTCGACACCAGTACTATGCCTTCTTCCATCACTACATTGCCAAGCTGGTGGAAAACCCACCTGTTGACCTCTGCCTGCTATGCAGATGTTAATGGCACAAAGCGTTTGCTAACAGGTGTGTTAAGCCTAATGTAACTTGCTTTGTCAGGTTACCATATTGGGTCAACTGACTCTTGGACCACAAGGCAGAACTTTGTATGATGTGCGTGAGTGGTACTCCATTTAATAAAAGTTACCATAAATGTTTTAGAATCTAATGTGCATTCATTTGGCCAATGTGTAGAAAACACATGTCTAAAGCTGAATAAGCACTAGCTTTTTCTTGTTTCAATGTACATTTTGTTCCCAATGACTGGCATCTATGACCAGTCTGTATATATTTTGCACTCACTGTGTTAAAAGCATACACACGTTAGAAATACACGTATGATTCTCTGGTGTGGGCTGTCTGCTCCATCTTATAAAGTAGGTACGGTATGTTTGATGTCAGCATGACTACCACTCTGGAAACAGAGAGAGAGGAAACTAAATTCACTGCTGTTTCCTCAGGTTGCATGTTATCATGATCCCCTTTGTAGGCAACCTGAGATGTAGCTGAAGTCTTCACCTTTTTCTTGTTCTCATTATCTACCACAAAGGTAGACTGACATGTATCGATTAGTCCAAACAGTCAAGTAACAGATTTTTTTGACTCAAGGAAACTTCCTAAGTTGCATTCACTGTTTATTCAAATAGAACTGGCCCTTTAAGCCATATGGACTTTTAAAATTGTGTTGATGATATATATCATTCTGTTGCTTTTAGAAACTGAAGGCTTTATGATGTGGTGGTATTGTGTGACAGAGTAAGAGACTTGCAGAGTTCTTTTTGTTCCCTCATTGTTTCCCCCCCTTCTAATGGTCCTCAGAAGCTCATTGAGAAGATGCTGTGGAAATGACCAGGCTACCCGGGTACTGAGTATTAAATGGTCTCTGAAAATTCTATTAACTTGTAGTATGACCTGCATTGTCTCTGTCCCATCCCCCACCTTTATAAATCTAGTGCCTTTTCCAATGCCTTACCAAATGCTTTATCTTATGCCATAATGCTAGTTTATGGTTCATTATTACTATAATGGCTGTTGCTGAGAAGCAGTTTCCAATACGAAGCAGATAACTTTAGCCATCCACTTATCTGCCTGAGATTGAGAGAGCCTGGTAACAACATAGGTTTCTCCAATACATCATTGTGCCTGCACTGCTGTTCGTAGCTGCAGAACACAGCTCTTATTTCTGGCTAGAATCTTCTATCTGCATAACTGTAAGAGGAGCAGAATTGTGAACCACCGAGAAGGAAGCTGGAATGCCCATTGATTTTATATCACGTCCTGTACCCTCTGCCCAGGAAGAAAGCTTGTTTACAACACCTAGCAAACCTCTCTGCTGATGCAATGGAAGACATAAGGTAATTTCTTTGTGTACCTTTGTTTTGGTAGATATATTTTAACCATTTGTTTTTATTTCTAAATCAATGTTGGTGGAGAGAAGCAGTGCATGATGTAACAGAATGCCATTGCCGACACGCTTCTTTGCAATTAAGCCCATCTAAATAAAATTTAGTTACATCTAAATAAATAAAAATTCTAAGTAAGTACAATCATTTATGATCCATAGTTTGAGCCTGGATAAATCCTTGATTTTATTTATTTTCAGCCTTTCCTAAGATCACAGACTCCAGAGTCACATATCAATTGCCTTTAGTTTATTAGGGTTTTGTAAACACCATTTTATGTGGGGTAGAACTAGATTAAATATTAAGCTGCCCACACATTCTTTCTGCCTGTTCATGTCCAGAGATATTGGGTGGCTAGAGGACAGAACTGTACATTTAAAAACTGTGCAGAAGGAGGAGTTGTGGCAGGTAAAACTTGTCGTGAAACAACACCAAGGTGCTGAGGGATGTTACACTCCTGAGAATTTCCTCTTCTGTGCACAGGTCTGTTAAAGATACATGATCCCTCTTATCTGCTGCATCTGATCACCCTTCTCACGGTGTTGGTGTTGCAAAATAAAACTACAATTTCCCTTAAAAAAGAATTTGAAATCCCAGCACTCCAGTCTCCAGAATTGTGTTAAATGTAGTATTGGATGGGGTATTCACATATTTCCTGAACAATGCATAGTTCTTTCATGTAATGCATATTAATTGATTTCCGTCTGCACCATTCATTTATTTTCTAACAACCCTTCTGCAAACATGGAATTATTTTTCTCCTTTATTTTCTATCAGGGTAGAGTGGGAAAACCATAGCCCCTTAGGAAATCACTTACCTTTTAGTCATCCTCTAAAAACCAGAGGCATATTTTTAATTCTCCAGTTTCAGCATAGACTTGGTCTTGAGTAAGGATGGGTAAATCTTGTTTCAGTTTCTTGATTTTTAAGTTCAGCTCAGCACATTGCTGCATCAGTTTGTGATTTATTTATTTTTAAAATCCTTGTGGAAATTCATCAGCATTTTATTGTGTACATCTCCCGTTATGCACATTTTTTTGCAAGCAGATTCTCCTAATGTAGCACATTTTGTATGCTATTTTCGCTAATATGCTTTGTACACATGCTCTTGTTTGAGAACTGCAACACAACATTGGGGAAACTCTACATTTTGAAATATACCTGTATTTGTTTGCATATTGTTTTGGTAAGTACAAATTAGGAAAGTTTCCTTTCAATTATGAACCGAACTGAATCTCTTCCCCTTGAGTATAACTTCCTAAACATGAGTATAATTTGACTCTCATGCTCCCAACTTTGCATTTCATTTGTTTTCCTATTACACTTCCCTTTGTTACACACACACACACACACACACACACACACACACACACCACTTTAGCACTGAATATTTTTCATATCTAAAATGAGTAAAGTTGGGACTCAGGCTTGCCTGGAAATCAGACTTCCTTTGCTTTAAAATTTTCTTCTAGCCAACTAGGATAGCTCAGTTGGTAAGGCACAAGACTTCATCTCAGAGTCATGGGTTTGAGCTCCATGTTGGGCAAATTTTCCTGCATTGTAGGGGGTTGGACTAGATGACCCTTGTACCTTCCAACTCTACGATTCTATGTACTGAATCCTGTAGTGACCATAGGGTTGCCAGACTCAATAGAGGACAGACCTTCTGTGCCTTTAATTGCCCTGCTCTCTTTTGAGTCTGGAAACCTTAAAGAGAAACCAGCAGACCCTTTGCTTGGAAATTAAACAAAGGGTCTGCTGTTTTCTCTTTAAGGTTTCCAGACTCAAAAGAGAGCAGGGCAATTAAAGGCACAGAAGTCCTGTCCTCTATTGAGTCTGGCAACCCCAAGTGACCAGTAGGTGAGAAACTGCACGTGCTCTGTTGCTGTCTCTTCAATAATATTCAAGGAATGAGTATAAGATTCAAAATAGGTTCAAGACAAGGCAGTTTGTAAGTACAAACGAGGGCTGGGCACAAATGCCTTTCAGATTTCCCCACCCCATTTGTGGAAAGAGAGATGGTGGGAGGGGACTAACTTTTCCCAGGGAAAAGAGAAATTTTCCACTAGTAAGGTTAACTAATTAGCAGTGTTAGTAGGTCAGCGTCTTTCTTTTGTCCTAAAGTTGTTTCCCCCACCACCACTGCAAGTGGCTGCAGTAATACCTGTGTTGGCAACCTGACTACCATTTTGCATCTTCCACAATGCCGGATGTGTTGTGATCATTCCCTGGATATGTGTGTGTATGTGTGACCAGAAAAAAATGACCTTTTTCTAGATGAGGGTGGGAAAAAGGAAGTACCGGTACTCTGAAATCTTGGCCAGATTTTGATAAATGTGGACTTAGTTCTAGGCCAAGGAGTGGGATTGCTACTGCCCCACCTAGTGAGACAACAGCTTAGCTTAGCTCCTACCTCCTGTTTCTTCTCAGATTCACCTATGAAAGCCCTTCTTATCAACCATGACAATTAAATAAGTACCTATATGTTTAGAGAGATAATACATTTGTATGCCAATGAGAGACAAATACTGAAACTAGGAGCCACCATCTTCTGTTTGTTCTTCCCTGCATGCTTTGATTGTCAGCTGATCCTCTTCTGCTCCAGATGGCTCCCTGCATTTAAAGGGTTCCCAATTGTGGTAGGAATTCTGAGTACCTCCACCTAACACACACTTCCGATCTTTGGGTAGACTTTGAGTACATGCACCTAATGTCCCCCACTTTAAATGCACCCACATTGAATACCTAAATTGGACTTCCCTCCCTCTCCCTCTCCCTCTCCCTCTCCCTCTCCCTCTCTCTTCCTTCTCCTTAGTGTTGCAGTGCTGATGGTGGTATTACTTAAAAGCATTAGAACAGACTTGCATAATACATCTAGAAGCTTCCCCCCACTTGACACCATCCCTATCTTGAAATCATTTTCATCTTGCTTTTGTCCGTCTGCTTGCCTAGTAATTGTACTGCCTGAGCTAGACTGCAGAAAGGCCTTGTGCATTTTGAAAAGCAAGCAAGCAAGCAAGCAAACAAACAACAAGGTTTAATTAGCATCCTTTTGCTTCTTTTCATTTCCTTTGTTTAACATCCTTATGTTTCTGGCTACCTGATTTATAGCTGGACATGGCAGTATGATGTGTGTGTTTGTGCTCAACCTTTACTTACATGTATTTTGAGCCTGTAAATCAGCATCACTTTGTCACCCTGTCCCCAAGATCAATGTTCCTGATGTATTGTGGTGCTTTAGATTTTCCCGCAGATGCCTCTCGCCATTCTGCCTATGCTTCAGCAACTCTGGGTCTGGTAGTTCTTGACATGGCACGTGACACATTGGGGAAGCACCAGTCTCTCTGTTTCTACAGGTGTAACTGCACAAGCCCACTCCCTTTTGTTCTAGAGAAGCACCCAGGCCAGCAGCCCACTTTTCGGAATATTGCGTGTTCTCTTCTAACGTGGCTTCTGATTGGCTCCATCAAATCTCACGAGATAGGCTCATTGATGCAATGATATAGGTTTCCACAAATATCCTCGAGTGTGATTTACAATTGTGCCCAATGTTTTCCACTAGAATGTGGCTGCTTATTCTGGATTAGGTCCCTTTGGGTCTCCTTCCATACTGGCCCACCCCATAATGCAGGATTCCCAGTCAGGAGTGCTTGGCCAACAGCATCAAAATCTGGAACAGTGTGCTTAGTGTTTACTGGCAAATCTCTGCACTGCCTTCAGCCGTGCATAGATAACCTGGTTAATTATTTCTGCTGCTCAGCACTTTAGTGGCTAACAATATGGTATCTATTTTTGTCATGCAGTCTTCTCTCTTATTCGGGCCAATGGAAGGTGTAGTTTTCTCTGGGAATCGTTGTTTACTGTTGCATATTGAGATGAATATAAAGACGGCATGGTTGGCAACGCTGATGGCTTGAAGAAAACCATCGCCCATGAGGAAATATTAAATCAGCACCCCAGTCTCAACTGAAGTCATGGGATGTGCCACTTCTATTACAACGAGGCAGGTGAACAAATCCGAAAGAGGTAAGTAACCTGTGTGTGGTCTTTCCATTCTCTGATGTGATACTTAAACAAGCTTATTGTGGTGTGCATTAATTTGGAAGATACTGATTGTAGGTTGGACCATCCCAGGTGGTTCTGCTGGAGGACACACTATGAAGAAGACTCAAGAAGATGTTGAGATAATATAGCCACCGGTTGTTCTCTGTTTAAAGAACCTCTCCCAACCTGGTTCCCCTCCATATGGTTCTAACTGCAATTTCTTTCAGCCTCTGCCAGCATATATCTACTTGCTAGAACTGATGAGAGTTTAGTCCAAACCATATGGGACGAGGCTGCTTTAAAGCATCAAACCTTGGTCCCTACCGTGTTTCTCCCATTTTAAGACGTGCCTATAAAATAAGCCAGGGCACGATTTTCTAGAGGCAAAAAAATATAAGACATACCCTGAAAATAAGCCACACCCATGAGCTGCGCAGGGCGAGACCGCCAAGCGCCCCAGCCAGCCAGCGGGACCAAGCACGACGGCCGCGGCAGGAGGAGGAGGCGGCCTGCCGGGTCGGTGCCCAGCAGCGCTGCGCGGAGCGCCCCAAGCCTCCTGCCCTGTTGCTGCTGCTGGCTCCAGGAGGCTTGGGGAGCTCTGCGTGGCGCTGCTGCGCGCCGACCCGGCAGGCTGCCTCCAGGAGCCAGCAGCAGTGAGTCTGAGGATCTCACTGGCTTCCTCCGTCCCCTTGATTTCTGGGTTGAAGAGTTGGTTTGGAGAGGCGGACGGCAGAGTGAGTGAGTGAATGTGTGTGTGTGTGTGTGAGAGAGAGAGAGAGAGAGAGAGAGGAGGAGGAGGAGGAGGAGGAGGAGGAGGAGGAGGAGGAGAAAACAAGCCCTCCCTTGCTTGTCAGGGGGTGGGAGAAAGGTCCCAGATTCTCAAGGTTCCCCCTCCTCCCTCTCCGCGGCGGCGGCATCCCCAGTCTGCCGATGTGAACAAGAGGGGAAGAGCGAGAGCTGTGGAATGCCATCCTGCAATGTTGAAATTGCCATTGTAATTTCCGCTCCCTGCTCTGTTGCCTCGGTCGCTTTCTCACCTCCGCAAACCTCCCCCGCCCTGTCCTTCTTTCTTCCTCCCCCTCCCCTTTTCAGCGATCCTCTTTTCCTCCCTGCCCCCCCCACCTGCACTCCGATGTCTGATTAAACGAGAAGGAAGTTTGGGAGTGGAGGCTGCGAAGCTCTCCCTTTCAAAGGCAGCCTGCAATGACGAATTGTTGAAATTGCCTTTGCAGGCTGCCTCTTAAAGGGAGAGCTTCACTCCCACACTTCCTTCTCATTTAATCAGACACCGGAGCCCGGGTGAGCGAGGCAACGGAGCAGGGAGGGGACGTTTGTTCAAGCAGGGCGGGGAGGAAACCCACCCGATCACTTCTTGGAGTGGTTTAAAGCCACAGCGTCCCCTGGTAAAAGGCTGAGATTTCTTCACCAGCCCTGTTTACCTGCTACAGCCTTTCGCCTTCTTCCCCCAGTCTTCCCCCAGTGTATTTTAAGACACCCCTTGAAAATAAGCCATATGCAGTATTTTCTTGAGTAAAATAAATATAAGACGTGTCTTAAAATAGGAGAAACACAGTATTTTGAGAGTCTTGGTGCAAAAGGGCATAATGTATACTGTATTAACATCTCTTATTGCTCTCCCAAATGTTTGGCCAGGGTGTTTCTTACTATCTTGACAAGAAAGGTTTGAGAACCTTCACAGACATGGTACGTTTCCAGTACGTTTCCTGTGACATGCAGGGGATGTTTGAGAAGACTTGAAGGTTTAAGAGACCAGCAAGCTATAGTTTTATATTTTCAATGCTTTTCTTAATGTATGGAACTCCTTCTCCTGGAACTCCTTCTTAACTGCTAGTAGTAGTAGTAGTAGTAGTAGTAGTAGTAGTAGTAATAATAATAATAATAATAATAATAATAATAATAATAATTTATTATTTATACCCCGCCCATCTGGCCGGGTTCCCCCAGCCACTCTGGGCGGCTTCCAACAAAACAGAAATTCTAAAATACAGAAATCCATCAAACATTAAAATACAGAAATCCATCAAACATTAAAAGCTTCCCTAAACAGGGCTGCCTTGAGATGCCTTCTAAAGGTCTGGTAATTGTTGTTCTCTTTGACCTCTAGTGGGAGGGCATTCCACAGGGTGGGTGCCACTACCGAGAAGGCCCTCTGCCTGGTTCCCTGTAACTTGGCTTCTCGTAGTGAGGGAACCGCCAGAAGGCCCTCGGAGCTGGACCTCAGTGTCCGGGCAGAACGATGGGGGTTGAGACGCTCCTTCAGGTATACCGGACCGAGGCCGTTTAGGGCTTTAAAGGTCAACACCAACACTTTGAATTGTGCTCGGAAACGTACTGGGAGCCAATGTAGGTCTTTCAGGACCGGTGTTATGCGGTCTCGGCGGCCACTCCCAGTCACCAGTCTAGCTGCCGCATTCTGGATTAGTTGTAGTTTCCGGGTCACCTTCAAAGGTAGCCCCACGTAGAGCGCATTGCAGTAGTCCAAGCGAGAGATAACTAGAGCATGCACCACTCTGGAGAGACAGTCAGTGGGCAGGTAGGGACTCAGCCTGCGTACCAGATGGAGCTGATAAACAGCTGCCTTGGACACAGAGTTGACTTGTGCCTCCATGGACAGCTGTGAGTCTAAAATGACTCCCAGGCTGCGCACCTGGTCTTTCAGGGGCACAGTTACCCCATTCAGGACCAGGGAGTCCTCCACACCCGCCCGCCTCCTGTCCCCCACAAACAGTACTTCTGTCTTGTCAGGATTCAATCTCAATCTGTTAGCCGCCATCCATCCTCCAACCGCCTCCAAGCACTCACACAGGACCTTCACCGCCTTCACTGGTTCTGATTTAAAAGAGAGGTAGAGCTGGGTATCATCAGCATACTGATGGACACCCAGCCCAAACCCGCTGATGATCTCTCCCAGTGGCTGCATATAGATGTTAAAAAGCATGGGGGAGAGGACAGAACCCAGGGGTCTGAACACTCATCCCCCACCACCACTTTCTGAACACGGCCCAGGAGGAAGGAGCGGAACCACTGCATGACAGTGCCCCCAGTTCCCAAGCCCTCTAGACGGTCCAGAAGGATGTTATGGTTGATGGTGTCAAAAGCCGCTGAGAGATCCAGCAGAACAAGGAAACAGCTCTTACCTTTGTCCCTAGCCCGCCGGAGATCATCAACCAGTGCGACCAAGGCAGTTTCAGTCCCATGATGAGGCCTGAATCCTGACTGGAAGGGATCCAAATGGTCCGCTTCTTCCAGGCGTGCCTGAAGTTGTTCAGCAACCACTCGCTCAATCACCTTGCCCAAGAATGGAAGATTTGAGACTGGGCAATAGTTGGCCATATTGGCCGGATCTAAAGATGGTTTCTTAAGAAGCAGTTTAATAACCACCTCTTTCAGCGGGTCTGGGAAGGCTCCCTCATGGAGAGAAGCATTTACCAACCCGCGAAGCCCATCGCCCAGCCCTTCCCGGCTAGCTTTTATAAGCCAGGATGGGCAAGGATCAAGGAGACAGGTGGTTGGTTTCACTCGTCCAATGTATATGAAGCCTGGAATTCTTGCAATTACAGTAAGGGTATTCAGGAATATCCAACAAGTTGCTTGGGCATCTGACTACTAGCCAGGATCTGAATATCTTTGGGGCAATTCTCTCCCTCTAAATTAGACTCAACGGAGGTTCATGAGAAGAGGGAAAGAAAAGCAAACACTTACCAATTTCAGGGTGCAAAAATTATAGAGTGCCTTTTAGAAACATCATTTCCAATGAGCCATTGTTGGGGGTGGGGATGGACCTAGGAAAACTGCCACCACTTGCAAGGGCAGCAAAACAAAAGCTCATGGTTTTGTTTGTTTGTTTTAAACAGCCACTACCTATAATGTCCCATAATCATTAGTCATTGAGAAAAGGTCCACGTATCTTTCCATTCATAATTTATGTTTGAGAAAGCCTGGGTTGAATTCGGGATGAGAAGTAAAAAGGAAAGGAAAATTCTCCACTGTGAAATTGGCCTTAGCTGAGAACTCCATGCCATCACTCAAAGGTTTTATTCTACTCTGCCATCAGCATCTCTTGTTTTGGTTGCCCCCATCAAAACAGATTCCCCATCTGGATACCGTTGCTTAAAATCCCACCAGGAGACAGATATTTGTACCTTGTGTAGAACAGAAAAGCAAGTCTTTGTGGAAGGAAGACAAATTGATGCATAGAATTGGATTGCAGGGCCTGTCTTAGACTCAGCTAGGCCTGAAGTGACAAACACAGACGTCAATCCCGTTTCTCAGCCATCAGATGGATTGGAACCACACTCGCAACTTTTCATGGATTACGTCAAGTCAACATCAATCATCTACATCAGGGGTGGCCAACTCCCAAGAGACTGCGATCTACTTACATAGTTAAAAACTTGCTGTGATCTACCCCCTTTTGGGGGGTTCAGGTCAAAGTTGTTGAGCTTTTTTGGGGAGGAGGAAGGCCCGTTTTTAAGGCATTCAGATCAAAGTTGTTGTTGAGCTTTTTTAGGGATAAGGAAAGCGCCATTTGGGGGGGGGTACAGGGCAAAAAAATTGAGCTTTTTTTAGGGGAGCCAAAGTTGTTGAGCTTCTTTGGGGGGAGCCAGTGATCTGCCATTGATCTACCACAGGCGTCCAGTGATCTACTGGTAGATCACGATCTACCTGTTGGACATGCCTGATCTACATCAATCCTGTTTCAGTTCAGCAATGCCATCTCTCTCATACACTTTCCTGTATCTCTTCTGCAACATCCATTTGTTGCTTCTGCCATAGCAAATAGATTCTGGAAATATTGACTGTTCCTTTCGGGAATAGCCTTGACTGATGTCATTGATTCTAAGTCTCTAGAGTTTCAATTAATTGTCTTAATAACAAAGCAACACTTCTACCTGAGTGAGAATTGCAATAATCAAATCAGGAGCTGTGATCAGTGTGATGTTCCTGTGCCAGGGCTCACATCGAAAGGCAGGCTACTACTTGTTTAATATCATAAGATCTATGAATCTCTCAGTAGCTTATTTTGGACCTTATAGCACACAGTTTGCCTGGAGCTGAATCTAACTTGATGTGCAATTCTTAGGCACTAATATGGTGGTGCTATTAAAATACTATGAATGCATATTTTATAGGTAAACAAATGTTTTAAATTTTGAAAAATCCAAAAATAATTATCTACAACAATTTTTTTGACAAGTTGTACTCAGAAGCTTCTGCATAAAATAGTATTTTACAACTGTGTGCCTATTGTATAATAAAATTCATTTTTTTTATTTTAAACTAGCTGACCCGGCCACGCATTGCTGTGGTTCTTTCCTGTGATCCCCCCCACCCTGTCACGATCCATGACGTATCCTGCCCCTCCTCCCTCCACCCCGGCTCATCCCTGTGTTTCCGTAGGATACCCTTCCCTCTGTTGTCCCTGGGGAGTGTTGGCCCCTCCCCCCTGTATCTCCATACCTTGGCCCCCACCCTTCGAAAAGGAACTGGTAGGTTCTGGGTTCTATTTCCCAGCATGCACTTTTGTCTGAACCCTCTGTTGTTCCTGGGGAGTGTTGGCCCCTACCCCCGGTATCTTCCTACATTGGCCCCCGTCATTGGAGAAGGAGTTGTCAGTTTCTGGGTTCTATTTCCCAGTATTTACTTTTGTCTGAGCCCTCTGTTGGCCCCTCCCCCCTGTATCTCCATACATTGGCCCCTGCGAACGAATCGTGAACATTTCTATATATTTAGATTAAGGATAGGGGATGATGATGTGCCCTGGGACCCAGAATACTTAAAGAATCCCAACCGGGGGGGGGGATCAAATAGCGAAGGCCCATAGCCCCGTAGCAACAGACAGGCCCAGACAGAAGGAGGGGGGGTCATATGGGCCACTTGGGGCGGGCCTCCGAATCTAAAGGGGCCCTCGGTCAGCATATTCGCAATCAGTAAAATGAGAAAAGTAACCAAAGGGTTTAAAAAAGGGCCACATTATCTACCTGGCCTGGGCAAGGGGAAGGTAGGGGATTGTAAATGGGGTGGGGGTGGCCACTGCAAATATATGAGGACTTAAACTGGGGAGAGAAAGTGAATGGTTTTTTAAAAAAAACAAAACAAAACACAGAGGCTTACAATCAGTTGTTTCTCCTAAAATAAGACATACCCATAAAATAAGCCATAGCAGGATGTCTAAGCATTTGTGCAATATAAGCCATACCCCAAAAATAAGACATAGTTATCGGCGCAATTCTGGAGGGCCCCAAGGAAGAGGCAAGGCTGGACGCGTAATAAAAAATAAGACCTCCCTTGAAAATAAGCCAATGTGGGTTTTTTTTTAGGAATAATAAATATAAGATGGTGTCTTATTTTTGGAGAAACATGGTAAAGCCTAAGTTAAAAGGGGCACGACTGCCCTTACTTAAAATGGCCACCGGAGCCTCGCATGTGACACAACGCCCACTAAATTATAAAGCGAAAACCCCATGCTGTGCCCCCAAGTGTGTGTTAGGAGAAATGATGAACAACTGCCTAATGCTGCCAGGCGTTTATTAATGCAGCCGCCGGGAGAGGCTTGGGGCTTGGGGTGGAATAGCTGTTTTGGTGGTTGCAAGGCCTCGTGGCAGAGGCGGGGTTTGTGGGTGTGGTGTGTTGTTGTGCGTAATCCCTGTGACTGGCCCCATGTGTCCCGATCCATGATCTATTCAGTTTGTGTCCCCCCCCCCTCCATGACCGGCATATCTCAGGACGTTTTGAAGGATGGTATTTATTTGCTGTGCCCCCAAGTGCGTTGATGAGGGTTATCTATCCCCCCACCCTACGTCAGCCCATGACCTATTTGGGCTCCTCCTCCCACCCAGGGCTCCATTTGGGATAGTATTTAATGGGCTGTAGACCTGAGGCCTAGTATGTAAAATGGAGCCAAGGCCTCCTGTTTTACAGGATCTCGTGGCAGAGGCGGGGTTTGTGGGTGTGTTGTGTTG
The DNA here is from genome assembly GCF_963506605.1 of Zootoca vivipara. Classification (NCBI taxonomy): domain Eukaryota; kingdom Metazoa; phylum Chordata; class Lepidosauria; order Squamata; family Lacertidae; genus Zootoca; species Zootoca vivipara. The sequence continues at coordinate 38,574,537 of NC_083279.1, forward strand.
TTGTGCCTTATCTCTGTGACTGGCCCCATGTGTCCCGATCCATGATCTATTCAGTCCCCCCCCCATGACTGGTGTGGTAGTGTTGCTAAATGGTAAAGTAAAAAACCCTTGCCGTGCAGGGGACTACAAAAATCAAAGGCTGTGGTGTGGCCTGTGCCACCCCCCCCCCCCCCAGGCAGGCCCCAACCTCCACTTGACAATGTTGGTTTTTTGGTGGGGTTTTTTTTGGGGGGGAGGGTTAGTGGTGCTAAATGGTAAAGTAAAAACCCCTTGCCATGCCCCCAAGTGTGTTGTTATGGGTTCCCCCCCCCCGAGCCTGTCAGGGGCCTACATTAAACAAAGGCCTAATGGGGGATTTTCACTTGCTTGGTTGATGATGATGTCATTTGGTTTGTGGGTGTGGCTTAGATTTCTCAGGAAGGGAGGGGGTGGAGGAGGGTACTACGCCACTTGAGGGCGCTGTTTGCCTTGGTGGAAAAGCAGGTCTGCACCTGGGCAGGTGTGCGATTTGAGGGATTTTTGCCCCCAACAACGCTCTAGGAGTGGCCTGGATCGTTGTGTCAGAATTTCAGGACGATCGGTCAAGCGGTTACGGAGAAAAGTGTCGAACGGAATTTCACGATTTTTACATTTTTATATATATAGATAAACTTGCATTAGTAAATCCCAATGCAAGCACTATTTGTTTTATGACCTCATAATGCCCTTCCCTTTGTTTCATGCAAGTTGCTATGACCCAAAGACTTGGGATTTATCCTATTTCCTATTTTTTCTCTTTTTCATTTTCTATTTTCTCTATTTTCTCAGCAAAACAGGTAATTCAAGGCACACATTGAAACAGATTTTGAGCTGCTGTGCATCGCCTGAGACTTTAACCTACATTTGTTTATAACGAATGATATTTTGTATGTGTGAGCTTGAAAAATGTGTTTAAGATATTGACCCATATGACTTTCATAGGCGTCTTGGCCTCAGAAGCTTTGGAATTTATTGTACAGCTGGCAATGTTTTTGAGCTGTACAGCAATGCTTCCAAAGACAATCCTAGCTTTGTATCCCCTCCTAAACCTTCCCAGTATTGCCCCATCCCAGGTGTATTAAGGGAGGAGGAGCATGTGTTAATTTAGACATCTGGATACAAATTCAGAAATAATTACTTCAATTTAAATAGAAACACACAGTGAGAGAAAAACAACTTCCTAGGTGGCCCTGTGTGCCTGACCACCTGCTATCCAGGTGCAAACAGCTGATGAACAACTTCAGCTCTCCCTTCTTTTGCCTTAAATTGGAGTTGGACCAGACAGCCCTTCAGAGAAGAGGACTCCCAGGAAAGTAAGATATGGTCGGTCCATCACGCTGTTCCCATGGTGGCCAACTGGGTGACTGTGGGAAGCTTGTAAGCAGAGCATGGGCACACCAGCACTCTCCTGACCTGCCATAAGATTATCTCAAACTTTAAATGCAGGAGTGCTTGTAGGGTTAAAAGGTGAGCCATGATTAGCCTTCTGCGTTTTAGAGCAAGATTCACGCATAGCATTTTAGAACCAAAGATCTGCATAACTAGTTGTGGACAGTTAATCTTCTCTTTCTGGCCCCTTTATGTCTTGGCAGCCATTAAAGCAGCTGTCCTCATCCAAAGGTGGTATCGCTCTTATATGGCCCGGCTGGAGATGAGGCGGAGATATGCCCTGAGCATCTTTCATTCAATCGAATATGCAGAAGAACAAGCACAGCTACAGGTTCGTACTCAGTGGGAATTTTCTTTGACGCAAGCTGTTAGTGAGGTAGAACATGCAGGCTTTTCAGATTATGTTCTTCACGGATAATGTAGCTTGTACATTTTTATTCCCTCTCTCGGTTGATGCTTAAGTTTTAACAAGATAATATAATATAATTAGTACCATGCCATTCATTTTTTGAAGCTGCTTAGTATCAGGCACATCTACAAAGTGGGAAACATTATTTTCATTTATATCAGGCTTTTTTCTTTAAAAAATTTGTTAATTTTAAATTGTGACAAGCAAAGTAATGCACGTTATCATCTAAACACCCACCCACCCCTGGTAAGACCCTTAAATTTAGAGTCGGCATTGCTCAACTGTGTCACTGTCCCTATCAATGGAGATATAGGGGGCTTGAGATTTTGCCGGGGTTGTTACTGTGTAGATGGAGCCAGCGTGCTTATTTCAAATAAGGGGAAGACAAGGTAATATAATCATTTCAACTTGTAAACTAACAGATGTCTTTTCTTACTCAGCTATCCAAGTTTTTCACATTCATGCTGGACCATTTTACTAAGGCCAATGAAACTGATCCAGGTAAGGATTGACTGAATAAGTTTTCAGAGCAGTTAAATGTGCATATCTTGTAAAAAAAAAATGGCATGTGTGTGTGCGTGTGTGTGCATGCCAGTGCAGCCAATAGCATATATGTGTGGAACTACTTATCTTTGCACATGTACCTGTAGCTAGTTGAGGAACTGAATGTTTCTCAAATCAGAAAAACCTGCGTCTGTGCAGCAAATGCAATAGCAGTCAAATAGTCAATATGACTCTGCAGGTGCAGCAGGCTTGGTGTGGACAATGCCAGGATACAATGTAGAAGAAGAGAAAAGCATTACGAACTAGTTATGGATAAGCAGAAAGACTAGGAGAACAGATTAGGAAGCGGTGTCCTATGTAATTAATGTATGCTCAGGAATTTGGGATCAATATGAACCAGGTGTGGTTAACCTGATCCCTACTGCCCACTAGTGGGCATTTCAGGATTCCAGGTGAGCAGTAGGGGGTTCTATGGCACATAGTGGGCGGTAAGGAAATTTTACCATCAAGAAAGATGCATTATTGGGCGGTAGGTATAAAAAGGTTGACTACCCCTGATATAAACAATTATTTCTCTCCATCTAAAGCTTTTAGTCTGAAGGGGCAATATATCAGCTTTTAGTCTGAAGAGGATATATATATATATATATATCCTAATTAGGAGATATATATATATATATATATATATATATATATATATATATATATATATATATATATATGTGTGTGTGTGGAAAGAAAACAGACTAGAGACATACCAGGATTGGAAAAATATACAGACCGTTGAACAAGCAAAGACTAAAGTGAAGTTGGCTCCACCTAGATATCAGTATCCGCACATCGAGACTTTTTGAAATGGACTGATCAGAAGCAAGGAGATTTAGAGAGATAAGACTTAGGTGGAATCTACACAAATGTTAAAAACATTGTGAAAATGCTTTTTTAAAAAAAATCGTTTTGAAAAATTCATTGAATTTGCTATAGCTCAGTTACCACCTACTGTCACAATTGTATATTGCACTTTACAACACATTCAAAACGTTTTATTTGCAGCTGTATAGCTGAGTCCTGAATTTGAAGCAGTTTATATTTTAAAATGTAAGAAAATAGTCAATAACTGTGATGAGATGGAATAAATATATGAATAGAAAAATCCCAAGAGAGGTATGGGAATGTCTGTTTCAAAAGGATTCAAGTTTCTCGACAGCTATGATCCATAAATAAATTTGCTTTAAGATGGTGTTGGACTTCATTGAAAAGTAAAATGGTCAGTAAGTCAGAAGAAAGAAAGCCCTGGATTTATCCATAAGTAAACGGTGATTTTTACCATATGTCATAGCTTTGTAAAAAAAAAAAAAAGCAGTTGTATTGGCAAATGGTGGTGGGAATGATGAAGGAAACATTAACTGATGATGTATTGCTATTAAATTATTAGGGAAGAAATGGCCAAACTGGTCCCAGTAGAAACATATTGAAAAAGAACCGGGCATAACAGAAAAAGAACTACTGTAAATTATATGCTGCCATTAGGAGTTTAAATTACATGGTATATATGAGATTGACCTTTAGAATGCCTCTTATATATTGGTATATGTAAATGTTATATATATATGATGTATATGTTTGAATCTGTGAAGGTACGTGGGAAAGTTTTGCTTTCATGTTCTGTAATGATTTTTCAAAGTAAATAATATATATTTTAAAAAGACTAACAATCCCATTTTCCAAATAGCAGGGAGTGCAGATTTCCTATGACTGATGCTGAGAAACCAGGGACTGTGGCTCTTGTTTGGGGTTGTTTGCAAGGAAGCCAATAAATAACTTGAAATGTTTACTTTTAAGAAGCACTCCAAATTCTTATCACACTTAGCACATTTCAATTACAGCATGCTCTTATGCAGAAAATGCCTCTTGGAGCAATGTTTGTTCCTGACAATATTTTATAATTGTGATTTTAATGTAGGCTGCTGTGACTCAGTCTGTTTGCCATAGTCCTTGTTCCTTTAGAAGTAATTAGTGGTTTTCCCTGTACAAGCTGGCATGTCCTCCAGTAAATGCCAAGATTGGTTGATAGTTTTCTTTTCAGTACATAACACCATACTTGCAGAAGCTTTTCCCCTGTGGGAATTGTGTATATCATACAAAAAGCATAGGTGAAACATTATTCTGTAGTCCCCGTGGGTGACAAAAGAGCCCCGAGTAGGAAATATTAGCATGAGTAGGAAGAAGAAGAGTTTGGATTTGATATCCCACTTTATCACTACTCTAAGGAGTCTCAAAGCGGCTAACATTCTCCTTTCCCTTCCTCCCCCACAACAAACACTCTGTGAGGTGAGTGGGGCTGAGAGACTTCAGAGAAGTGTGACTAGCCCAAGGTCACCCAGCATCTGCATGTGGAGGAGCGGAGACGCGAACCCGGTTCACCAGATTATGAGTCTACCACTCTCACTACACCACACTGGCTCCACCTCAGTGTCTCCCACTTCCTCAGTCCTGAGCCTTCCCTTCTTGAGCAGAGAAGGTCTGAAGAGGCTGATCAACTTGTGTTTTCTTGAACCTGAATTGAACCACATCACATTCAGAAGCCCTGTGGTTGTGGGTGGGAGGTTTATCGCTGAAACATCTGCAGCACAGGAAAACAATAAGATTTCAGCCGCAATTTAAAATTCTCCTGTCGAGAGATTTCAACATAGACATAGATGGAAGAATTGACACTCAGTAGGGGTAATTGGCAATTAATGGAGGTAAAGTTAATATTAAAGGGGGGAAACATGGCAGACATTTACTACTACTAGTCCGGGAACCCCTCTTGGACTTTTTGTGGAGAAAAGAAATGAATGACTCTGAGACACTTTGGCTTAAAATAAATATTGTTTAACAGAAAGTGGAGAAGATCGTGGACTGAATATCTTAAATAATCTCTCTTTTTAAAAATGTAACTGGCAGATGGAACCTCAGAAGTCCTTTTATTTTTCTCTAATGTTTCTTTTTTACTTTTCACTCTTTCTCTGTCTTTCCTTTCTCTCTCTCTCCCTTGCCTCTTTTTTTAGGAGTCCTATGTTTGGGAGTGTTTACTCATGTGGGTGGTAGATGTTTGATGGAGAGCCCTGGGTGGGAGACAGGGAAATGTTGGTCTCCAGCGCCGTCTTGAGCAGATCGCGCGCCCTGGTGCTGAGGGGCGGAGATCGCTCCGCCGCCCGCCCCACCCTCGCAGGGCGCAATTGGTTTTCGTGCGGCTTCGCCGCACGGCGCCCTCATTGCCAGGCCGGCGCCCAGCTTGCCAGCCCCCCCGCCGTGGTGCACTGCACCACCGGGGGTCTATGTAAAGCCGGCCCTGTTGGTCTCCAAAGGCAAGAGGCTGGAAGGAGAAAGGAAAGTGAGAGCTGGGAAGGGTTGCTACCTTCTGTGGGTGGTGGGGACTGAGAATTGCCTTTAGGAGAAGACTCCATATTTTACAGGATCTGTTTGTATTTTTTGTAGCTTTTATCGTACTGTATTGTGAAAAGCTTTAATAAAAATCTTTTTTTAAAAAAATAAAAAACACCTCTCCTGTCACTTTCCTGATAAAGGAAAGGGCAACCAAGGAGGTTTCAATGCCTAAACTGGGCTCGAAGTCAGAACAACCCTGAGCCTGACAAAGCTCTTACTTGTTCTTGCAAATGCCCAAAAGGTTCTTTGGATTTTAGCGTCTGTTATATTTGTTGGCATTACACTGAATATATCATCAATTTAAACAAATGTTCATGAACTCATTATCCAATGGCACATTTGTTGTCAACTAAGTAAAATTTTGTAACAAAATAAAAAAAATTCCTTCAGTAGCACCTTAAAGACCAACTAAGTTTTTATTTGGGTATGAGCTTTCGTGTGCATGCACACTTCTTCAGATACCAATTTTGTAAGTTGCTTTTCTGCTTCCTTTATAGACGTAAGCTCTAACTTATTCTCCACCACCAGTGATCATACAATGAGAAAATATGAACAGACTATCGAGGTCCCTGCCTCCTACTATGGGCCCCACCTTTGTTTCCCCCTCACTGTTGCTGACACTGATGTTCTTCTTCAGGCTTTCAAGCACCGACAGGCAAGCTCAGGCGGATGGTTAAATGGATTTCTGTTTTATTTTTATGGTCTCTCTAAAAGTGTCAGCTGATAATCGTAAGGGCATCTTAGACACCATTAAGGCAGCAGGGCTTGGAAGGCTAATGTGCATCATGGTGGAGGGGAAAGGAATTTGTAAGCACTTGATATGCACATATTGAAAGAGATGAACAATGGTGCATTTAGTTATTTACCAAAATATGGTATGCCAGTTTCCCAAATGTTCAAAGGGGTTTGCATTGAAAACAATTACAAGAAAGGATATGTAATAGCAGAAGCAATACTACGGAGTGGGATCGGGGTATTACTGAGGGGTCTTTTGTTAGGGGGTTGTTCTTTTGTTAGGGGGTTGTTCCTCTTTTTGATACTTTTTTGTATCTTTATTTTGGTTCTTATTATGATTTATGTGGGCATTGTTTAATTTGGTTGTGTACTTTTTGATGTACTAGTTACAGGTAGGTAGCTGTGTTGGTCTGATGCAGTCAAAACAAAATAAAAAAAATCCTTCCAGTAGCACCTTAGAGCAGTGTTTCTCAACCTTTTTTGGGCCACGGCACACTTGTTCCGTGAAAAAAATCACGAGGCACACCACAATTAAAAAAGTTAAAAAAATTAACTCTGTGCCGCCCTATATTGACTATAATTATGACTGTAAGAAACACTTGCCAATTGCTGTGTTGGTTGCAATCTCCTGTAATAAGGCTTCACAAGCTGTTCGGCGGGTCACTGAGCTTTGGGAAAGAGGAGGAGAAATATTGCTTTCCGGCGGGACAGCGATGTGTATTGGCGGCCGCCAGGCATGTGACAATGCAAATCGCCCTTCTCGTCGCCGCACGTCGCGGCACACCAGCCAATGTCTCGCGGCACACTAGTGTGCCGCGGAACAGCGGTTGAGAAACGCTGCCTTAGAGACCAACTAAGTTTGTCACTGCAGATGGTGACAGCAGTCACGAAATTAAAAGACGCCTGCTTCTTGGGAGAAAAGCAATGACAAACCTAGACAACATCTTAAAAAGCAGAGACATCACCTTGCCTACAAAGGTCCGTATAGTTAAAGCTATGGTATTCCCAGTAGTGATGTATGGAAGTGAGAGCTGGACCATAAAGAAGGCTGATCACCGAAGAATTGATGCTTTTGAATTATGGTGCTGGAGGAGACTCTTGAGAGTCCCATGGACTGCAAGGAGATCAAACCTAGCCATTCTGAAGGAAATCAGCCCTGAGTGCTCACTGGAAGGACAGATCGTGAAGCTGAGGCTCCAATACTTGAGGCTCCAATTCATGAGACGAGAAGACTCCCTGGAAAAGACCCTGATGTTGGGAAAGATGGAGGGCACTAGGAGAAGGGGACGACAGAGGACGAGATGGTTGGACAGTGTTCTCGAAGCTACGAACATGAGTCTGACCAAAGTGCAGGAGGCAGTGCAAGACAGGAGTGCCTGGCGTGCTATGGTCCATGGGGCCACGAAGAGTCGGACACGACTAAACGACTAAATAACAACAACAAGTTTGTCATAGGTATGAGCTTTTGTATCTTAAGAAGTGTGCATGCACACGAAAGCTCATACCTATGACAAACTTAGTTGGTCTCTAAGGTGCTACTGGAAGGATTTTTTTACTTTTTGATGTTTTACTTACTGTTTGTTACTATTTTTGCTAGGTTTGTAATTATGTATTTTTTTCATGTAGCTGCCTTGAGCATAGTTTTAATAATGGAAAGGTGGCATGCAAATAAAATTATGTGTGTATAAATTCTGCCTGGATAGCTCAGTTGGTTAGAGTATGGTGCTGATAATGCCAAGGTTGCAGGTTCGATCATCGTATGGAACACCTGCATATTCCTGCATTGCAAGGGGTCCCTTCCAACTCTACAATTCTGTGATTCTATTAAATGCGACAGGCCTCAACTGACAGCTTTACAAAAAAAAAAAGGCTGCTCTGCCAGCCCTGTTCCCATTGAAAGGCTGTTTATTCACCCCAATACATTCACCAGAGAAGAAAACATAATTCTTTCCACTGTCACGCTTTTTTAGCAATTGCTTAGTCATTGTTGGCACTTGCTGCTCTTGAGAGCATTTGGCGCAGGAGACTCGCACAGCCCTATGCTATCAATTTCTTTAGCTATAATGGTATATGGTTTAATTTGAAAGACGAACATTGCGGAGCTGGATATCCCATCCCATGGCATTTCTGCTTCCTTTGATCTGTTGGCTGCGCTAAAACTGAACTCCGCAGTCTCTGGGTAAAACCTGCAGCTGTTCTGGCAATGTCAAGAACCGCACTAAAACAATAGGGGCAGCGGAATACATTACTGAACATAGGAAATTGGCTTATGTTGAGCTAGACCACTGGTCCATCTAGCTCAGTGTACACACTGACTGGCAGCAGCTCTCTAGGGTTTCAAATGGGGCCTATTCCCAGCTCTACTTGAAGATGCTGGGAGTTGAACCTGGGATCTTTTGCAAGCACTGAGCTACCGGTACATCCCTTACACACACTTATAACTCAATATTGATACTATGATCCCTGCCTTGCTTGCCTTTTTCCACCTGACTTGGGAGGGTAGGGTCTGGACTGACTCCAGCTACAAAAGTTGAGTCCTCTGTAGAGGACAGAGGCAATCTTTGCTGTGAGTCCTGGAAGACTTGCTGCTCCTTGCCTTGCTGGCTCCGCACCCCCCCCCCCCCGGCCTGGCTGAGGAAGGTGGTGCCCTGACTGACTGACTCCAGCTATGAAAGCTGAGGCTGAGTTTTGCTTAGGGGTTTCTGTTTCTGTTATTGATATCAGTTATTTGTATCTTTGTTCTATATATTATGATTTCTGTGGCACTTGTTCAATTCGGTTGTGTACTTTTTCACGTGTTTTATTCCATGTTTCAAACTACTTTTGTTATGTGTGCAGTCAAGTAAATCTTTTCATGTTGTAAGCCACCTTGAGCATGGTTTTACCTAGGGAAAGGTGGCATACAAATGAAAGGATGATGATTCTTAATACAGTATGGCCACCGACGCTGCTCCTGCAGTAGAGATGTCCCCCATCTCCATGCTCGCCTGTGCAGTGACAATCCCCCCCAAATCTGCGGTCATGACTGCAAAATATTTGTCACGCTGACAAGAACTTTGTGCAAGCACAAAGCTTGCTGGGCTTTGGTGATGGAGTTCTTCCAACGACTCTGTAATATATCATTTCTGTCTTCTTGCACGATTCTGTACAGCACCTCCACGCCCGATACGTTCTTCAGCTGCTACACGAGACCAGGAAGGTCCTTCAGCAGATGCCAAACATCACACACCTGTCCACCTCTTATACCAAGGAAATAACCATTTGTGGTAAGTTCTCCTTAAGAGAAATGTGGCACCGGGTTGATATCTAAAGTATATTGTGAATTTGTAGGACTGGCTAGCATTTGTGGTTGCAGGCCCAGGCGCTGTAGGGCCAAAGCAATATGTAGGTTCAGGACAACCAAAAGGAGATTTAAGCAGGCCACAGCTTTATTGATTACAGGTGCCAGCAGGTTTGGGCGTAGGCATTGGATGTGTATCCTGACTCAACCAGCCTGCCTACTGGTTGATTTTTGGCAGGGATAACCAAGGTTAGGGGTTGCCCTATGGCATACATCAAATTGGGGTGACCCCCCCTATCACCATTTTGAGGGTGCTATGGCCCAGCAGCCCCTGTCTGCGCATCTGGACAGAAATGAACCCTTCCCAAAGTCAGCCTTGACCCACCTTGGCCACGCCAGACCACAACCCCCACTCCCCACCAACCAGTGATAAGTGTTCTTTATAGCTGCCATTGGAATGTTACACTTCCCCAACCCTCTCACAATACAAATCCGTCCTGTCTTCCCTTTATTATGGATGTGTGTGTGTGTGGCTGATGACTCGTCCCCTGGCATTTTTTAAGTAAGCCGAACACTTCCTCCCACTTCCCCCCCTGTCAGATGTTGCTGGGTGAGTCAGTGACTAAATCTGGCAAACTTTTAAGAAAAGAGCTGCTTTTCCATCTGTAAAATGCTACTGTGTGTGGTAAATAATTTCTTTCACCTCTTGCCTTCCCACAAGTGCTTCAACAAATGGTTCCTGAATATGATCATGATAGAAGAAAATGCCAGTTCATTGATACTTCTACTGGGGGGCTACACACACACACACAAACACAAACACACACACACACACACAGAGAGAGAGAGAGAGAGAGAGAGAGAGAGAGAGGGAGAGGGATGAAAATGAGCAAACCAATGATGCATTCTTTCTCTCTCTCTCTCTCTCCCCCCCCCCCAATATATGGATGGCTCAGTGGGAAAATGTTATGCAGTCTTTGTCCTGAGGGGTGTGTATTTAGAGAGAGAGAGGCCAAACCTTAAAGTGCATATTCTTTCTCTCATGCAGAAATTCAGAAAGAAATCTTCTTTTTTATTTTAGTTTTGGATTGAAAGTATTTCACTTGAGCAAAAGAAAAGGTGCATAAAAAGAGAAAGAAAAGCAAAGTATAATACACCACTAATATATGCAAACAACTACAAATTCATATGTGGTTGTCTAGTATATGGATATATACGTATTATAAGCAATCTTCCTTTTCTCAAGAAGAAAAACCACATAGTAAAACTGGAGGCAAAATGTTTTATCCTGAGTTTTGAGGATCCATTTGGAGCCAAATAAAATTGCTTTGTGGCCATGGACCACCAATTGGCCACCTGCATAAAGACATAGCTGCCAAGTTATCCCTTTTTTTAAGGGATTTTCCCTTATGCTGAATAGGCTTCCTCGTGAGAAAAGGGAAAACTTGGCAGCTATGTAAAGAGTCAGCTAAATATGGCAACATCTATTTGCTTCTCAGTCATCTTGCCTTGATTACACTGCCATGCATGGGTGAATGGATGGGATTGGACTTCCTGGATTTGCTCGAGCCTGGAGACCCACTTGCAAGACAGCACTGAATGGTTACTAGTAATAATTAGTCTATCTCTTGAAATCAAGAGAAGACGCGCACACAAAATAAATTAATTGTACTGCTGCAGGTGCAGAGAGAAACCAAATTTTAATAAAAGATGCTTCAAGCATTCAGTGCAGTAATAGATAATATATATTTTATTTACAGGTTTATACCACTCAATGAGCAAGAACAAAATATCCTTAGACTTCTACACACACACGTGTGTGTGTGTGGCCTTGATAATCAATGTACATACATCCTCCAATGGGTGTCCTCATTTGCACAATTGAAAGAGCATCTGAGAGATTTTTTTGATGTGTCCTTCAAGCAAATAATAGTCTTCATGCTCAAAACATCCTTAATGACAGATGAAAGTGTATTTTTTTACTGAAGTTTGAGCCAAAATTTTGATTGCCACAAAATGAGATCTATGTCACTTCCGTCAAATCCTTTTTAACTTTCTACATTGAAACAGGCATTAAATATTCATCTGGTTCATGTGTTGCATATGTGAGAGTTCCTCTAATGAGCGTCATTTAAACCCCACTAAAGCCAATCAAAATACTTAATTTATTATTTCATAGTAATATTTGTTGGGTTTGGTCTTAAAGGACTTAATATGCTCCACATTACGAAGCTAATGTCCCCTCCCCCTTTCTATTTTAAAGTCTTAAAATAGCTTCTTCCCACTTTAAATTCCTTTAAGACTCCTTTCCATTTTCAATATGATCCCCCTCCCTCTCGAGAGCTTTCTCACCCTGGTCATATTTGCCTGGAAAAGAGCAGAGTAGTGTTTAGGAGTCACTTGCATCACCGCCAACAATTCAAGTGTGAGTGTTAACTAGTATACTATACAAAAATTTAAAAAAATTACATTTGTTGTTCTCCTCATTTTTGCCTCTGACCCTGACCACCAGTGCCATGTGGCACTCGAAAGGCTGCCCACCAAGGAATGTAGCCCTCAGGGTGAAAAGGATTTTATAATATTGTTCTTCAAATAGCAGTTTGAGAGGGACTATTAAGCCTCAGCTGCTTCCTCATACCTTCTCTGTTGCTTCCAACACAGCTTCCCAATGCTTTGGGGCAGTGGGTGGGCAGTTAACCAGTTGCACCTGCTGTGTTTCATATTATGGTTTCATACATATGTGTTTATATTTTCACAATGCCTACTGTAAGCAGCTGGTATACAGTGAATGCAAAATGCTCCCCTGGGGAACCGGATTCAAGAGTTGACCGCCATACAGTTAGTGCTTCATACCATTGCTTTATAACAGGCCCCCCCCAAACTGTGGCCCTCCAGATGTTTTGGCCTACAATTCCCATGATCCCTAGCTGACAGGACCAGTGGTCGGGGAAGATGGGAATTGTAGTCCAAAACATCTGGAGGGCCGAAGTTTGGGGTGCCTGCTTTATAACATGCACAAACATGCATCAGCTCTAGAACCCTGCCTAGGGAAGGAAACAACAATCACTGTTTGGTTCCAGTTTTGCGTATTCTACCTGCCCGATTGGTGGTCCCGTGGCCCGATTGTGAACATTTGTGTTCTTTCTAGGTGATCTTCATGGAAAGCTGGATGACCTTTTGCTGATTTTCTACAAAGTAAGTACATTTGGCGTTGCTGGTTTCCTAACGGTGCCTCAACGCCGCTGGATTCCGTTAGCAACAGTTAACATATAGAGAGAGAGATCACCAGCACTTTGTGGTATCAATTTTTGGCCTATGGCCATCTTTCCGTTCTCCACACTCAGTTAATCAGGACTGAATGTTGATTGAAGGGCACAATCTGCAGGAGACTGGAAGGTATCAAACCTCAACGATGATACTCCTTGCGATTTTTGTGAAGTATAAACAAAGTAGGGGTGGGGAGACGGGAATCTCCCCAGGCCTCAGGTGATCTGTTGTTCAAACTGTTCATGGGGGACAGAAGCTTAACCTTATCCATGCTGGGTAGCATGAGCTCCATTGGGATCTTTCCGGGAAGACATCTTCCTCTAACTCTCTGATAATAACATATGGATCATATTGCTACTGCCCTCTAAGCATGGTGTATCGATGGACTGCCCACTAGAGCTTATAGTCCCAGATTCAGATTACAGTGTGGCTTGTATTTCTTTCATTTTGCTTCCTCAAATGGCACCATGTACAAGCCGCCGCTGCCTTTGGAGGGGATGGGGAAGGGTGGGAGGGTGGGAAACAGCTAAAGGCCTTAAGTGATGACCCTAACATTGTCTGTTAAACTAGATAACATGCCTTTAATGCTTTTTAATGGCTTCTCTTAAGAATAAGACCTTGGCTTAATTAAAGCAGGCAGTTTGGAGACACTTCCATTCACTGCACTAATCATTGTTAAATGATGCTGTTTCCCATCATGTTCCTCAAAAAAAGAACCCCAAACCCGTAATATTTTAAATTGCCAGTTGCTAAATTAGCCTGTGTTAAATTGATTCTATGCATATAGACATCCTGGAGTGGAATTAAAAGGCAGATTGACAAAGGGAAGCTAATTAAGCGCAAACCCAGAAGGCACTCTAATGAGGCGGTGGCAGCAGCAACCCCCTATTCCACTCACCATTGGAAAGCTGTCTTCACTCTCGTTCCCTGCTGCTATGGATTTTCATTTCATCCCCAGCCTCGAAAAGGGCATTGGCAAAAGCCAGGGAAGTGTTCAAGGAAAGCAAGGGGAGGCAAGCATGCTCTATAATATATTGTATTTTGAAGAAAATTGGATTTTCACATTTGAAATGTAAATGCAATGCCAAATGTAAAGGTGTATTAAGAGCTGGCGCTGGGAAAAAAAAGCTTTCCAGGCTCCATAAACATTGATTGCAGGCATTTTGAGAACCTGCTAAAATTCATTCGACAAAATTTCATTCTACTGCTCCTCCTTGGACTTCTGGGCGGCTTATGGTATATGTCATCTAGGCAGGGGGCAGAGCAATTGGAACAGAGTTAGATATGTTGCATGAATAGGGCTCAGCTTCATCAACATTCCCTTCCTTTCAGCCTCAGATTTGTCTATGATCATTATGGGAGATTGGAAGAGTAGCCCGGCTTCTCCTACTAATTTTGGCAGCAGCAGAATTTCCTCCCTCCCACCAAAAATGTGGACACAAAACCCTTCCTTCCCCAGCCTTCAGATCAATCACTTTATGAGTGGGGGAGGAAAATCAGGTCAGCTGAGGAAGGGAGGCTCCTCTGTGTGTGTGGATGACTCCCTCTCTCTCTCTCTCTCTCTCTCTCTCTCTCTCTCTCTCTCTCTCTCTCTCTCTCTCTCTGTGTGTGTGTGTGTGTGTGTGTGTGGCCCTGGAGGTATAACCCATAAAGGTTCAGCACTGCTTGGTTAGAGTATTGGATCAGGGTTTAAATGCCCACACAGCTGCACAGCCCACTGGGTGGACGACCGTGTACCAGCCATTCACCCCCTTAGCTCAACCTACCTCCTATGGATCTTGTGCTGATAAAATTGGGGGATGGGTGGAGGAAGAACGTATGCTGCCTTGAACTCCTTGGTCGTAGGGCAGGATGCACATCTAACCGTTGTTTTCCACAATTAGTTACGACAAGCATAATAAAGAATTCCTAAATGGTTCACATAGAAGTAATATCAAATGAATAGTTTTATGAACTGTGTGGACAGCTCAAGGTGAGCATAAGTAAAACCATCCCTGGTGGCCTCCGTCTGTCACCAGGGACCTGATGCTCACCTGGGCACAGGTGCAGTTACTAATGTGATATGGCAGTGCTACAAAAGAGATGTTGGCATCAGTGAGGAGGTGAGGCCCTCTGCAGTGCCCTGTTGACCGGCTGACGCTTGTTTTGCGATAATTAATATCTGTTGTACTTGCAGATGTTGTTGTCGTTTTTCTTCTTCTACAGAATGGACTTCCTTCAGAGCAAAACCCCTACATTTTTAATGGGGATTTTGTGGACAGAGGGAAAAATTCCATAGAAATACTCATAATCCTGTTTGCCTTTCTACTCGTCTACCCTAACCACTTGCACTTGAACCGAGGGAACCATGAAGACCATATCATGAATCTTAGGTACCGCCTTTGTTCAGCTAGCTAGCCAGCTAGCTAGATATATTATCTTTCATTCACCTAATCTATGTGTGTTGTCTTCCCCAAACCTCCAACTGAAACACTTGATCTGATAACCAAGAGTTGCATTTGTAATTTTTGCTCCAATTTCAGATCAGTAGATACTATCTATGAGCTCCCTCTACACATGTTACTGTAGCTTAGTATAATGGAAAGTAAGAATCAAATTATTGTGCTGCATTTCGGTTAGAATTTGGACCCCATTTACTACCGGTATTTAGAAATGGTCTTGGTGTCTGAAGGGTTTGGCAGCATTATCTTTAAGTTAAGGCAGAAGCATTGTGTTATTTTATGGTTCAGCATTTCAATATACAGAAATACTGGAAAAGAAAACCTTATTTTTTATTTCTTTTGCTTTAGATAAGAGGTGGGAAGGAAGGAGTTTGGGACATACTGGTAGATCTCTGTAGCATTTCAGCAAGGACTCTAAGTTAATTTACTATGGCAACAACAAAATTAATCCGCCCACCGCATCCATGGCTCTTTCTTATACTGCTGAAAGTAGATTCCACAAGCCTGAAATTTGCTCACTCCTGTTTCAGACTGGACAAAAACTTTCTACCGGAGTTAAAATGTGCCAGAGTATGGAAAAGTTCCTTGATGCATACTGATAAAATAAGTGGGAAATCTGTATCTGGGGTGGAGATACAGAAATATGCAACAGAAATATCCTACAGTTCAAATCTTCGATTTTGGTTGTCTTGCTATACTCTGGTAATGATAATGGACCTCCCCTCTGTTATAAACCTATAATATGGAAGAAAGAATTATCCCTTACATATAGGTACATAGAGAGTGATCCATTATTGAAATAACCTTTAACTTGTTTCAGGTATGGTTTCACAAAAGAAGTTATGAAGAAGTACGAGGTAAATATTTGGCTGTCTTTTGGTAGTGGCATCAGGTTAGCAACCTCACCTTTTAGCCAAGTGATACAGACTGCATTCCTTGCATTTCAAAGCCCTAAGCTAATTTTATGGACCTTAGTTCTGTAAAGAATATTGAACTCAGAGATGTTTTAAGCATTACCCTTAAGTATGGGGAGTAAACTGATTTCAGT
Organism: Zootoca vivipara; assembly: GCF_963506605.1. Taxonomy (NCBI): domain Eukaryota; kingdom Metazoa; phylum Chordata; class Lepidosauria; order Squamata; family Lacertidae; genus Zootoca; species Zootoca vivipara. The sequence goes on from NC_083279.1 coordinate 38,591,057, forward strand.
TTGCATTTAATGGTGAACTTACCCAATTTACATTTTCTGAAACGATATGTGTACGGAAACTCAGCGACCCTTCAAAATTCACGCTTTCTTGACTTTTGCTATACAGTTGTCCAGCCAAGTAACATGTAAAAAATGCATATAGTAGTGTAAAGTGTGTGTGTGTACATGCATATATTAGTGAATATAACATGCAAAAGTGCATTAAAACAGGGAAATTTGTATATCAAGTAAAATATGTATATTAAGCAAAATTGCATACAAATGTGTATTAGGAAAAAAATTGCACTAAAATGATGATGAATTTTCATGAGGACTTAAAAAAATGAATGTGGAAATGTGGAGTATTGAACTTAAAAAAAGTGGTAGATTCATTCATCCCAACTCACAAGAACCCCTTTATTTCCCCCCCCCATGTGCTCAGCGGTATAGCTAGCCACTTGGGTGCCTGGGGGGCGGGCCAAGGCGCCTCGGAGATGGGGCAAGCATAGATTTACAAATAGTTTTCACTTCATTATTTTATGGCTTTGAGAAACCACCCATGAAGCACACCAATTTGCTATTATTTCAGGGACCTTGTGATTGTTACCTGTTACCTAATCACCTTTATTTTCACTTAATAGCGCTATGGAACAGCAATTTTACATCTTCTGGAAGATGTCTATAGCTGGCTTCCTCTTGCAACTATAATTGACAGCAAAGTTCTTATTTTACATGGAGGGATATCGGACACTACTGATTTGAATTTCCTTAATTTATTTCAGAGAAACAAGGTAAGGTGTTATACTCGCAAGACACTCTTTTTCTTTAGTTCTGCTCTCTTTGGCCCCAATCCATCTCACCAACACACAAATGCTATTGAAATCAATGAGAATTAACCTAGTGGGTTAAACCACAGAGGCTAGGGCTTGCTGATCAGGAGGTCGGTGGTTCAAATCCCCACGACGGGGTGAGCTCCCGTTGTTCAGTCCCAGCTCCTGCCCACCTAGCAGTTCGAAAGCACGTCAAAGTGCAAGTGGATAAATAGGTACTGCTCCGGTGGGAAGGTAAATGGCATTTCCGTGCGCTGTTCTGGTTCACCAGAAGCAGCTTAGTCATGCTGGCCACGTGACCTGGAAGCTGTACGCCAGCTCCCTCAGCCAATAACGCAAGATGAGCGCTGCAACCCCAGAGTCGGTCATGACTGGACCAAATGGTCAGGGGTCTCTTTACCTTTACCTATCTTAACTCTTTCACAGAAACATGCCATTAGCATTTCGAAAATTTAAAGGAGTAAACTAGCAAAACACAACGGATTAAAAAATGCCTTAGTTTGTTGCATTATGTGGCCCTACTACATACTTTCTCTAGACCAGGCACCCCCAAACTGTGACCCTCTAGATGTTTTGGCCTACAACTCCCATGATCCCTAGCTAACAGGACCAGTGGTCGGGGAAGATGGGAATTGTAGTCCAAAACATCTGGAGGGCCAAAGTTTGGGGATGCCTGCTCTAGACCATACCTTAAGGCTAATATTCACCTTAACAATATTTTAAGGGGTTAACCGTGATTTTTAGTCCAGGCACATAATGGCAAGAGCTGTGGGTTGGCTGTACCAGTACATGCCCGCAACATACTGTATCGGGAAGCTGGGAGGGCAGTGGTGCTTTGGCCCGGAAGCCCCAAGGACTGGCACTGCCTGGGGGGAGAAGCGGTGCTGCAGCAATAGCCTCCCAGCAATGACATTGCTGTCACTTACTGGGGAGGTACAGAAAAGGGCAAGGGGACAAGAAGGTCTGCGCTGCATCAACAGAGCAAATCCAGTGGTCATATCAGTGTCCCTCTGCAACCCTGGTCTCACTGCTCCTTCCCTCCTTCCAGTAAGAGTAAGTGGCACCCTTGTCAGGAGACTATTGCTGCCTCACTGGCTGAGCTGCTCCACTCTTTGACCGTTGACCGAAGTTCATTAAGGATAACACACTTTCAGGGCTAAGGTAAATTATTTTTGTGGAGACCTCCATTGTGATCAGCACTTATTTATGGTGACAGGTAGGTAGCCGTGTTGGTCTGGATCGAAGTAAAATAAAAAAATTCCTTCAGTAGCACCTTAAAGACCAACTAAGTTTTTATTTTGGTATGAGCTTTCGTGTGCATGCACACTTCTTCAGATACAGTGAAATGGAAGTTTCCAGGCACTTATGTAGAGAAGGGGTGGGGAGGGGTGGGGATGGGGAGGGGGGATCACTCAGAAGGGTGGTGGAAATGGGTGATTGACTGACTGATAGCTGTTGATGACCGCAAACGACTGCAAATGGTTTTGCATGAAAAAGCAAGGGTTGAGATGGCTGAAGATCGCTTATCATGTATAATGAGATAAGAACCCGATATCTCTGTTCAAACCAGGTCCCTCCATGGTTTTGAGCTTGGTGATAAGTTGCAATTCAGCAACTTCTCTTTCCAGTCTATTTCTGAAATTCTTTTGTAGTAAGACAGCTACTTTGAGATCTTGTATAGAATGTCCTGGGAGATTGAAGTGTTCTCCTACTGGTTTTTCTGTCTTCTGGTTCCTGATGTCAGATTTATGTCCATTTATCCTTTGGCGTAGGGTTTGGCCTGTTTGTCCAATATAGAGAGCTGAAGGGCACTTATTTATGAATTGCTTCTCACCTGCATCTGGTAGACCAGCTACTATATTTTCACTTTCACTGTCAGAATTCAGCAATATGCCTGTGCTGATCTAGACCAATAAATGGCAATCATTAATTTTGTCTTTATAGCTGAAGTCTGTGCTGAGGCCAGTGAAGTCAAATGCAGAGACGGTCCATAAGCCACATGGAGCTAGTCTTGTAGAAAGCCGTTCCCACCGAACGGAGGCCATGAAGTCCCTTTCCGGGCAGCACACCTCTCTCAAAGAGGCCACGAGGTCCACATCATCACCTAGCAAGAGAAGGCGATACAGTAGGGATGTGTCTGATGTCAAAGAGCATCTCGGCAACGTCCCTGGCAGAGGCAGTTCTAGTCTCCTTCCGGAGGTGCAATCTCTTAAGCCTCGCAGTGATACCACATCGCACACATCCTCAGAATTAACAACAAAGGAGTGGAAGCAAGTATGCTAAAGCTGTACATAAGTCTCGCCCCCCCCCCCAAATATTGGCTGTTAAAATGTTAACATTTGAGAAATAATCGTCAAAAACCGGAAACAAGCTTTTGAGATAATGTAATGGGCATGCTAATTACTTTAAAATCAAATTATAGTTGCTAGAAGCTTGAAGGCAAAACAAAATGGCTGGTTTGTCAAGACAGTATGTGAGTGCTTAAATGAACACCCATTCATGCTTTGAGGATGATGTTGGGCTGAATCAAAAGGGTATATGGGTTGAGTTCCTTCACAGAATGGGCTCTCCAGTGGTATACTCTCTAGGTGTGTTCCTACCCTCTCAACATGTAAGGGGTGATTGTTTGAACATCCCTTATATAAAACACAGTCTGAGTTTAGTATTCCCTCTGCCCTCACCCTCAAACCTCTTTTATCTACCTTTGCCTTTTTGCAATACAATGCCAATTTTGAATTCTTCCTTTAGCCCCCTTGCCTCAGGGGTTCCCTGCACTTTAGTTTCCTTGCCCCCTGGAATCCCTTCTCAGATACCAAGGCACTTCCAGACCATCGCTGTTGAGATCCAGTCACGTTGGCAAATTCAGGCTGCACAATTCTAGCTGGCTGGGAGGTCTTGCACAACAAACTGCCTTCCCCAAGAGATCAGAATTTTTGGAACAAGGGAAATAGTGGGAAAGGCTCTTGTTTTGATGCAAGGTCATCTAACCTCCCCACATACAAACTGGAATGAATGTTAATTTCCAGTGTTGTCTAATCTTCCTGTGAACAAATCAGGACATATGCTCAGCAAACAGGTTTGTCTGGATGCCCCCCCTCAGGCAACCTCCCCCAAATCCAAAGACTTTGTGAGGTTTAACTGCAGTCAAACAGATATCTTTCCCTTTCCCTCAGAGAGACTGAACTGCAAACATTCCTTATGCGAGCCAACATTCTGTGCCACCATACCAATTTACCTATTCAGTGTCCTAAGGTTTCACCACTAGTACAATAAAATTATATTGTTTTGAGCTAAACCCAGTTAGGATCTCCACAACCCTGATTCATATTTCTTTCTAAGGGTTTTATTCAACACAGTGCTGTCACAGCAAGGGTTTCCAATAGGGCAATGGGACTTTCCAGTCTTAGGGGTTCCCCCAAGCCTTTGGAGTAGATTTGGGGAGTGTGTGGGGAGAGGAAGGGGAGGGAGTCCCATTAAATGCAGTGATGGGATGACCTTGTAGATACCTGCCAAACTCTGTTTTTTTATTATTTACATTATTCCAGTGATGGATGGTCACTAGCATTTTGTTTAATTGCTATTGAAAGGTGATGGATATTCTCTGGAGTGATCCGAAACATCAGAATGGATGCACACCAAACAAATTACGAGGAGGAGGTTGTTACTTCGGACCAGATGTTACTGCCAGGTTGCTAAGACGTTATAATTTGAAAATGCTCATCCGGTCTCACGAATGCAAACAGGATGGGTATGAGATCATTCATAATGGAAAGGTAAGCAGAAATTTACAGATTAAATTTCAGAGTCTTGACAGCTTCATTTATTGTAAGTCTCTGGGCTTTTCTGAGTAAGGCAAGAGCTTTTCTCTGCCAGATACAAGTCACCAACCATATTTATGTGGTACTTGTGATCAGCACAGAGTCTTGGTTGTCTACTAGGCTCCATCTGCAGTATACATTGAAGGCAGTATTATACCACTTTGACTTCCCCCTAAATAATCCTGGGAACTGTAGTTTGTTAAGGGTGCTGAGAGTTGCCAGCTACTCCTCATTCTTGTCTTCACCTCTCCCTCCTTATTTTCCACTGAGTCATTTCAAGACACGTGGGCACCAATCCATACTTCATTAAATGGCTTGGGAGATCATCTGCAGGAGTGTCATTGGTTGCCCCCTGAGTTGGTGAGGCTCATTTGGCATCAACATGAAATTGAGCCTTCAATGTCATTGGCCCAGCCTTGTGCACTACTCTGATTGGCCAATAGAGATTCAGCAGGTGTTTCAGCCTTTAAATGCAAGCTGAAAACTTTCCTATCCCACTAGGCTTATGCAGGCAACATAGCTGCCAAGTTATCCCTTTTTTCAGGGATTTTCCATTATGCTGAATAGGCTTCCTCGCAAGAAAAGGGAAAACTTGGCAGCTATGGCAGGCAATACAGTATGCATCTTTCTCTAATAGCGGATAATAATCTGGGTTGAATATTTATTATATATAGATATTACTGTAAACCTCTTTGATATTTTTATGATATAGTGGTATATGAATATCTGTATAAATAAATAAAGCACTTGGAACATGAAGAAGGCTGATTGCCGAAGAATTGATGTTTGTGAATTATGATGCTGGAGGAGACTCTTGAGAGTCCCATGGAAGATCAGACCTATCCATTCTTAAGGAAATCAGCCCTGAGTGCTCACTGGAAGGACAGATCCAATACTTTGGCCACCTCATGAGAAGAGAAGATTCCCTGGAAAGGACCCTTATGTTGGGAAAGATTGAGTGTTCTCGAAGCCACCAACATGAGTTTGACCAAACTGCGGGAGGCAGTGGAAGACAGGAGTGCCTGGCGTGCTCTGGTCCATGGGGTCACGAAGAGTCAGAAACAACTAGACAACAACAACAAATAAATAAATGAATAAAATAATTTGTTGAGGACAAATGTAGGTGTGGAACTTGCCCTTGAACTCAGTAGAAGAGCTGTGCATGTTTATCACATGGAGTTTCTGCTGGACTGTTTTCTCCAGAGTCCTAGAGAAAGACAATGTGCCCAGTACTTGAATTAAGGTTTTGTTTTGTTTTGTTAAAGCCTGTTGCACAAAGGGAAAGGGTGCTTTCATTCACAATATTAGCTTTTGTCATCTTATGCATATTGCTTCGTTCAGCCTATAACTTGTTTTAAATCTTGCCAGATCAAGCTTGAAATCCTCATTACTTAAACTGCATTTTTGTTTCCTTTTAAAAAACCAGGTTATCACTATTTTTTCTGCTTCAAACTACTATGCAGAGGGAAGTAATCGCGGTGCTTACATCAAACTAAACCCAGATCTGATCCCTCGTTTTGTTCAGTATCAAGTCAGCAAATCTACACGCAAAGAGACGCTTCATCAGAGGTAGGATAAGGAGGGCACACATATTAGTTTTTAAAGATTTATGAATAGAACTGAAAATGCAAAACTGTCCCTAAGGCGCTGGTCTGCCCCCAGTAGTCACTGAGCTTCATTCATGGCAGCTGGTGTGAATTTGTGGTTGAAGATGGGAAACAGCACATCTATTATATAGTCAAATTTATTTTTAACTGTATTGTTAGTACTACTTTTATTTTTATTTTGCATTTTCTTGTATTACAATCTGAATTTTATAAAATTGCAATTCATGCAATGGGTAGAAAAATCATTAAATGGTCTGCCAAGACCCTCAGCAGCAGTTTTAAAGTAGTTCATGGTTTGGGAGCTACTCTTCCAAAGTAAAGAAAGTTGACTGAGGAAGTTAGCAAATGCTGAGTTGCTGTTAAACAGCTCAGGAGAGGTTTTTGATTCTTTAACTGTCCATTCTAATCACTTTCTCCCCTTGTAGGGTGACTGCAATTGAGCTGTCTGCTTTGAAGTGCTTGCGAGAGAAACTTTACACACACAAATCGGAACTGATTGCTGCTTTTAGACAGTACGATCCAAATTGCACAGGTAACACAATTTGAAAGCAGCACTTTGCAGTTGCTCCGTTTCACTGTAATGTAAGTGATTGTATTTATGATGGATCAGTGAGAGATAGAAGTCAAATAAACAGAAAGCAGAGGTTAGAAGCAGATGCATAGTTTATAAAAGAAGGACAATAAGATTTGCATTTCAGTGATACTAACAATTAGGTAGCTGAGAATGGTGAGTTACATCAAAGGATGTACGACAATGGACAATGCTGCCCAAGACATTCTGCCACTTGAAGTACAAACCAACAATGCTCATCCCCCCCTCCCACGCACTAAAAGCTAACACCATTCATTTCTGCCTTCATTTGTTCCCCCTCACCCTGTAATGCTATCTGAAGAAGGTTGTGTCAGGGCTAGCCCTGATGATGAAAACCCAAGCAACTCTTAAAGGTTTTAAACCAGGCAAGAAAATGGCAAATGGGGTTTAATAAGTGGGAAACAATGCACACTGGAGTTCAAAAAGGTCGGTTGGAAACTTTTGGACGTACGGTATATTTGAAGGAGGTTTGACTACACACTTTTTCTTAGCAGGTAGCCAACTTTTAACATCTGCTGCCAGAAAATAAGGGAAGTACAGTGGTACCTCTGGTTAAGAACTTAATTCGTTCTGGAGGTCCGTTCTTAACCTGAAACTGTTCTTAACCTGAAGACCACTTTAGCTAATGGGGCCTCCTGTTGCTGCTGCGCTGCTGTCATGGCATTTCTGTTCTCATTCTGAAGCAAAGTTCTTAACCTGAGATACTATTTCTGGGTTAGTGGAGTCTGTAACCTGAAGTGTTTGTAACCTGAAGCATTTGTAACCCGAGGTACCACTGTAGTCTCTGATAGTAGAGGTTTTTAATTGTGATTGGAGATTCCAGATAAGCATCTTAAAAAAAAAATCTCTAGACCCAGTATCTTTTAGATAAGTACTGGAAATAGCAGAGATGGCATCAGAGAAATAAAGTCTGTCCATCAGCTGAGGTATTGGTGCCCTCTATATGCAATTTAGTCTAATTACATAGACAAGAATAGCCAGATCCGCAATCGGCCCCCATGTGTTTTGCAGTATACATATGCAAGGAAAAAATTGTATTAGAGAATGAATTTTTCAGTTTTCAGTGCGATCTTTTGAAGTGAGCAAGTTTCTCGTTAATATCTTATGCATCTCTGATGTAAAAAAATTAGATAATATTATGAACCGTCCCCCTGGCAGGCTCCAATCTGATGTCCTTAAAATAAGTGGTTGCTTTGATCTCAAATCACGTTCATCTAGGCATATCAGATGGAATGAATTCTGTTGCAATTCCTCATCTTGCATTTCAGATGGATAAGACATTTCTTGTCTTGCATCTTAAAAAAAAAAGTTAACTTGCAGATCTTCACAGAAGGAAAGTATCCCAAGAAAATCTCTCTGGGCAGTGGTGGAGGCTCCCGTGAGCAACATGGGATGGGGATATGTGCAGAATCAGCCAAAATTAGGCTGGGGTTCAAAGATGGTTAAGGACGTTCATGGCAGGAAAGTTTGCAGCCTTTTCTCTCCACCCATGTCCCATTCTATGTTGTTCAGCGAGACCCATATGACTCCAGAGAAGGTTCTCAGGGAGGTGGTGTGGTGAACCAGGACATAAAAATGGCCTTCTGTGCCTTACCTTGTTAGGATCCAAGCAATTGAGTTTTGCAATTTATTTTAAATTAACAGTTTTAACATTGTTATTTCAGTGTGCAGAACTCCAGAACTTCTCCTGCAATCAAATAATATATGCTCAGTATAGTGACTCAATAAGAAATGCATTGTCTCACCTGCTTCCCTTTGACCATAGAATGCTCTTTGTTTATTTATTTTTGACAGGGAAGATTTCTCCCGGTGAGTGGGCTTCAGCAGTGGAGTCTGTCTTATGTCTCGATGTCCCCTGGAGAACATTGCGTTCACGGCTGGTTTACCTGGACCAGGATGGTAGAGTTGAATACCTTTCATATTTTGACAATTTTGAAATCCAACTACCTATCAAAGAGGTGAGATAGTTTAGGAAGCAGCTGGCCTTCACAGCCTTCTTAAGATGTTTTACAATAAGATCTTGTAATAACACTTAATTCTATTTAGATTCTTGGGGGGCGTGGGATCTTTTTTGAAAGCCTTTCTTGTTTATAAAAATGCATCCCAGTCCATACGCTAGCTGCTATACTGAGAGTGAGCTCCTTTGAACACAATGATATTTTCTTCTAAGAAGACATTTTAAGGGCATGGTGTGAGTGAATTGGTTGTTTTTCCTCTGGTCGAGCAGACTTTGTGGGGTTTTTGCCATTGGTGATTATGTAAAATGAATGTGCTGCTGACCTGCACTGTACTATAGCGGGTAATAGTATTGTCTTCTAGGATGTGGCAAACATAACTCTGGCCCTATTGGAGTTCATGGCAAAAATTCCATTGACTGGCAATAGACTCACAACCCTTAGATTTAAACAAGTCAGTAGAATGCAAGAAACCTAACAAATTAGTAGAAGGCTTGGTGCCCATCCAGATGTGAATTTTTATTTGTGTTTGCACATTGTGAAGTTTGCAGTGCCAGTTTAGGAATACTCCATGTTGCAACTTTACTGAGATGATTAAAAGAGGTAGAGGGTAGAGATACTTATTTTGGTAGCCAAATTAAAGCTACTGAATATTAAATGTTTTAGAAAAGTTTGCAATATCTCTTAGTCAACTGGTTTCTTACCAAGCAGGAGTGTGAAACGTGCTTCTAGAAAACTGGTGTTTCTAGAATGAATTTTCATCTATAGCAACCCAAAATCTATATGATGCTGTCTTGTCTGGTTATTTCATTACACGGGGAGTGACTGGGCCATGGGGCTTTGGAACATGAGGCTTCATTTTCAACTAATGAAGATTTAGTATTTCTGTAAGGGGTGCAGAGGCCATCACTATTCCCAGATGCTATTCCTAGCAGCTCAGAAGTAGTGAGCAAAGAGGAGCCCCCCCCCGCCTGATATTGAACCTAGACCTGGATTCAGATCTTTGTTCATTCTAGCAGGTGTGGGGAACCTTTGGCTCTCCAGGGCATCCTGAACTACACCTCCCATGAACACCAGCAAATATGCCCAATGGTTAGGGATGATGGGAGTTATAATTAAGCACATTCTGAGGGGACAAAGTCTCCCCACAACTGATGTATAGACTCATTAGATGATGTGATATATGTACAAATGCTTTCATTAAAATACTGTAATAATGGCACAGCTCATGAAATTGTTTGCTGTGTAATAGTTTCATAGATTGGGTATATTCTGATTTCTGATAAAACATTTTCCAGGTCCAGCCATTATTGGTGGAAACCCTGTGTAGATACAAAGCTGATCTGAAGATTATCTTTAATATGATTGACAAAGATCATTCAGGTATGTTAAAATCCAGTTTCTCAAAGTGGTGAATTGGAAGTTGACATAGATAGGGGGAGGGGGGAAATTTGAGGGATATTTATAGAAGCTGCTTGATTTTCATCAGCATTAGAAAACAAAAACAGTGGATATGTGTGGAAACAAGGCGACTGAAAACTAGAGACATTTGTTGTCCTCCATGGCTAGATATAGTGTACTGATGTACTGATTTGTCCCTCTATATAGAAGGCAGGGATACCATTTAGCTAGGGAATGGGTGGTTCTTCCAGTATTTCAGACCGTAAGTGACTATGGTTTGGCTTCTTCTCATGTTCCCATGTTGGTTCTGTACTCTGAGGGCTGGTTCATGGGTGTACTGACCATTGAGATTGGTATAGTTAAGTACACACTCTCTCTCCCATTCCCTGGTCTTGGCCTGTACAGTGATTTGGTTTGGACAGTTATGCGAACATTTTTGGGCACAACTAAATGTAAAGGTAAAGGGACCCCTGACCATTAAGTCCAGTTGCGGACGACTCTGGGGTTGCGGCGCTCATCTTGCTTTACTGGCCAAGGGAGCCGGTCATGTGGCCAGCTTCCGGGTCATGTGACCAGCATGACTAAGCCACTTCTGGCAAATCAGAGCAGCGCATGGAAGCACCATTTACCTTTCCGCCGGAGCGGTACCTATTTATCTACTTGCACTTTAACGCACTTTCAAACTGCTAGGTTGGCAGGAGCAGGGACCGAGCAACGGGAACTCACCCCGTCACGGGGATTCGAACCGCCAACCTTCTGATCGGCGAGCCCTAGGCTCTGTGGTTTAGACCACAGCGCCACCCATGTCCCACATCTACACAACAGTTAATTGAAGTAGTCTGTTTATTATCCAAAAAAACTGCGGCCAAGGCTTGTTATAAGATGCCTAGGTGCCCTAAATTCAAGTCTAGAGGCTTCTTACATTTCCAAATTTCCTTAACTCTCCAAGAGTTATGTGTGTGTTCATGTTTGTGTGCGTGTGTGCAGTACTTTCAGTGACATACCCCTTCCTTCCAATTCTTTTTAGGTCTTATCTCTGTTGATGAGTTCCGTCAGACATGGAAGCTCTTCAATTTGCACCTGAAAATCAATGTGGATGATGAATCCATTGACAGCTTAGCCCATAGCATTGATTTCAACAAAGATGGTAGCATTGACTTCAATGAATTTCTGGAAGCTTTTAATGTGGTCCATAAATTTGAGAATAGGCACAATCACTAAAGAAGCTGAATTCCTGACAAGCACTGCACATTTGCTTAAAATAAATTGCTGCCTTAATACTGTTAAGTTCAATTGAGCAGCATTCCTAGAAAACAGACTGGCTGGGGAAGGCACTGCTTCATGATATGTAAGCGTAGCTATATGGCAGAATGCTGCTAATGAGATGTATAGGTAGATATAAAAAATATGGTTAAAACACATATAAACCATGCTGCCCACAATAACTGCTGTAGTGCCATATTGATAATCTCAGGGTTACTCTGATAATGGTTCCTTTAGGTGGCTTTTTCATATGCAGTGTTTTCTCTCTTGTGAAACATACAATTGTGTCAGACAATTTTTTAAAAATCCAATCATGTTTCAGGTTTGAAGAACAGTGTATGTCTTGCTGGTTATAGATCTCTAATGGGGCAAAACTGATATTCCATGATCTCAAAAACTAGCAAAAATTAAGGTGCCCTTTCTGTGTTGTTTCTAGAAAAAGTCCATTTGCAGCCTCATTCACTTGGAAAATCATAGTTTTGCATTGTAACTTTCCTGCAGTTTGCATGATCTCAGCACTGCTGCTCATGTGACAAAAAATGGGGCAGTGTCCCAGCATACAGTTCTTCTCCATGATTTAAAATTTACTGCAATGTGGCAGTATATTGATTTAAAAGCTACTGTTTCATATTGCAGCAGGTAAGCACAGTGTAAAAGGAATGTTAGAAATTGGGACAGAAGTTCTAGCATTATAACCAATAAAATTCACACTTCTGAATGCAGCCTTAGTTTTAAAAACAACTGATAAGAGACATCTAGGTGTACTAGTATAAAATGTCATCATCCAAATGTCAAGGACCAAATGGAGCGAAAAGCACGCAGACCTAGTGGTGGGAGGAAATTATCCGTAAATAAGAGACATGGGGGAATGATAAATGGTCTTCAATGTCTGTATACTAATGCACAGAGCATGGGAAATAAACAAGATGAACTTGAGCTCTTGGTACAGCAAACTAAATATGACATAATAGGCATCACTGAAACCTGGTGGGATGAGTCTCATGACTGGAATGTAGTAATAGAGGGATACAATCTATTTAAGAGAAATAGACCAAACAGGAAAGGAGGAGTAGTAGCTTTATATGTCAGGGATGTGTATACCTGTGAAGAGATCCAGGATTTAAAACTTCAAAGCCAAATTGAGAGTATCTGGGTCAAAATTAAGGGAGAGAAAAATAACAGTGATCTCATTGTGGGAGTTTACTATAGACCCCCAAGCCAAACTGAGGACACAGATGATGCCTTCCTGGAACAGATGACCAAGCATTCTAAAGGAAGTGAGATAGTAGTAATGGGGGATTTCAACTATCCTGATATTTGTTGGATGTCAAACTCAGCCAAGAGCATAAGGTCGAACAGATTCCTCACTGGCCTTGCAGACAATTTCATTGTCCAAAAAGTGGGAGAAGCAACAAGAGGATCAGCCATTTTAGATCTGGTCCTAACCAATAGTGATGACCTGGTTAGTGGGGTAGAAGTGGCAGGAGCATTAGGTGGGAGTGATCATGCTCTTCTGGAGTTTATTATTCAGAGGAAAGGAGCAACCAAGCATACTAAGACTCAAATCCTAGACTTTAAGAAAGCCGACTTCAGAAAACTTCGGGAAATGCTGGGTGAGATCCCATGGACAGAAATACTAAAAGGGAAGGGAGTTCATGATGGTTGGGAGTTTGTTAAAAGAGAGATATTAAAAGCACAACTTCAGGCGATACCAATGAGACAGAAACATGGAAGGTGCCTAAAGAAGCCAGGGTGGCTATCTAAAGAACTTTTAACTGAGTTAAGATTTAAAAGGGATATGTACAAAAAATGGAAAAGGGGGGAAATCACCAGAGAGGAATTCAAACATATAGCCAGCATGTGTAGAGACAAAGTCAGAAAATCTAAAGCACAGAATGAACTCAGGCTTGCCAGAGAGGTTAAAAGCAACAAAAAGGGCTTTTATGGGTCTGTCCGTAGCAAAAGGAAGAACAAGGAAACAGTGGGGTCACTTAGAGGAGAAGATGGTGAAATGCAAACAGGGGACAGAGAAAGGGCAGAACTCCTCAATGCCTTCTTTGCCTCAGTCTTCTCCAAAAAAGAAAACAATGCCCGACCTGAAGAATATGGAGCAGATGATTCAGCAGGGGAAACACAGCCCAGAACAAGTAAGGAGGTAGTACAAGACTACTTGGCTAGTTTAGATGTATTCAAGTCTCCAGGGCCAGATGAACTACATCCAAGAGTATTAAAAGAACTGGCAGAGGTGATTTCAGAACCACTGGCAATAATCTTTGAAAATTCCTGGAGAACAGGCGAAGTTCCAGCAGACTGGAGGAGGGCAAATGTTGTCCCTATTTTCAAAAAGGGGAAAAGAGAGGACCCAAACAATTACCGCCCAGTCAGCCTGACATCAATACCAGGAAAGATTCTAGAGCAGATCATTAAGCAAATGGTCTGTGAGCACCTAGAAAGAAACTCTGTGATCACTAAAAGTCAGCATGGGTTTCTGAAAAATAAGTCATGTCAGACTAATCTGATCTCATTTTTTGACAGAATTACAAGCCTGGTATGTGATACATAATTCAATACAGCATTAAAAAGTGAATACCCAGACATCTAACTATTGGGCAATAGCATGCAGGACACCATGTGCTGTGAATGTATATAACATGCATTTTGTGCCCTGTGCGCTGTGTTATATATTGCAGTTGCTTTCTGGCATGCTGAAAATAAAACATCTCTTCTAGCACAGAGCTATAAAGTGTCCATCCACAGGTATGTGAGAAAAAAATAGTTTGTACCAAAATAAGATTAATAAAATATTCAGAGCCCTAGTGGGAAAACTAGGCAGTCTACAAACTCCGCCTAAGCACTCAAAAAGCAAGTCTGATGAGTTGAAAGAGGAGTGGGATGGTTGAGTGAGTGGGAGGCTCCACATGGCTGAACATCTGATGCCTGTTTGGAAGAAATCCAACCTTCCTGCAGTTTATACTCTAAATTTACACTGCAGCAGTTAAGATCCCTTTAAGACATCTGGAAACATTGACCCACTTGCTCAATATTGCACATAATAGACTGCAGCCACTAGCCAGTTAAAGCAACGGCATTTTGTATGAACTGAAGCCAAAGGAAAATATGTGCTTTCTTGCATGGCTGAAAGTGCATTTCCGGATCGGACTCACTTCATTTGGCCATTCATTGTGTGCGCTGGGAAGAAAAAGTTCACAGGGCTATGAATGGATGTAGGACAGGCGCCTACTGCTTGATTCTTACTTGGTCTGGGCACACAATCTTAAACAAACACGCAAGTTTCATCTATATATATAAAAATGTAGGCATTGCGCACACGGATGAAACAGCCTTTCTCCATAACCGCTGAACTGAATTGAAACAAATTTGGGCAGAACGTACCTTGCCCATCAGGGAGGGATCTGGCATTAAAAAATTATGAAAAAACCACACCTTTCACACCTAAAATAATGATTAAACACAAAAAGTGGTGCCCCATTACACGTCACCACCAGAAGCTCTGAAGACTCCAGCAGCTGCGCTGCCAGATGGCATCACAAAATTCCACAGCAACCAACTGAAAACAGTCCTTTTGCAGCAACAAGGCCCAGCTTTTTCAATAGGTCGCAGCATTGCCAAGCAGGGAAAAACAAACAGAATAGGGCCTTTCACAACGAGGGGGGGGCGCACTGGGGCACAACAAAGGGAGGGTGGAAACACATAGCCATGGGGGGGGGGGAGGACCCTGAGTCAGCCAAAGCAGTGGGGGTGGGTTGGGACAGGGAAAACTGAGTAGGCCGACTGCCAAAATGGCCATTCCACCTCCAAAGCCCAAGCCCAAAGCCTCTCCCGGCAGCTGCATTAATAAACGCCTGGCAGCATTAGGCAGTCGTTCATCATTTCCCCTAACACGCACTTGGGGGCACGGCGAGGGGTTTTTGCTTTTTAATTTAGTGAGCGTTGTGTCACATGCGAGGCTACGGCGGCCATTTTAAGTAAGGGCAGTCGTGCCCCTTTTAACCTAGGCTTTATACTATGACTGATTGCCAGCCTCTGCTTCTTTATAAAAAAAACCACAACCATGCACTTTCTCTCCCCAGTTTAAGTCCTCGGGTACTTGCAGTGGCCAATCCCCCCCCCCCCCGCCGATTTACACTCCCCTACCTTCCCCTCACCACTTCCTGGGTTTTTAATGGAACCGAACAGCTCGGGCACTTTGGAACGCACCTTCTGTTGCTACAGGGCTGTGGGACTTCACTATTTGATCTCCCCCCCCCCCCCGTTGGGATTTTAAAAGTAGTTCTCTGGGTCCCAGGGTGCATCATCATCCCCAATCCTTTTCTTTGGCTAAACAGACCTCTCCCCCCTGGCTTTGGGAACCTCTCCCCACCTTCCTCAACACCAAATACTCCTCAATTATACCCACAATAAAAGCCATTTTTTAAAAAATGTTACAAACAACACATTAAAAAAACAAAATACATCCCATCCTACATTCCAAAAAATTACACCAAAAATAAAAAACCCAAAAAATAACCACCCACTCCAAAATCATACACTACACACCAAAATAAATGACAACCCCAACTAGAGAAATAAAACATTGCAAACAGCGCAATAAAAAACCACCACATCCAACATTCAAAACACCTACTCCAAAATTAGAAAATCCAAATAACCAAACAAACAAACAAACAAACCACAAAACACACAACAACGCCCAAATCATACAATACCCACCAAAATAAATGACAACCCCAAAAATAAAATTAAACAATAGTAACTTCTGCTTCTCATGTTATTTTTTTTAAAAAATTATATGTATGTGTGTGTGTGTGTGTGTATGTGTATATATATATATATATATATATATATATATATATATATATATATATATATATTCACGATGCGTGCGTAGTAGCCAATGTATGGAGATACAGGGGGGAGGGATCAACACTCCCCAGGGACAACAGAGGGCTCAGACAAAAGTGCATGCTGGGAAACAGAACCCAGAAGCTGACAGTTCCTTCTCCAAAGGTGGGGGCCAAGGTATGGAGAAACAGAGGGAGGGGCCAACACTCCCCGGAGACAACAGAGGGCTCAGGTGGGGGTGGGGGAGGGGTCTTGAGAGCTCATGAGTCAGGACAGGGTGGGGCCAGTCACAGGGATGTGCCGGAGGGGTGGGGTGGGGGCTCGATAGCTTATGAGTCAGGACAGGGTGGGGCCAGTCACAGGGATGTGCCAGAGGGGTGGGGGGAGAAGGGGACTCGATAGCTTATGCGTTGGGACAGGGTGGGAACAGTCAAAGGGATGAACCGGGGGTGGGGGGAGGAGGGGCAGGATAAGTCATGTGTCCGGACAGAGTGGGGGGGAATCACAGGAAAGAACCACAGCAACGCATGGCTGGGCCAGCTAGTTTGTTCATACAATATGTATTTGCTTTCTTTCCCAATGAAAATACATTGAAAAGAAATAGACATGGACAGATTGGGAAGAATGAAAGGATGGATCCTGTTGACAGCAATGAGTAAGTGTCACGAATACATTAATGAAGCTGAGTACATAAATATATAAGCCAAATCCATTGATGTAATAGCTCATGGTTCTTGTCTGTGGCTTCATGACAGTTCCAGACAGGGAATGAAGCATGCACAGTTCCCAGTATGTGCCTGTACAGAGAACAATTAAGTAAAAGCCCTGCTAACTCACAGAATCATATAGGATCTTGCAAATTCAGGGCAATGGGCAAAACCTTTAACAATATTTTTAAATATTATAAACACAGATATAAACACTGGATAAACCCCACAAAATAAAAATTGAACTCTCAAAACAACACATAATACCTGAAACCATAAACGCAGGAAACTGTGCTATGATTGTGCTTGTGGTCCGTGTTGCAGTAGGTAATTTATGAATGGATACCATGCCCACATTTAGTTGAGTAAGACAGTATTTTATGCCCCTTCCCAATATGGCCTTTCCAAGTCCCAGATGTAGGATCAAGGCCTCAATTTTCTCTCTTCCTCTGTAAAGCAATCTGCTCCTCTAATTTTCTTACCCCAAACATAAAATAACACCTTCCAGAGGTCTAGGGCAGGCATCCCCAAACTTCGGCCCTCCAGATGTTTTTGGACTACAATTCCCATCTTCCCCGACCACTGGTCCTGTTAGCTAGGGATCATGGGAGTTGTAGGCCAAAACATCTGGATGGCCACAGTTTGGGGATGCCTGGTCTAGGGTATCTACCTAGTGACAAAAACAAGCACTGCAACATGTTCAACTCCCCGGAGCTTGTCGTTTTTTCATAGCTAGGGAAAATATTAGCAGATTGCTGGCTTACTTGGGAGTTATTTCCTGCCATGTTCCATCCTTCCTAGTGAACAGGCCAAGGATGACTAAAAGTTGCTGGTTAATATAAATATTGGGTGATACCTAACCAAGTCACATAGTCTGTGAAGCAACAGTCTTCCAACTATCTGTACCTGCTTTAATAGCTGTCTGCACAAATATTTACCAAGGTGTGTGATTCTCTCTTGATTAGACAGCATCAGAAAACTGGAATCATTCCTGTTAGTTACTCAGGATGGGCAGGGGCAGATACCCACTATGCCCTTCATCAAATGGCCGATGGGAATGGCTTTCTTATTTTCAAACAGGGCTAGGAACAAGGACCTGTACCATCAAATGAAGAACATATCCTGTTAAGGTTACTGACAGTGTAATATTGTGCATGTTCACTTGGAAGTAAATTCCCCTGCGTCCCAAGAGGCTTACTTCCTAGTAACTGTGTTTAGGATAAACCAGTCTAAACCACCTTTTGCCAGAAATGGAAAATTACAAGTAATTATCATGAGTTTCACATACAAAAGAGAACACTGTGTGTATGAATCTCCCTACCAAGAACCACATGGTAAACACTTCTGAAACGGAGCTGAATTTCAAAACCCCTTTATGATATAACAAAAGAGTATGTGTGCCGTTTAAAAAAATAGATAAAAACCCCACTAGGCATATCCATCCCTTTTGCAACCACAATGTTTTGGGTTTTTTGGGGGGGAGGTGGTGAGTGGGAGAGTTCCAAGTCATATTCTCCAAATTTATTCATCATTTAAAAGATTAAGAAATGCTTCTAAATTGCACATAGAATAATAAAAGGGGGTTGCGTGTCAGTGTTGCATTTATCCATTGCCACACAAGTATCTCAGTACTAATTCCCGATCTATAATATGGAATATATATTTAAAAATTAGGACGAGTGACAGTGCTTGGCTTGTAAGATTTTATTATCCTGGTTAGAACCAAACCAATTTTCCTTTTCTAGACATGTCTGGCTTGTCAAAAAAGCAGCGTAGGTGGTTCCTTCCTAGCAGCACAGCCGCTTTGCTTGACAAAGTGAGCATGTAAATCTTGGTTGGTTCTATTTTCATTCGCACAAGCGCTCTATTTCTAACATGCTTAATGTGCCTGAAAGCTCTGCTCTCTAAATGACTCTCCAAGGTCATTTAGATGTTCAGCACTGAACATCTCCACTTGTTTTTGCGTCCATGCAGGTGTCTGACAAGCTGACGAGTCAGTTGCCACAAACAGACTAAAAATACCGAGTACTGGCCTAACTGGCAACATTTTGTGTGGAAAACTTTGCAATGAATTTATTATGGTATAAGCTTTTTTCTGGACTCAAGCCCATTTCGTCAGGTGCCGTAAGACGAAGACTCTATGGTCTTTAAGTTTTGGCTGCAGGAGAAACTAACGCTGCTACTCTTCTGGAAACTTGCTATTTCTCCTTGCTATCCTTGAAGGTGGCTTATTTGGAAGCTCTAAAGTAGTTCCTTTAGGGACGCAGGTGGCGCTCTGGGTTAAACCATAGAGTCTAGGGCTTGCTGATCAGAAGGTCGGCGGTTCGAATCCCTGCAACGGGGCAAGCTCCCGTTGCCCGGTCCCAGCTCCTGCCCACCTAGCAGTTCGAAAGCACACCAAAGTGCAAGTAGATAAATAGGGACCACTCCGGCGGGAAGGTAAACGGCGTTTCCGTGCGCTGCTCTGGTTCGCCAGAAGCAGTTTTGTCATGCTGGCCACATGACCTGGAAGCTGTCTGCGGACAAACGCCAGCTCCCTTGGCCTATAGAGCGAGATGAGCGCCGCAACCCCAGAACTTTACTTTATCTAAAGTAGTTCAAAGATGAAAATATATATTTTTTGACATTTGTGATATGAAAGCAGCTTTAGATCTTGCTGAGCTGGTCAGGTCCTAGAGTTCTGTAGAAATAAATTTATCCTTGGCTTCTTCCCTGCAGGGGAAAAACAGCTGGCCCCCCCCCCTGGTTTTTGTGGATGCCAGAGGTGTGAGGTTTAAGCATTCTCTTCTCTATAGCAGGATGAGGAAACAGGAAATATTGTTTTAGTTTCCTCTGGTTATATGTTCTCTGAATTATCACATCATAACTTGAGTTGTATATAATTTTATAAACTTATATAAAGACTTACTTACAAAGCCCCATGTGTCCTATCACTGTAGTCTGCATTGTATTTGACCTTGAAGTCAAGTGCTCTACATGCAAGTGCTCTGCAGGAAGGAAGAAAAAGCACCACTCTTAATCTTACAATTGCTCAGGGAGCGATTCCTATTGGGATACGCTTGTTACCGTTTCATGTTCCAGTGATAACTATTTTCAGTGAGCTGCTATCGGAAGTCAATCTTAACAGAACAACTAAAAAAAAACCCCAAACATTTTTGTGTTAGTACTTTTAGCCAAGGGCACTATTCTTAACAGTAACTTTTGATTAGGAAGTTAGCATGCTCCAAACCTCATGGAGTCAGCAGACTTATTACTAAATAAAATATGTTAAAAGCACTATGAAGCAATATAAGCTTAAAACCAAAAGATTACTATCAGTGGAAACCAGTGTTGAGTGGCCTTCTTTCTGAAGATTAGGACTTTACCTTCCACATCCCTCTCCCCCCCCCACAGCCCCCACAGCTCCAAAATCTTCTCCAGAGAGTCCCCTGGAGCAAAAAAATAAAAATAAGAACGGGGGGGGGGAGCTGCAAGGAAAGGAGAGGAAGGTGGAGTCCTATTGCATGAATTGAAGTCCACTCATCTTGTGCATGGACATTGGATAAAGACCCAATTTCAAAACAGTTTGTCTCTAGAAACCACCGGAGGTAAGTTTAGCACTTGGGAATTTTTTCTCTACTGCCAGGGAGACATTGCTTAAGTAGGCTGTGGCAGTGGTCTCACACAGCCGTGTTGTTTGCAATAATTAAAATGATAGGAACAGAGACTCAGGAAGAAGTGAGAGCTATTAAATATGAACAACCTTGGCAAGAAGTTAGAGAGAAACAATTGCTGCCCCATTTCACATGCACCTTATAGCAGATGTGCTACCTCTGAAGAGGCTGAGAATTTGCCTGCAGGCAACATTTAAACAGGCAAACTTCAACCTGCATTCTGACATTGGGATTACTTCACACATTTACAAAATCTCTAGACAGTGCAACATGAAAGCAGTGTAGTTCTTCAAGTCAGACAGTCTTATATGTAGGTCTTCACCCTCTGTACACATCTTACAGTGATTAGCCACCGACAATGCATTATAGTGAAAAAAACAACGTCATTAGAGATGTACTTAAAATGTTTATACAGTCATACCTTGGGTTGCGAAGGTGATCCATGCGGGAGGCACGTTCGCAACCCGCAGCGTTCGCAGCCTGAAGCGCTGCGTCAGCGCGTGATGCGATTCGGCACTTCTGCGCATGACGTCATTTGTGTTTCTGTGCATGCATGAGCGTCGAAACCCAGAAGTAACCCGTCCCAGTACTTCCGGGTTCGCCGTGGTCCACAACCTGAAAACGCGCAACCTGCAGCGTTCGTAACCTAAGGTATGACCGCATTTACCTTTTCTAGGCTGATGTATGGATTTTCCTCCCACAATGTGTGACTTCTGGATTTTATTGCTTTAGAGATTTCAAAAGAAATCTTAGTTTCTGTTTCCTCACCTTCTCGTTTCTAAGTTGGTAGGCACCTTCTCTATGACAGATTTCCAGTTAAAACTGCAGTAGTTGAGATATCCCATTTGTTTTGCTGAAGTACCTCTGGTCCTCTGTGGCCATACAGATGTTTGCTGGACTCCAGGGGCCTCTCAGCCCCAGCTCCTACAGCCAGTGGTCGGAGATGATAGGAAGTACAGTCCAACATCTGGAGGACCACAGGTTCCCCATTCTTGGTGAAAGAGAATAATCGTATTCAACTTATTACAAAATGTGTTGATTTCATATGCATGGTGTGAAATGTGAACAGAATATATCTGAGTGTTTGTGCTAAAGAAGTTCTTTCGTCTCTGGCATTTAAGGATGTACAAAAGGTTATAGTCAATTTCGCACTGATAAGGTTTATTTAATTTTATGGACCCACGTCTGAGCAAATGCAGATTACCTTAGAGTAGTGATGCTCACCCAAATGCCTATGGCAGTGCCCTTTCTAAATGGCTAAATGATGCACAAAGTCTTGAGGTAGAGTGAAGTGAGGAATCGGGTCACTAAGCGAGAGGTTCAAGGGAGGGAGGGTGGAGAAGAAGGTTTTTAAAACTGATCCTGGTGTTTTAAACTGTTTATTGCATCAGGCAGCCTGTGCTTGGAAGAAATTCCTGAAGGTAGCTCGTTACCGCTTTTGTCAGATAAGTCATTGTCCCATAAGCTCCGCTTGGGGCACTGTCGTAGAAGAAGCTGCAGATCCCCGTGGCTAGGTCTTGTTCTAACATGCCATCAGTTGCTCCAAGAGATTTCTGGAAAATACGAGGATGGGGAGAAGCAAATGTTTAAACTCGTATAGTGCGAATTGGGGGTGGGTGGGGTTCTCTACTTATTTTTAAGTAGGCCTGAGACAGGGGTGGAGCAGGGAGTTTCTCAGTCAGCACCTGCAAGCAGACAGCTTTGGGCTGCTAATATCGGCTGGGTGACTATCCAAGACAAAGATTCCCTATGGGGTCCCTTCCAATTCCATTATTCTATGTGCTTGCATAGTGCTAAGGGAGGGAACCCTGCACCTACTTTTTATTCCTAGTACTTAACGTTGACTTTCTTCTGCTCTTTTGTCTGGACTATATTTTAATTATTATTTTTGCATTGCTTAAATTCTATTAGAGTTTGTTGTTTAAATTATTATCTTTTATGTGTTTTATCTGTGTTGTTTTAATTTGTGTAAGCTGCCTTGAGCCCCCGTCAGGGGAAAAGGTGGGGTATACACAACAACAACAATTGATTGCTGCTCCACACCAGTGAAATGGTATGTGACTTTCTACTGCAAGGATACCCAGTGTTGTACCCTCCAGATGTTGCGGTTATTACTCCTATCTACAGTAGCTAGTGGGGCCAATGATCAGGCTCCACATTGGCTACCCCTCTTCTACTGGGCACATTCTTGCTTGGCCCCAGTGTTCGAAACCCCCATTGTTCTAGGCGCATTTTGCAATAGGGAATTTCATTATCGCGAGCCGTTTCAGAGCTCTGGGCGCAGTACTGCACCTAAGATTTCAGATTAAAACTGCAGAATGGAAGGAAAGGAGGACCTTTTTCTGCCTCCCCACTTTCAGCTACTCTCGGAAGACTGGAAAAGAGACCCTCTTAAGAATATTAGAGGGGTGGGCAGGGAAAGGACTACTAGACCATGTGAAAAATGAACATAATATTTTAGCTGCAGTTCATTCATTTTCAGCTTTGTATTCTTGTCATTTAAAAAAGGGTGCTGTTGTTAAACCCATAACCTAGGTTTAAGGTGCCATTTAGCTCCTAGTTTTCATATCTCAGTTTCTAACACTCCTTGGCCCTCCAGCCACCTGTCTGGTACTGCATATGCTTCCAACTATTCACAGTCAGTTGGAAGTGTGCTGAGGATTTGTTGCTTGCCTCTTTGGAAGAAAATCCACCATGCATACCTGTTCCTGAAGGAAGAGGTCATTTGCTATGTGCACTATCCGGTCCACATGAATGATGCCTCCAATGCTGTTCACCTCTATTTCAGATAACAGGGTAAGTACAAGAATGGCCTCCACCAGCAGTTGCCTATATTCAGGCTGGGGTACATGGTTCAGCACCGACTCCACGTGGACAGCGAACTTGATCTCACAAGCTGTCATCTTGAAGAGAAAAAAGGGAAACGAAAACAAAGAAGCATAAGGGGTACTGCGTTCCAAGTTGGGCGCATAACTTCAAACTTTTTGAAGGCAGTGAGACCTCTTGCAATCCAAGTTGAATGCTATGTAATCTCACTTAAACAAACAGCTGTGGTGCAGGAGACTTCTGTAAAAACGAAGCTGTTGACAGATGTCACCGTCTCCTAAGAATATCCTGATGAAGTGTCCAAGCTTCTAGGTATTGTAGCTCATCCACCCACAGCACCTTAAACCCACACTCCACGCAGGCAGCAAGCTAAGGATGTCTTTCAGTGAGGTATGTGGCTCTTGTCCAGCTGTTAGAGGAGGTGTGTATATGCATTTTGGGTGAGGTTGGCGGGCACACAGGGGCTCACACATCTGCTGTCAGAAAAGGTGTTCTAAGAGGACATGGTGATTCATGGAGTGCAGGTTCAGGTACAATTGGAGGCTTAGATACAACCACTTTCACAAGGGGAAATGTTACTGCTCTCTCCTGACTTTTGATGGGCTTTCGTAGCTTCAAGGCCACTCTAGGCTACGCTTGCATTCAGGGACCCAACGAGGCACAGAACCTTCCTGCAGTCCCAGGGTAAGGTGAGAAGGCCCAGCACTTTACACAGGAAGACTGTTCTGCAACTGCTGACTACACTGGAATGGTTCAGCATAGCTGTCTCAAATTACCACAACAGTGTGGGAAAGATGTACACAGTAACACCAGGTGTAAGTGGGCATGTAGGCGAGCGGCAGATAATATAGACGTGGGAAATCACAAATATTTAAGAATAGTTCTGAAATGGCTTTGCTGGCCTTATGATTACAATCAGTTGCTGGCGTTATGCTGGAGGTAAGAATCGCGGCACTACATCAATACATAAAACTACAGAGAATTTTTTTCCTTTTTTAGAAAAGCCAGTTGCTACCAGTGATATGGGAGATGCGATGCTCCCCAAAGAACCACCTCATTATTGCAAGCACAAGCCGAGCAACCTAATTTGCACTGGCAAAACTGCTCAGATGTCACATGCAATCACTTAGCCTCAGGAGATCTGGCGCTTATTACTTTTGATTCCTGTTAAGCAACAAAATTGGATGTTGCCAAGTTCTGACAGGCCTGTTAAAAGGATTCGAGTTTTTATAAATCTCTCTTGATAGTGAAGATAATTTATCATCCTCCCATAAATTACATTACACAGACAGAAAAGATGCCACATTCTCCCTCCTAGCTGGTACCCTCTCAAGAAGATGATTGGAGTGGAGGAGGGTAGTCAAAACGTGTGTACACAGAACTTGCAGTCCTAGTGTTTGAGTGCTGGAAACTGGCAACAACTGTGGAGTCTAGAGTACAAATCCCCAGCCATGATGCTCACTGGGTGACCATGGGTCAGTCATACACTCACACCTTAACCTCCTTTACAGGGTACTTGTGAGGATAAAATAGACAGGGGAAAGAATTAGATACTATAAGTAAGGACAAAAAAAGCTGATTTTTGTTGGCTCAAGGCAAAAAACAAAACCACTCCCCCCTCTTCAACCAATAAATAAATCCAGGAATTTCCAGTCAATGCCACCAGTAACAGTAATCAGCTCACACTGATCAGCTCAGTATGATTTAAGTCCTCTTCTTGCATTATGTTTGTGATATGGGAGCTTCTGCGGTACAACTCCAGAACACATCATGAGACAGTCCTACAAACAATTTCACAAGCATAACAACTTACTCAGGCGTTTATGGGAATATGTGGTAGAGTCTTCTCATGAGACTAAACCACCAGAGTGCTTCTCTAAGTCCAACGCCATGAAGACAAACTCTAGGAGCCACCAAACGTCTATGACTGATACTTGCCAGTTGCCAACAACAACAAAAATGAGACAACTCTTGTCTTCATAGGTTTGTGAGCTTCTCAGGATGATGCACAAGACTTTGCTGCCCAATCAGTAAGAAGAATGTGTACTGAAAATGTGTCCTTTCCTGTAATTTTTGAGGGTTGCCAACAAAACTTGCAGCTTCCTTGGTCCTTGGAGGAAGTGAAGGACTTGTGGAGACAATTTTCTTCTGAGTAAGGTAAGTGGAAAACTTACCTTAAAACTTTGGATTCCACTAAATAACATGATGAAAATAATTGGCGCCTACACAGGAAATGTTAACCAGATTACATTGTAACCCTGGATCTATCCTCAGCTGCACTGAGGATAGTATCAACATAAGATACCACATTATTGGGCATAGCTAAATTAAACTACAGCAAGAGATTATTCTTCCAAAATGGCTGCTACCAATGGAAGCTTCCAAAGTTGTCCTCCACCCGTCTGACCATAAACAGATCCTTCTAGGAAACACAAATTTTTAACTCTGATGAACTCAAGTTTGCCAAGGAGGCCTCAAAAATAAATCCGAAAGCTAATTCAAAGCATTTACTGGAAGGACCTCTGAGTAAGTTGTCACTGTCTGGAAAATTACAAATGCAGAATTTAAGTCTAGCATAGGAGAATTCACTAAATGGATTTTGAACAGGACAGGTGGCCTGAAGGTGAAGGCTCTTGTCTCCTTGGTGTCAACTGAAAGCTTATCCTGTCAGTGATCGAGAGGATGCACCAATCGCAGAAATAATCACTGCCCTGGCACCACTGGTTTGTTTCCATTAAAAAAAATAAAATCCCCTGAATAGCCACGTGGTTCTAAGGCTCTGGAAGCCAATAACCCCATTTCAATCTTCCATACAACGAAAACTGGAAAAATAGACCTTGCCTCTAAAATTAGAATGCCCCATTAAGCAGTAATTATGAGCACTTGGCAAGTACAGAGCTGATAACGCACTCGGTGCCTATTGCTAATAATAGATTCCTCCCCCCCCCCAAGCCCCTTTCCATTGTACTCTGGAAACAGCACATAGAGGGAACCAATGCCAAAAGGGCTATTTGATACTATGCCGCACACAAAAACGAGCTGTCGCTTTGAACAAGGACCCAGTGTTAGTTTTTGTTCTGAATACCCGCATGTAAGAAATCCTACTGTAACTGCCATTAATGTTTAAAAAGGCACTGTTTTCATCAGTTCCCTTTTACAAATTGCAACCCCTTCCGTGCTCTTCTGGAGTCTGCCTCGCCAAAGGGTGCAGGGGAAATTGCTGGCGATTGCTTCCCCTTCCCTTGTGAGAGTGGGTGCTTCAAGAATATCAAAAGCCATTCTATGCAGCACTGGATATCATGCATGATAAATTAGTCAACATTTGAGAAGATAAACATTTGCAGCGATGATACCCCATATCGAACTCTGAAGACCAGTTGTTTGTCAGGAATGGTAAAGGCCTTTGGAACCCAAAGTAGGCAGTGAAATCCCTTCAAAATCAATGGGCATTAGCTAGATTCAAAGCAAGATTATTATTTTTTCACCTTGCAAGGCAAGATAAAATGCAGAATGTTCTGTAATGTGAGCTGCAAACCCCTAGGAAGGTAATTAAGAAAAGAAATATGTTTGGTCACGATGCGCAAACGAAGGCTGCAACCTTAGGCATATATATGTGGGAGTAAGAATTTCAAAGTAAACATGCAGGATTAGAATAAGACTGTAAGATATTTTTTATTCACAACACACCATTATTTTCTGCCCAAAGAAGAGTGTTATGTGACTCTATAAAAGGCTTGCATTTTCTAAAATTAGCCCAAATAAAAAGGCTCCGTCTCATTAAATTTACATTTAGTCCACCCATAGCTAAAGTCAATGACAACACTGATTATAATGGCTCAGATATGCCCCCTTCCTCTTGCCCCAACAGCTTCCTTCCAGTGTATCTCGTTTTGGGCCACATAGACAGGAACGATTCCAAATGTTAATGTCTTCAAAGAAGTAGCATTATACTTCAAGCATACCTGGAACCTTTTCATTTCTGACCTGTTCTCCTAATACAATAAAAACATGATGGCTGACTTTAAGGTAGAGAAGGGAAAGCCTGGGAAAAAGTGGAAAATTTGGGGAAGGGAATGCGCCCCATTTTTATACACACACAGTTTTAAAAGAAAAATAATGTGGGCATTTTAAAAAACCTCTTTCCCCCCAATCTTACCATTTCCCCACTGCCACCCGAGTCTTCACATCTCTATTGTGAGTTAATTATTTGCACTCAGGAGCAACGTATTTTGCAATGCTCCACAACAGGCTAGTATCGAACAGACATGGCTGAGCATACAATATTTAACCTTATCTTGAACTAAGCTGCAACTCTTTGTACTAAGGAATTATGTTAAAACTTAAGAGCTTCTTCAAGTCTTACCTCTCTTGTTGTTGAAGAAGGAAGGACGTAGCCATCAATAGAGAGACCGTGACACTGCAATGTACACGAACATTTCAATATTAAAACATGGTAAATACTAAGAATTAAACGAATCAACATTTAAGGAAATAAATTATGTGGATTTGTTGAAAGGTGGTTGGCTTTTAAACAAGTTCTTCTGGGAATTGTTTTTATAATATATGGCAGGTTTTAAAAATAAACAAACCAGCAACTGTAAAATTATTTCAGTACATCTGCCAAAGAAAAGGTTATCATTCTATAGTAAGAACAGATGACGGTCTAATTATGCTACTCTCCGAAAACATCCTTCACGAGCATGGAATTACTTGTGTGAGATCAAAATACAGGATAAATCTGGCTGCAAATTAGTCATGAATGTGGAACACTTGCAGGAAATTCAGAGGTATGGATTCAGAAATGTAATTACGCTTATTCTGGTGCAGTGACTCAAGGGCATGTGGAGCTTCATGTGTGACGTGTGATATAGAAGGCTAACAAACCCCTAACTAGCCACATTTTTGCTTTGGAAACAACGTTCATCTGTTCCTTGGTGGCCTCATCAAATTTGTAATCAAAGGGTGATAAAAAGTGGACATTTGGTGAGAGTAACAAGCAACAAACAACAGAGGGATCTAGATGGAATTGTTGCTTCTAAGGGGAAATGAGGCAGCATGTTGTCTTTTATGGTTCAAATTGTATGCAAAGAATAGTAGATTCAATTGATTCTATTAAATAATCAAAGCAATTATATATTGAATTGAGTCTGGGCAGTTTAATTTCTAGGCAGAAAATGATTCATGCCATTTCATTTGGTACATTATGGTGCCATTCCTGAAAAAGTTAATGTTTGGTTTTAGGCAAGCTTTGAATTGTAAGACAGAGCAGCCCTGCTCATAGTCCTGTCTCTGCTATGGAGTCTTTTCATTGAGTTTTGAGTATTACTGGTGCTCTCTTTAATAGCATTCTTGTATTCTGCTGCTTTTAAGGTTTTAATTTTGCTTTTAGTCATATTCTTACTTTTTATATTGGACATTCTTCCCACCATGCTCTCCTTTCAGTAAGTCTACCCCTGACTACTTTAACTACTCTGGAGAAACATGTTGGGCAATTTTGTTCTGTGAGTTCTGGAAGGATTTTTTTACCTACAAAATGGGTCTCTCCCTCCCCTTCTTTCCCCCATGCACCTCCTAAATCCCTTCTCCCAATGCTCAGGAGCAGATTTGGGGAGATTGCAGGGTGCATATGAGGAAGGAAGGAGGTGAATTCTGCTGCACAAATGGAAATCCTTGCACTATAGGAACAAGTGTGTTGGTCTACCACTCACTGTTATTTCAGAATATCTGAACGGAACACCTATGAGCTAGAAATTCAATAACTGTTTCTAGATATAATCCAAAGCAACACGGTGTACTCTAAAAGTTAACCTAATCAGACAACGCATGGCATCTCCCTCCCCCTTCTGTGGCTTCCAAATGTACCTTTTGAAGGATCTTCCACACTTTAGGGTAGAAACCCACGGGGACTCTGTTAATGGCACCATCCAGCCTCCTCCTGCGAAGCCACTGCCCTTGTCGGTCACCCCAACTGATACAGTGCCCACCAGACCCTGTCAAGGATGATGTACTAGTAGGGGACGATGGGCTACTGCATCTCTGAAAAAAAGGACAAATTTCACCAAAAATGTCAGAAGCTCCATTTCAATCCCCACCAGGGAAAGAATGATTAAGGGAAAGGGTTGCAGCTGCCCACCTGTCCTTCAACAGGTTACTGCTTATTATACATAACAATCTCGCTATATATATATTGGTGTGGATAGCCAATACACTATACCTGAAGGAGTGGCTCCACCCCAATCGTTCTGCCCGGACACTGAGGTCCAGCGCCAAGGGCCTTCTGGCAGTTGCCTCACTGCAAGAAGCCAAGTTACAGGGAACCAGGCAGAGGGACTTCTCGGTAGTGGCACCCACCCTGTGGAACGCCCTCCCACCGGATGTCAAAGAGAAAAACAACTACCAGACTTTTAGAAAACATCTGAAGGCAGCCCTGTTTAGCGAAGCTTCTAATGTTTAATAGATTATTGTATTTTAATACTCTGTTGGAGGCCGCCCAGAATGGCTGGGGGAACCCAGCCAGATGGGCGGACTGTAAATAATAAGTTGTTGTTGTTGTTGTTGTTGTTGTTGTTGTTGTTGTTGTTGTTGTTGTTGTTGTTGTCCCTACAATAAGAGAGCAGATTGTTTTCCAACAGAAGCAGCACAACCCTGTCTATGTTCTATCAGAAGCAAGACCCATCAAACTTTATTCAATGGATCTTACTCCCTAGTGTCCTAGTTCCTTTGCACAACTTCCAAAATTCTTTATTCTAGAGATGTAAAAATGTCTTAATGGGGTTCTTTCTGCCTTAGGGGGTCCCAACAAGCAAAGGTGATGGAGCGCCTTAACCTTTTATAGTAGAGGCAGGCAGTCAAGATGCCTGCAGTTTTCTCACAAGCCACACCAGCTGAAAAAGTCTCTTCTACACAAGTAGAAGCCATGAATCCAATGTGGATAATTGTGACAGTCATTTGTGAAATGTAGTTTACATAGCTACCCTCGGCCAGAATACTTAGTGAAGATTGCATTGCATTGGTACAGCTCGCTTTTTTCCAGATACTTTTCAAAGGCCAGCCAATTTGAAATCTATAAACACCCTGTGGTAGTTATTTAGCAGGGAAGTCAGGTGTGTGTGTGTGTGTGTGTGTGTGTGTGTGTGTGTGTGTGTGTAATGCTTTAAAGCTCTTTTATTGGTCTATTTCCATTAAATGTATGTTAAAGAAATTTCCCCCTTTGCTATATTAATGTTCATTTGCAATGCAGAGGTTCTGGATATTACATGAGTCAGGCTGTAACCCATTCAGCAGAACTGACATTAATCACGCCATGGTTCAGTGGAAATGTCAATGCTTGAGCAATTAGTGTATCCGCACTGTGGCGGGTTTGTCACCTGTGCCCACAACGATAAGATCCCTTCTGCTAATAAATCACTGCAAATGACTTGTGGGTCCCGATAGCAAGCCTGCAAAGTGTATAAAGCACCGTAGTGTATAAACTACAAAGTGTATAAAGTAGCATAGTTCTTCACACAGCCATTTAGCAGGGGGAAGCAGGCGTCTTAGTGTCCAAATAAATGGACCAGAGCACATTCTTAAGCGGCTTCCCCTAGCCCTTACAAATCCCAAAAATGCGTTATCAACTTCTCTTCAAGGCTTTGTAACTAAAAATAGATTTGTTGGGGCAGACTTCAGGCATCTTTAAAAGGTACTGGCAGATTTCAACCACCAAATGATAAAGCAGAACATGTATTGCTTGGTGGTGGGAGTCTAAACTGACTCCTCACCTTCAGGCATCTCTGCTCCTCAACTGGATTGTCGTAAGCCACTGCTGTTCCTGGCTGCATCTTAGTAGCTACTCTTGTCTCCTTCAGTACTAGGTGTGTTGGCCTATCCATTCCCCCCCCCCCCAGCCATTTCATCCCCTCAGGCTTTTCCTGAGATCGGCTCCTGCCTGAAAATGTGTCCTGCCAAGTCACTTTTGTGTGGAAGGAGTGTTGTGGGAAAATAGAGAAAAAATGTCTTCCTCAGGATTACCCGGTAAAATTAATGGAAGCAGAAGAAGAGTTTGGATTTGATATCCCGCTTTATCACTACCCTATGGAGTCTCAAAGCGGCTAACATTCTCCTTTCCCTTCCTCCCCCACAACAAACACTCTGTGAGGTTAGTGGGGCTGAGAGACTTCAGAGAAGTGTGACTAGCCCAAGGTCACCCAACAGCTGTATGTGGAAGAGCGGAGACGCGAACCTGGTTCCCCAGATTACAAGTCTACCGCTCTTAACCACTACACCACACTGGCTCTCTCAGTTAATTAATAACCACACGGAATCTGATGATACGGAATGTGGTGGTGAATGACTATAGACTTGGATAGCTTTTTAAAAACGGATCAACAAAATGCCTGGACGACAGTTCCATCAATGGGTATTTGCCTTGATGGTTAAAAGGTAAACACCAGGTTCAGGACCAAGAATGCCTCTGAATAACAGTTGCTGAGAGGCACATGGCAAGGAAGAGCTGCTGCATATTCTAATGTGGGCTTCCCAGATGCAGCTGGCCACTCACTCAAAACAAGATGCTGGATTATCCAGCCTCCTGATTGGATCTATCAGGACTTTTCTTATGCTTAGTATGGGATTCACAGTTACATTTCCCTTTCACAGCATCTACATATTCTGTGCTTTAATTGGACATTTCATTCATAGGTTTAACAACACACTGAACACAAAGCTACAAATAAATGAATATACAGTGGTACCTCTACTTACAAATTTAATGCGTTCCGAACGCACATTTGTAAGTCGAAAAAAATTGTAAGTCAAATCCCATAGGAATGCATTGGGATAAAAAAATTGTAAGTCGAAGCAGCCCTATCTAAAAAATCGTAAGTAGAAAAAATCCTATCTAAACTGCATCCAAGATGGCGGACGGAGCTCCATTCGTAAGTAGAAACATTCGTAAGTAGAGTTATTCATAAGTAGAGGTACCACTGTACTGACAATGTAAGGACATGGAATAATTCCATAGGCTTGCATCCAACAGTGTCTTTCAGCTGACAGTAAGCTGATGGGGAAATTGCTGAAAATGGCTTCCTTCCTTGTTTTGCTGACAGAAGCCTTGCCATCAGCTAATCAATGCTGTTGGATACAACCCATAGTCTTTAAATAAAGCAATGTTTGTGTGGGGGGGGTGTACGTGTACACCCACCCACACCCACCATAGCTGTCAAGTCCTCCCTTTTTTAAAGGGAAATTCCCTTATGCTGAATAGGCTTCCTCGCGAGAAAAGGGAAAACCTGACAGCTATCACACACACACACACACACACACACACACACACAGTGTCATAATTTTAAATATAAGATACATGTTTATAACTGTTATGTTTTTGTATGCCTTATATTGTAAGAGACAACTGAAAAAACCAAGTTCTTTAAACTTAGACATGTTTCTGTCCCTACGAAGAGGAAGTGATTTTAAGTTACTGAATGATAGATTACCATGGACCTGGAAGAATGCATGCTGCTGGATGTGGAATGGCCCCCATAGAAGAACTACAAAATAAATGAAAAACAAAGGGGAAGAAAATAAGTAAAAACAACACCACGTGGAAAACAAATGAAATGATATCCCCATGCTAAGTAAGAAACCATCTAGACAGCAGTTTAAAGAAGTGCCAGATTTTGCACCCAGTGTTGTTACTTGAAATGCTGGCCTTCAGATAGCAGCAACAATGAAGGAAAGTAAGAGGAGCTTTTCAAATATGCAGCAAGCACCATTACATCAGCCCCATCCCATGTAGCTGCATGCAAGCAAGATGCCCAAGAAACTAAGCAATGGAAAGAGAAACAACCAATGCATCATCCCAGTGTCAAGAACAATGTTTCTGAACTGCTTTCCTTTTAGCTTTAATCATGATGTCTGGGTTTAGCTTTGAAATTGACCAAATGGTCAAAAATGCAGGAGAATATATTCTAGCTTTTGAGTATTAAATCAGGTAGAACTCTGAAATTATGGTGGTTTGCTCCTCTTCAGGGTTCCAGCCAGACAGCTATGCCCTTTCCCACAATACTCCATTCCATTCCTCGTTTATTTTCCATTTAACTTACACACACACACACACACACACACACACACACACACACACACACACACACAAAGTCAATAGTCTGTGCCCACAAATGTTTGACATGGCTCCCCCACACACTTAATTCCCCCCCCCAATAAACCTTTGTGTTTTCCCAAGCCTGCTGATACCTCCCTCTTGTGTTTGGGTGGTACCATTTTGGCTATATAAAGATCCACACTTAACAGAATGGGGCACAAAATGACTCCATCTCTCAAGGTGGCATTTACGAGATCATGTGTACACACCACGCTTCATTTTACAGTCTCCATTTTGGTAGCTATGGGTTGGAAAACCCAGGAGGTGCCCTCTTGTCCCCTGCCCTTCTCCATGCATTCAGCGGGCATTTCGAACAGCCACCCTCAGTGGCAATTTCCCTTTATGTTTCAAAGAACAAGGCTTAGTTAAAGTAAGGATGTCCTCTCCACCTTTGTGGCATATGTCCACTTTGCCAGGATGCTGGGTGCAATGGCAGCAACACCTGAATAGTGCAGTGGCCAAAATGCCGAGCTTTGATGGGGGGGGGGGGGAAGCCCCTGTTCAAATCCCTGCTGAGCTACAAAGGACACCAGATGACCTTTCACTTAATGTGGCTCACAGGGGTATTGTTCACACTAAAACACTGCTCTGAGTCCCTTGGAGGAAAGACAAGAACCAAATCAAATAAATAGCCACAGCTTAATCTATGGCTCAGCTGCCTGCCCTATGAAGAAGACAATGGAGGATTTGTTGCTAGGCAAACATATGCTAAGCTAAGCCCTTAAAAATATCCAGAGAGACAAGTCATTTGGGTTTAGAGAAATGCCAGGATGAAGGGCTGTTGGGTACTTCTAGGTTGCTGGGTAGCCATTTACAGCTTAACAAATATCCATGTTGGTATTCAATCCCTTATGTGATTAAAACACTCAAATATAATTTAGATTATTCTGTGATTCTGCACCATTCGCTAAATCTTTAAAAGAGGAGACAATGCAATACATAATATAAATTCGCCGTTAGGTTTCTAAGCCTAGCTATCTATATGAATATACCCAAATTTAATGAGTTTTGAACATTTCTATATTTACAACCACACCCCTCGGAGAAATTTTGTAGTACAATGCATCTATTATGACATCGTATTAATGCTGACCTCTAGTGGGCAGTTGAATATACAAAAAGAAACATACATAATGTGCACCCTGAAAGCAATGAGCTGAGGGTATAGAGTTGCAAAGGCATAACAGTTTCATAGCAAAATTAATTTAACACACAGGCTTTCTATATAATCATATAAAATGCTTCAAGGCTTGGCTGGGGCAAATCTATGATACAGCAATGTCTAATTGAATAAAACATGCCTTACAGCACAATCTTGCTCTGCCACTAGCACAGTGATGGAGCACATACAGAAGGTCTCAGGATCAAATCCTCACATCTCCTGGTAGGGTTGGGAAAGAGCAGGCATTCCCAAACTTTAGTCCTCCAGATGTTTTGGCCTACAACTCCCATGATCCCTAGCTAACAGTACCAGTGGTCAGGGATGATGGGAATTGTAGTCCAAAACATCTGGAGGGCCAAAGTTTGGGGATGCCTGGGAAAGAGCTTTGAAGACCCACTAGTGTAGAGAACTAGGGTGACCCATGGTCTTGCTCAGTAGAAGATAGCCTCCCTATATCTCACTGTGTTTAATGGGCCTTACTCCATAGTGCACATCTTTAGAACACCTCCAAAAACGCTTAGGATAACTTTTCTTGCCTGTAGGTTTTCCCCAATAGTGTAAACACTTACAGATCAGCACAGAACTAGCCCAAAATCACAGCAAGCACATAGTAACTATGGGCTATTTGGTACATTTGAACTCAAGTTTGACACTGAGTGGATATGCAATACAACTGCCATGAATCCTGGCTCTCTGTTAAGTTCATCTGAATGATGCCACTGTTTTAAAGCACGTTACGGCCCTATCACATATTACAAGGGCTTTTTTTCAGCCAGAACTCACTGGAACTCAGTTCCGGCACCTTTCAAGTGGGTGCCATTGCCATTAAGAGAGAACGAGGGAGGTGTTCATGGTGAGTTCCATCACCTCTTTTTCTAGAAAAATAGCACTGCATCATTACACTTTCTAAGTAAGCACTTAAAAACACAAAGTGTGACACGGCCCCAGGGATGTCACTGCTATGTTAAGATGGTGATGCTACGATAGTGTGTGGCTGGGGTTTGGGGGAAGCTTAATATGATTATCGATTCAGGATAGCAGTCTTGCTTTAGTAACCTTGGAAACCACCCCGGAACTCATGCTACTGAGAGAGTAAGCCAACAAATCTTTCACACAAGCACATTAGTCATTCTCAACTTGATGGTTTAAATATGTGTTCTAGCGCCTGTCCGTGCACACGTCTCAAAATGCATATATGCACTTCCAGCATGCAAATT
Organism: Zootoca vivipara; assembly: GCF_963506605.1. Lineage (NCBI taxonomy): Eukaryota > Metazoa > Chordata > Lepidosauria > Squamata > Lacertidae > Zootoca > Zootoca vivipara. The sequence goes on from NC_083279.1 coordinate 38,627,068, forward strand.
TAGCAACTTTCATTTCACCTGTTCACTACTTAGCCTCCCATGTCTCTAGAATGAAAAACAAAACAAAACAAAAACTGTAAATGGTGAAAGCAGATGCTGCAAACAAGCAACAGAAGCAGACACTAAATAACGTGAAATGTTTTCGCTGCTCGATACCGGCAGTTAAGGTCTGATATGGATGAAATAGAGTGAGCTACTACCTCCCAACTAAGATATAAAACCACCACTAGTGACTTCCTTTTTCAAATGATTTGTAAGAAATATGAGATGGGCTGGGCTTTATGTGTATTTTAAGGACAGAGGACTTGACAAGTGTCTTTTGCACATGCCTCAGATGCATTAAGTGATTGGCCGTCCTTTCTTTCCCTTCTCTTTCCTTTCTTATTCAAGCTCAAGCTGCAGCACGTGGTTCTCGAATTCCCCATGTTATGCTCACAACAACCCTCAGGAACAGGTGAGCAGCCATTCCCTGCCTTTTTATTATTATTATTATTAAGGAGCGGCTTTCTAGCAGTCACGACAGGCTGAAATATATTGGATTGGCTGTGGAAGCTCTTGAACAGCCCCTTTGGACCCTAGCAGGATATGCTCTCAGATTAAGCAGAGGTAGATTCAAAGTGAGTGGTTTGCTGTAGCCACCAGAGAGAAATGAGCTCTCATGAGCCAGTTCCTAAAGGTGCCTGGAAGGGGATGGAGAGAGAGGCACTCACCTGCTTCATCTCACTCTTCAGCCTGGTGATGCCACTCCTTTCCGTTTTCGTTGCTCCCGTATGACCCACTTCATGGATAGATATAGCAGGGCTTGATGTTGAAGAATCGAGAGGACGCACTTAGGGAGAGGGAGGGGAAGGGAGGGGGGAAAACACAATTTTTTTTGTTACCCAAAAAATGGACCACGAACAAGAGTAATTTTAAAAATGGGACTTAAAAGGAAAAGTGTATTACTGCTCCTTTCGACTCCGAATTCTTTCCCACTGAGAATATGGTGGAGGAGATTTTTCATATCGAAGGGGCTTAGATTCATTAAGCTTTCGGAGGCTTCTTCACCTATACAAGGGAAAGCAATAAGGACAATGCCAGTCACTGTTGTAGGAGAGCAAGTTGTCAATAGCACAGATCACTTAATGAAGGGCTCCATTATTATTTCTCAGCTTACCAAATTAATGGCAAGCTCTGCCTTTCAGCCCGTATCACTTAATGAAAGGTAAGTAGCTGGTGTGATATTTTTCAGCTGGGTACTTTTTCTAGCTTTCTCCCCTCTGGCAAGCCCACATAAATTGCATTGGTACAAAAAAGGCTTTGTTTTACACAGAAGGGGATAAATATCACCCTTTCTCCTCTATGTATATCACTGCAGCATTCTCGCTTCTGAGTCACAGGTCTCAAGTTCATATACAGAACCACAATGAAGATAATTGTCTATCTCAAAATATCTTCTTTCCCAGCTCCTGAAAGTGGGATGGCAGACAATGAGCCCTTGCTGTCAATCAGTTTAAATGCAGTTTAACATAGTTGTTTTCCTGGGGCATTTTATACTTAAAGAATAAAAACGCATGGCATCTGGAGCAGACTTTGTCGAGCATGTGGAGGGAATGCAAGAACAAACAGCGAATCCCTGGGGGGTGTTTTTTAAGAAAAGGATACCTGCCCGATTCACAGACACAAAACAAAGGCAAAATAACCGATAGAATGAACTTGGGCTACAATTCTACGCATAGTTGCCTGGGGAAAATTCCCATTGAACATAGCAGGACTGACTTCTGAGTAAACGTGGATCAGGTTGCAACGTTTAACTCTAGCATTATGCTACAAATTCATCCAGATTTCTATTAAAACAATCCTACAGATACTCTCCTGGTGGAAGAACTTAAAACTGTAGCAGCTTATTATATATTAGTGCTATTTTGTACATTTATTAATGAACATGGCATTAATATCATCATCTCTAGCTACTGTGCACTGTCTTCCAGCAGTGTTCTGAATCAAATCTGCTCCAGAGGGTCCCTTAGCTCTCCAGAGCCAACTTTGAAGACTTGTCACTTGCACAGCATTGAATTCCATCCTCCCTGTCTCTACCATCTCCTCCAATTCCCTTTCAGAAGCGCACACACACACTCTACTTATTGGCCTGGATATAAGCCTCACTTTCCCCCCCCCCCAAATTCCGACTGTGAAAAGTTAAAGTGTGGCTTAAATTCGCAACCTTACAAAAATAGGCTTTCACGCTATCACTGCTGAAACAGACATACAGTAAAACAGAACGGGCGTGAATGCCTGTGGAATTTTAAAGGTGCGGCTTATATTTGGGTGCGACTTATATTCGGGCCAATACAGTATCAATCATACCTACTGTCACCCTGCTTTGGATGCCGCAAGTGGGGCATCACTCATGGACTGTTTTATTATTGACTTGTGGCAACAAAAGTGGTCTCACCGGAACAATTCAAGCTGCGAGCAAGTTCTGTGGCCATCACTTGAATGATGAGTCCGATGCGGAGCCTGAGCATCTCTGCAAATAGGCTGGGCTGTGACCGGACATACATAGCCAAGTACACCATGATTTCCTGTTATGGGGGATGAGGACGGCGGAAGGGAAAAAAAGAGCATCGGTTTTAGAGGCCTTCGTCACATTCATGAAAACGGCAACACGGTGAGAGAAACGAAGCTGTTTCTTCAAAGTATCCAAAGGCTTCCTTTTGCATTACCTGAGTGAGAACCGCAATGCTGATGTCTTGACCACTGGCTTCATATATTAGTTTGCTTAGTTCCTCAGGTGGCAAAGGCCTGGGGAAAATGGATCATTAATTAAAGACTGCGAGGATGCTATATTTGCAACAAACAATCCTCTATGGTGTGTGTGTGTGTGTGCCATTCTCCCAGGAAACCTACCCAGTGGCTCATGAGAATGTTGCGGTGACTCCACAGTTACATCCACATGGAGAAAAATGGGGATCCTCTTCGTGCGGGTTATTCCTTGAGCATCTACTCACAACCTTGCTGCTGATCCCATTCCCCCTGATTGCCTTTACGCTTAGATTCCCACTGCACCATTCCTACATCTGAAGATTCCTAGCAAACTGGCTAAGGTCCTGCATAATATGTTGCTTGGGTCCAGCCTTGCCAAAGAGGACCAATGTCCCTTTTATAATTATTTAACTACATTTCTATTTGTTGTTTCTCAAAATCCTGTACAATTTACACTTTAAAAAAACACACATATTAAAAATACCCAGTAAATGAAGGCTGTGTTATTCATTCTAAATGTAGTATTTCACAATATGCAAAAAGAAGACAATTAGAGAAGCCACAGAAGGTGTGTGATAAATAAGGGTATAAAGGTGATGAATGCTTACGCTGTTATTGTTTTTTCACGTGGCTCGGGTGGCAGGCCTACTGTAAGTTGCTTCTGGTGTGACAGGAGGTCTGTGCATGCCTAGCACAGGATAAAAGGAGAGAAGGGGTGAGATTGACCTCTTAATTACGCAACAACCAACACTGTCTTATTTTAAATTCAAAGATATTGCAGGAATCCATATATGCAGCAACCAGCAGAGTCTCCTTTTAGATGTAGAAACATTGCTTTGCCTATTCTGTAGCACTTATTAGATAAAGAGGAGGAAGCACCATTTATTGTAGCTGTAAAAAGAACAGAGAAACTATAGCAAGGTGACTGAATAATCATCCTGCTTGCTGTCAGTCAGGAAAGATGTAGTGCCCAGTGAGGACATTTTAAGGTGTTTCAGTGCACAGGTGTACAGCTCTAAAAGCAAATGTCTCAAGATGCAGTGTGTGTGTATATATATATATAATTTCCACCCACACTTAAAACTCTTATGACAGTCTTTATTCCATGGGTCAATTTATCTACTTATAGAAACAACAATTGCCAGCATAAAAGCAGTAGGAGAAATTCAGCAGCAACAGTGCAATCAGATGCACAGCTTCACAAAAAGCAGATCTAAAATTCAGTGGGTTAAAAGTGTACATATTTAAAAAGATCTGGCCTTAGGAGCTGAAGTGCAAGCTTCCTATAGCTCAGAGATGCGGGGACACGGACACACACACACACACACACACACACACACACACACACAAGTCAGGGATATATATCTGTGGCCCTGCAGATGATACTAGACTAGAGTTCCTGACCACTGGCTGGTTGAGGCTGATGGGAGTTGGAGTGCAGGAGTTGGGGGGGGGGCACTGGCTCCCCATCCTTGCTACAGTTAAATTGATTGTATGAACCTGGATGGGAAACTGCTGGGAGTCCACTGTAATAGTAAAGCAAATGAGTTGCTCCCAACTAAGTCATGCACAGAATAGGCTAAGTGAAATAAATGTACTTAAGTTAGTAACCTAGTTCATTGATTTCAGTGGGTCTACTCTATTACTTAGTTGGACACAACCCATCTTTTTTTAGAATAAATAAAACCTAGCAACGAGTTATATTGCAGGCACATTCTTCTAGTAGCAAAAGCATACGTATCCCCACACCCAAAGACAAAAAGAAGAGCAAACGAAACAGGTAAGGCCTTGGGCTGATTAACATTTTATGGCCTTTTAAACGTGTTTGTGGGAGGTGGGGTATTTGTCTGTTTTTGTTCTATTATGTATTCTGTATTCTCGTTTTATGTATTTTTTAATGTCCTGTGATCTTTGGATAAAGGGCAGCATACAAATTTAGTAAATAAATGATATATACTTGTTCCGCACCTCAGCTAGGACTTCCACTCTTTTTTGCAGTATGCCAGAGATGTAGCGGATCAGCCCCCATTCTTGGTTCACACCTGCTTTGCTGTAGAGCTCATTGAGAAGACAATGAACTGTGATTCCACCACACTGGCCATGGAGACATGTTTCCCAGTCAAGGCCTCTTAAAATACAAAACCAGAAATGGTTAGGTGTACTTATAAACTAATACAGAGCTATCACACACACACACACTATATATATATATATATATATATATATATATATATATATATATATATATATATATATATATATATATGACATTTTCATTGTAGAAATAAGGGAAATAGCTGAAAGTGTGTAGAAGTTGCAAGAACACTATATTAAACCGGAGTTCTAAAGTGATGCTTCTCCCTCTTTTTGAACCTAATGACCCTGGATTCCTCCACGATGGGAAAAAGGTGAAACATAAATGTAAGAGGAGATTGTTTAATTTTATTACATTTATGTCTCTCCCTTCTTCCTTCATGGAATCCAAGGTGGCATATGCTTGGTTCCCAAGTGATCTCCCATCCACACTGCCAAACTCAGACCTGCATAGCTTCAGCAACGTAGTAGCCTCATGTGCCTTCATAACTTTCTTAAGCAGAAATATATAGCAGTCAAGTCATGTACAGCATATAACTGGAACTCCGCAGCAGCAGAATAATAAAAATCGAGAGACTGTGATAACATACAATGATTATTCAGCCAGCATACAAGCAATGAAGCAAAAATTAAAAATAGATATTATGGCATCATGATTCCCATTTATTTATATGAAGATGCCCTTCAGGCTTCTGATCAAATTCCAACCAAGTACAGAGGCCTATACTTTTCCTGACTATGATATTTAAGTCATCCTACAAACATATGCGGGATGCGGGTGGCGCTGTGGGTTAAACCACAGAGCATAGGGCTTGCCGATCAAAAGTTTGGCGGTTTGAATCCCTGCGACGGGGTGAGCTCCCGTTGCTCGGTCCCTGCTCCTGCCAACCTAGCAGTTCAAAAGCACGTCAAAGTGCACGTAGATAAATAGGTACCGCTCCAAGCGGGAAGGCAAACGGCATTTCCGTGCGCTGCTCTAGTTCGCCAGAAGTGGTTTTGTCATGCTGGCCACATGACCTGGAAGCTGTACACCGGCTCCCTCGGCCAATAACGCAAGATGAGCGCCGCAACCCCAGAGGCGGTCATGACTGGACCTAATATGTCAGGGGTCCCTTTACCAACATATGCAAGATATGTTAACGAGAGTAATCATCAAGTTCCTTAATTTTAAAAGTACGTGTGTGTGTGTGTGTGTGTGTGTGTGTGTGTGTGTGTGTGTGTGAAGCCTGTATTTTTTATTTTATTGCAAAATAAAATCCCATTGACAGTGATGATGGGAAGTTCCATCCCAAAAGAACTTTGCACGAATGTAGCATCAAGCCCTAAAATAGCCACATACGAAAACAAGAGGCAGGTGTCCTGCTGCATCTTGCACTGTGACAAGTGGAATGGTCAGATCTTCAAGCATTAATACAGAAGATCGGACTAGAAACCAGACAGCACTTTGAACAATTTTGTGGGTGTGCTAAAAGGCAACAGAATGGGAAATGAAAACCTTGTGCAATAAAACATTAGGAATACATAATCTGAAGGCTGAAACCCATGTCAGAAGCTGGAACCCTGTGGCACTCCAGATGTTGGAGTCTAACTCCCATCATCCCTGACTGTTGGCCATGCTGGCTGGGACTGACAGATGTTGGAATTATCCATCTGGAGGGCCACTTTCCCCATACCTGCTGTAAGGGAGGTCACAGCTGCCAGGGTCATGAACAACAATAATCCCACATAACATTAGTACAGCTGGGCACTTTTACGTCCTGGAAATGCCACCATTTAAAAATAAACACAAAAGCAAAATTTGCTACAAAGATACTAGGAAACTTACTTTATCAGATACAGGATGTACAATATATCTGCCTGGTCATGTAAAGTGGGGCATTCCTTTAACTGCCCTACTAATTTCTCACAGTCCAAATCGCCCTGAGCATCTTTTGGCAATTGAAGAACAGCCTCTGGCTCCTATTAATCAAAGACAAACTTTAAATGACCAAAAGTCAAAAAAGGCCTGAACATGAAAGGTTGCTCTGTAACTCATTAACTATCGTCACTCCCTGGGAAACGTGAGGGGCACATAAATGCAATTACAGAATTGAGACAGACATAGCGTTTCTGAACGCTTTTTACATTTTGTTTAACTAACTTTATTCCAGGTATATGGATGAAAAGGGAGTCGGCTGGAAGCTCTAAAGTGTGTGCTTAAAAAAAACAAAAACACCACTGGGTAACTAAATAAAAAAAGAGAGATTCAAACAATATTTGTTTTGTCTTTTAAAATAATATTTGCATTTAATACCAATGGGCCTTCAAACAGTAAGCAGGCTGGGCTGTACATGTGTAGGGTGACCTCCTTGCTTTGAAGCAGAAGAGAAGTGAAAATCAAAAGGGGAGGGAGTCTCTTATTCCAAAAAATATAGGGTTGCAATGTGTACTCAAGCCATGTGTCTGCTGTTTTGCACGCCCCCAAATAAATGAGCTGTGCACTGAGCAATTCTGCAGGAGCTAGAATGCAGTCCTCCCTGACTCAGGGAATCCAGCCTGCATTTGCTGCAGAGTTACGAAGATTCAATTATGTATCATTAGTCCTGGTGTGGTCTGAAAGCAAGGAATTAACAGCTCTTTTGTCAGGAAGCAAAGAACAAGCTTTCTGAAGGCTGCCTCTGCTTTTTGAACTGACCACTGAATTAACATCCGAGCAATAGATTACAATGCTGCAATATTTCCACTTACTTCCCACACCATACTAATGTGATTCCACCTCCCTTTTCTAGCCACTTGTGCACTTTTTTTTAATACTCCTTTTTTTGCAGGAACAATTTCAGTTCTATAACTAGAAGAGCCTTCCAGAAGCTAGTAATAATCTTCCCTTTTTTAAAAAAAAAACACCTTCTGGTTTGTAGATGGTTGTTCTACTGTATTGGATTTAATCTGCTGATTTCAATGGATTGGAATGGGTTCCTATGTTGTGTGAGCAGAGTTCTAACGATACAATGGGGATTCCCCTTCCTCTCCTCCCCTGTACAGTCCCCTCCCAAGTCTGCTCTGGAAGAAGAATGAGCAGAGGAAGAAGTCCCAATGTGCATGGACACCATTGGATACAACCCAATAACTTTGATTGCTGCCGCCATATTTTACTGTTCTAATGTTTCTGGAACCAATACGTTGCATTGTTAAATTAGGGTTTTATTTTGCTGTCAGCCACCTCGGACTCCTTAAGGCGGAGTACAAATGTTTTAAATAAGATAAACTGTTTCAATGATGCACAAGTAAAACATGATCTATTTGTTTTTTCAGCTACTTCTATTGATTAGAACTGAAAACAAAGAGGTAGGTCACTATGCCTTCCAAATGTGAACATTGCAATGGCTTACTTCTTCCACCAGTGAATGTGGTGAGTCAACAAGGTTCAGAGATTTCCGGTGGGTGTTCAAAACCTTTGTAGGCAAAGACATTGAAACATCTGGGAAGCAAACAAATCAGGTCATTCTAAGTACACAGAAGTGCTATTGTAAGAGCCCACAGTGTTTCGGATACTAAAACATTATATTAAGGACCTAGTCGTGCAGTACAAGAAAATACGTGTAACCAACACCACGGGCACAGAGAAAGATGCTTTGAGGGGGGCAATTCAGAATGATGATTTATGTCATTAAATTTATACCCTGCCCTTTATCCTAAAAGAGTCCAGGGCAGAGGTGCTTGAGCAGGAAGTAGGGAAAGGGTTAAGTATCCTTTCCCCTCCTCTTCTCCAACTCACTTCCTTCCCAAGCAGGAAGAAAAAATATATGCAACATCCAGGTAATCGCTCTGTTTCTCCCACCTGAAATCAGCAATCACTGTAATATGCTAACACCTTTTCAGGTCTGGAGAAATATAGTATCTTAAAATGCAAAAGTTAATGTCAGCATGCTTTGGTTCAACACAGGACAGAATGCTAAGCATCAAGTGTGGATACCCTTTAAAGGCATGTTCACATTGCAGAAAATTTCACTTTTTCTCCCTAGTATATCCAACTAATACTCTCTGCAATTTGCAGTTAATTATCAAGTTCCGTCCCAATTTTCACTCTACTTCTAGGTTTTAGCACCTCACAAATTAAGTACCTATTGACCCATGATGTCCCTTAGAAACAGTAATGATGATTTTAACAAATATTTCACAAACGTATTCCCTCCAGATTTGTAAGACTGTTTTTTCATCATTTACAATCTGATTATGCATTTATCTCCCTTATTCATCAGCTCAGTGGACTAGAGAGTTCTCTGTAGTTTTCAATTTTCATTCCTGACTTTACACATGTGGTCACAATGTGATGCTTATTACTGAGAACTTTTGACAACAGAAATGGGTTGCAAATTGTCCCATTTGCACATGTCATCATAATGTCAATTTCAACTTCAGAGCTTCAGTGGTGACAAGCTAATTTTCTGTTACACAGAAAATGAAACATTATTTCATAAGAATTGTGCTATAAGTGCAGTGGAATATTTCTTGGTAACTACAATTAGCGTGGACTAACCATTTTAACACTCTTCTTAGCTTTAGCATCAATTTAGCATTTACAGGCATTTCATCTGTGAAATGTTATAAAACTCAAAAAGCTGTAAAAAAACTTACTGGGAACATCCAGACCCTTAGTCTTGGCCATGATTGACAGTATTTCTCTGGTAGAATGAGCAGCACTAAACACATAGCTTGAACCAGATGTTTTTGATATCGGAGGCAAGTATGATTTAAGAGCAGTGCTCTGTAACATTGTGTTTATATACTGGTCCAGTTCATCCTGGCTTTCTGTCAAAACAGGTTCAAACGGAAATCAGTCTGAAAGAGACACTGGAACTTTACTTCCTTCTGACTGCCATCACCTTTTGGCATCGGAAAAACAAATCAGGTAAAACAATAATAGTAAATAGTCACTAAGTCATTTGTTAAAGAAAAAGATACAATGATTAAATCATAGAATCATAGAGTTGGAAGAGACCACAAGGACCATCCAGTCCAACGCCCTGCCAAGCAGGAAACAGCATCAAAGCATTCTTGACATATGTCTGTCAAGCCTCTGCTTAAAGACCTCCAAAGAAGGAGACTCCACCACACTTCTTGGCAGCAAATTCCACTGTCAAACAGCTCTTACTGTCAGGAAGTTCTTCCTAATGTTTAGGTGTTTTCAATTAAAGGATTTCAGACAGCAGAACTGGGATAGAGTTCTGTCTGAGACCATGAAGAATGAATGACTCATAGTCATGTTCACCTATCTGTACATTTCATTTAAAATGTGCTGTTAGATATCCCCCATATACACATTTCAAGAACAGCATGGGCAAAACAACCTCTCCAGAAAGCCAACGATTCCTTTATGATCTGATTTAAAATATTTCCCTCTGACATTGGCTTTGAGGTGTGTTCACTTTGGCAAGCGTGTGTATAATTTGAAACGTTAAAAAAAACAAAAAACCAGGATTACCTTTGTTACAGAAGTCTGCATAATCTAGTTCATATCCACTTTCAGGGCTGGGATAACCTTCATTGTCATCATCAAATAGCTTCCCATCAGAATCAGGGTCCAGAAAGCTGAGGTTTGTATAGAATGAAGTGGTCAGGAAGTCTGAAAACTTGCCCAACTTCACCCTGAAGAACAAACATCAAAGAAGAAAAGAACATCATTTCATATGCATGCTTATTGCACTAGATATAAAAGCTTTCCCACTACAATCAGCATTTGCTATGTTTTTTTACTATTGTTGGCACTGTGCAGAAGAGGGAAGCACAGCTCTGTACAACCATGAAACCTAAATGGTCTCCATACTGGCAGACACTCTTTCTTTGATTACTAGATGCTATTACTAGATGCTATGGGAAGCAACAGGAATGGACATCAAGACCACACCCTGCTTGAGAGCTACTCCAAGGTATTTGCACGGGACTTGCATTCTAGGTCATTGTGCATGTCAGTAGAGTACGCATAAGCCCACCTTTCCCCCATTGCAACCTCTTCCAGGTCTGAAGAAAGGCCCACGCATGCACAGTGGTGTGTTCTTTGAATGCGTGCAATACAGGGTCTGCCTCTACATGCTTAATTGAGAGCAACTTCCATTGAGTAGATGTGCAACCTGCCAAGTTTTGTTTTTTTATAGTAACTCCCATGCCGCAAACTTATGTGCATTTATACAAAATTGAATTCCATTAATGCATTGTGCATGCTACTTTTCCTGCCCTCAGAACAGCATACAAAACAAACATGATTAATGCACAAGTCTACAATGAAAAACGACTCAGGAAGTACGGTGACAACCTCCAGCTCAAAAGAGACTAGTGGGGACAAACCTATGAAACACTAGAGAGAACATAATTAATAATAATAATAATAATAATTTATTACTTATACCTCGCCCATCTGGCTGAGTTTCCCCAGCCACTCTGGGCGGCCTCCAACAGGAGATTAAAAATACATTAAAACATCAGTCATTAAAAGGACAAACCGCCTTGACGCAACGGCAACCAGAGTCACCAGCGGCAGAGAGAAGCAATAGTATGATGACATGTTTTTGACAAAGCCAGAGAAAGAGGAATATCCTCAGGCGTCAACGGGATTGTGGCACTTACCTGGCCCCTCCAAAGTACCCATCCCCAAGTTTTCTCACTGTGGCAAGAATCGCTGGATCAATGTCAGACCCATCATTGGCTAAAAAAGAAGTAAAACAAAACACGCATCTTGGCAATAGGTTCCTTTATCAACTCATTTTAAAAAATAAGTTAGCATATCCGATGTGGAATACTTTTAAAAAATAAAATAACAAAAAGAAAAAACGAAAAACAACTAGCAACTCCTAAAGTGTATTGCTGACTGGTTTGAGTTTCCCTTTCTTAAGATGGGGAGGGGGAGAAATCTCGACTATAGGCATTTTAACTCAGTCCTACTGAGTTCCAGTGTGTGCACCATATACTGGCATTCTGTTTTACTACCACTTCACTTATTAAATCTGTTTGGGAACATAGGAAGCTGACTTGTACCAGACCAGTGGACCACCTAGCCGGGCATCGTTCTACACAGACAAGCAGTGGGTTTCAGAAAGCCGTCTTATTTCCAGACCCACCTGGCGATGTCAGGGTTGAACCTAGAACCTCTTACATATCAAGGAGATGGTCTCTCATTTTGGTGCTATGCTCACGGAGTACTTGTTCACTACACAAACTGTATATTTTTATCTTCACTCTAATCTGGTGTACCCCTATGAAGAGCAGGGTAAGGATACACAAAGATGTCTCGGTAGCTATTTCCATAAGTGGGGAACACAGTTGCTAGGGAACTCCAGCTCAAAGAGGCTGCTGCTATTTGCAGCATCAAATCTAAGGCCATGGATGAGAGGAAAGCACTTTAGAGTGAAACAAAAAAAAATTACTAATTTTGCAACTTAAATACACACCCCACAGCTTCAAATTGCCCCCACATTTTTTGTTTTGTTTTTTAAAAGCCAGTTTAATGTAAAATTTTATCCTGAAAAGTGGTCTTGCATATTCAGAAAGTCATTTGTTTCTCTGTTGGATAGAATCTATCCCTGCCTCTTATTTTTCATCCAGTATGGAATGTAAAATAAACGAACAATGAAAAAAGCTTCTATTGCAAATGGGATGAACATTCAGAAAAAGCTGGGTTCAACCATAATATGCAAGGTCATATGATAAAGGTCACATGTTACTGACTGAGCATTGTATTGGTTATTGGGAATGTGAGGGTTGGTCTTCCTGTAATCCTCCAACATGAAGTGAGATAAGCCAACTCTGTTCGTAGCATCTCCACAATCATCCGATTGTCTAAAGCCAAATAGAAGTGATGCTGATCTATAAACTGGAAGGAAAGACAAATTGAAGACAAGTGCTTATAGATTTCTTTCTCAGCAAAAGCTTTGTTACCGTTAGTTCTATGGACGCTCATCACAACCCAGGGATGAGGCACCCCATGACTTCACCTGCAGCTCTCACCATCCTTGATTATACTAGCTGGGGATGATGGGGAAAAGTTCTCTAGCTACATCAGGGAGATCCCCATCCCTATGTGCTCACTTCTGACATGTGTAATTAGCAAGACTAGGTTTCTCTTTTTGGAAAGCCAATGAGCTTAACAGTATTCCTTTTTTTTATTTTTTTTATTTCAGTGTGTAAATGGCTGGAACAAATTTGGTCCTAGTTTCCATCAGTTCAGCCTACATAATGTCAAGAAGGGATATGTAAATAAGCAACGTGTTTCACCAGCTATTGGGAAACAGGAATCTTTCCAAGCTCACCTGTGGGGTAAAAGTAAATATTTGATTTCTTATAACATAGAGCTTAGATGTTCCCAGGACACCGATATGTCGGTAAGGTCTTCCACTCAGCTTCATGCTCTTGTTACGGCCTGGAAGAACAAAAAGAATACAGTTACTTCTGCTCTTATACCATATACAGTACAATGCAAATTAGTCCTAAACATTTTGCTGTCGGAAGCAAAATATAAAAATCACGAACATTTTCCTTATATTCCAAAAGGCTTTAGGGCTTGTCCTTTTGCAAGGCAAGTAGTGCACGGCTTCAGCATGAAATTTCGTGGAGATGCATTGCCTAATTCATGAAATCAGTAGTACCCTTTTGAGTGGAATTAGCAAGTAGGGTAATGTTACTAATAAAACTAATGTAACACAAGCCAATATGTAGGCATAGGGAAGAGGTATATGAAATTTGCAAGCCTCTCCCTGGTTCTTCGAATACCAATTAGTTTTCTAACACTTTGCTCACACAACACAGTCCCAACTAGAACATTTTTGACCAATTCTGTTACAATTTCTTGTCAGATCAATGAAAGCAGTGCTCTACTTATTTCGTGGCCAAAAGCCTTTTACATAAAAAGTGTTTTGATATTTTCTTCTGGCTTTATTTAGATAGGTTTAAGAAGAATGGTTAAAATTTCTACAGCTGGAATTTTCTTGGCCAACACTCAACTGCTTTGTATGTGCTTGATCATTAAATGGTAACAGAAAAGCTTATGAAAGCATAACTACTATAGAAGTCTTTACTGTTGCAAAGTTTTGGGGTTTGGGTTTTTTTTTTAAAGCAATTGCTATGCTATAATCCAGCACACTGGTGTTCAGGCCTGGCTCAGAACTACAGGGGTAGCTTCCTGTGTGCACAGGAAGGTGCTTGATGAGATTGGCAAGGGGTGGGACCACACATATGTCTCACTGCCAGCCTTTGTGCCCATTTTCCTGGCTCCAACCTGACTTCCACACACTGAATAAAAGTCTGAAGGGAGAAGTGGCTGTGCTCATGGGGGCCCCTATGTCATCAGGTGCCTGCATAATGGAATTGCTTAACTGCATGAAGGAGCATTTTTCTTAAAAAGAAAATCACACCAGTTCCCTCTTCAAATCTTGTTCAACGTACAGAGGCTGGAGGAAAAGGAGGCAGGAAGGCAAGTGCACCATTGGTGGAGAAGCCAGTGGCATGCTTCCACTCCCCTTTAAGTCATAGGGTGTGCCTTACAAAAGGAAATTCAGGAGGCAATGAAATTGAGTTTCCAACAAAGCGCATAAGGGGCACATTGTGCGTCACAGAGAATGTGGAGACTGTGCTTTAGTGACCTACAGAACGCCGGAACTGTGCTAACATTTCACAATTAAAATGGGCATATACATATACTTCCCCACAATTTCAGTTCAGAATAGCATGTGGTTTTAAACTTGCATTCCAGAAAATGACATGGGAATTGAGCAGCAAAGATGGGTAAGCAAATGACAAGGTTTCACAATCCCTTTGTTACGTCACCTACCAAGCTTGGCATACAGATTGCTCAAAATCCGTGCTGGCTGAACTCTGGTCGGGTTAATGTCAGCAATGCTCTGAACATGGATTCCATGGTTTCTCAATAGCTTCTTAATTTCATTTGTCTCGGCTATGACATTTACTGCACAAGAGAATTTTTTTTAATAAAAAGCAACACTTCAATATCTGAAGCAAAAGAACCAAGTCATCTGGAAATACTATACACAAATCTTCAGGGAGGATATAAGCGACACCCCCCCCATTGTACTAACACCTTACTGCCTAAGATAATCAAGGAAGGATGAAAGTTGTCATATGGCTATCCCACATGGGTGTTTCCTTTCCTGAGACTTGGAAACATGAAAAAGACATGTCTGGACATACTGGAGTTTATCTGAAACTACAATAATAGAAGTTCAGCTTAGAATGGATGCCAAACTGATCAAGAGAGCTACCATTGAGTCTAAGACAACAGCAACTTACTGTATTTTTCTGTGTATTGGACGAGGTTTTTTGACTCAAAAATCATGTCAAAAAACTGGGGTCGTCCAATACACGGATAGTAGCATGGCGGGGGGCAGAAGCGCCGCGCCGCCAGCCATTCGGTGTTGGTGGAAGTGCAGCTTCCCCAGATGCCGCAGTGAGCAGGGAGCGATCTGGGGGGTGTTTCCTGCCCACAGCTGCCGGGGGGGGGGCTGTGCACCGCCAGCCAACTCTTTGGTGGGAGCACAAATCCACCCGATTCTGCTGCGCACGGGAAGCACTCCTTGGATTGTTTCCTGTGCGCGGCAGCATTGGGGGAGGTTGCCCTCCTGCAAACCAGATGGCTGGAGGGAGCGCAAATTCACCTGATGCCGCTGCGTGCAGGAAACAATCTAGGGAGTGTTTCCTGCCCGCCGCTGCATGGGGGGAGAAGCTCAACAACTTTGGGCCATCTCCCCTCATTTTCTTAAAATTTATTCCCCCAAAATGGTGTGTGGGGGTGTGGGTCTTATACAAGGGGGCGTCTTATAGACGGAAAACAAACCGTCTTGTAGATGGTAGTTAACAAGCAGAATCAATGAAGGATTCCTTCAGAAAATGGAATACTTGCCCAAGTGAAAAGAACAAAAGGGGAAATAAACTTGGACACAAAAATGCAAGTAAAGAAGTTCAGAAGCATATCACTAACAGAAGCAACGACAATAATACCGTTTGACTACTTCAGAAGCAGGGAACCAGTTAGGGAGTGGTTGGAGCATTAGACAACAGGAAAGTTAAAAGGTGTGTCAGGGAGATTGCAGAGATGAATTCCCTGCCGCTTTTAGTTTTATTATTTTTATTAGTTATTTAAATTCTTTACTGCCCTTCATCCAAGGACCACAGGGTGGTTTACAATATAAAACACACAAAAATACACACCATAGTAACAAACAAAAAAATACCCCCCCACACACAGAGAGAATCTACACACATGTAAAAAATGTTCTGAAAATGCTTTTTTAAAAGCATTTTTAAAAATACATTGAATTTTCCATAAGGCTCACCATTGCCATCTAGTGCCACATTGTATATTGCACTTAAAACATTTCATTTGCAGTCAAGTTTAAAAGGCCATAGATTGCTTAATTAAGCCAAAGGTCTGTTTCCAATGCAAAAGACGCAGGGCAGATCGCCATGTCTGAACTGACATTCTGAAGAAGGGAACCTAAAGAAGTAAGCCACACAACAAAGATGGCTTCCTGACAAATTAAAGAAATCAAGAAATTGCTCCACCTCGATAGTACCCTCCTGACAGCTCTTGATGAACTCAAATGTGAAATTGCTGACCTTCCAACAAAAACAGGTAACTGCACCCTGGCAGAGCCATAGGCTGACGACATCAGCCTGAGAAAGTATCCACACAGCAGCATATGCTTTGCACAGTGCTGGCTGCAACACTCAGCATCTCCACTACTGGTTACCAGCACTGAAAAGTAAGGACAGCAATTTCCCCCATGCAGTGACCTCCAGTAGTTTTTCCTAGCAAACTTTCTCACTGGCTGCCACTGCTCGTTTATTTATGTATTAGAACACTGACGAGTGTGAGATCCGCCTGATGGAGTGGTAAAGGGCCCCTGACCATCAGGTCCAGTCGTGTCCGACTCTGGGGTTGCGGCGCTCATCTCGCTCTATAGGCCGAGGGAGCCGGCGTTTGTCCGCAGACAGCTTCCGGGTCATGTGGCCAGCATGACAAACCTGCTTCTGGCAAACCAGAGCAGTGCACGGAAACGCCGTTTACCTTCCTGCTGGAGCAGTCCCTATTTATCTACTTGCACTTTGATGTGCTTTCGAACTGCTAGGTGAGCAGGAGCTGGGACCAAGCAATGGGAGCTCACCACGTTGCAGGGATTCGAACCGCCGACCTTCTGATCAGCAAGCTCTAGACTCTGTGGTTTAACCCACAGCGCCACCTGGGTCCTGAAGGAGTGGTAGGTATGTCATTTTTCCTTTAATTTGTGCTAGGGTTAAGTAAAAAATTGTGTAACAATAATCACCCACCTTGAACAACAACATCGGGCTTAAAAGCGGTTGAAAACCTTCTGTTTAATGGATCGATTTCACCAGTAGCCAGAAATCCCTGCAAAGGTGAGGAAAATTATAAAAGATTTAAGTGAGTGCATTCCTGGACAGAAGAAGGAAGCTTCATGATGGTGCAAAACCATTGAGGTCTCAGCCAGCCTTGGGTGCCAAGATGTTGTTGGACCACACATCCCTCACAACTGGCTGCACCAGTTAGGGCTGATGGGAGTTTGCATCCAACAACAGCTGGAGTCCCAAAGTTAAGAAGAAGGCAGGTCTAGGTGGACAGAGTTGGCGCCGATAATTTTCCAGTTTGGAAATTATTTCCAGCCACTGCTGAAAGAAATCTGATCTCTAACGCAACTAGAAAAGGGGATGATAAGGTCAAAGAAACCTGTCATAATTGTCAAAGGTGTGTAAAACATAGTTACCTCTGCTAGAAGGGCGCTGAGAATGTACAATGACTGGCCCCACAGATGAGGAAGCTTTCCAGCTGGGACACGGTCCACTGTGTGAGGGTTGTCATACTCTTCATTCACCTGGCAAATGAAACAAAGAACGTGAGCAGGTTCACACATCACACATACCGAGGATTTATGAGGGTGTAGCACTTGTTAAAATCTAAAGCTGAATACAATCCCAACGGTTAAAACATATCACAGAAAATGGACATTCATACGTAATTGGGCGAAGCACATGGTGTGTCAGAGGTCTGTAATTTACAAAGCCAGGCATGTTCCACATTGTCTTACCTTATCTGGAGGAACAGCGTATAGTTCTGGCATCAGAAGAATCCCGTTCTTTTTCCTAATGAGTATCCCCTCCAAAGCATCTCTGTACTCTTGAACCTACAAAGCACAAGACAAGGACCAAGGAACTGAAGCTCATTGGTTTGTTTGTTTTACAATTGGAAGAGTACCTGTGCGGTGCTGGGAACCCTGGCAACATCCTCTTTGTGAAAAGTGTCCATGTCAGAAACCCCAAGAACCTAAGATCAGAGCCCAACATCCCTTGCATACAAAGACCAGGCCTTCTCTCGTCACCTTCAATGAGTGAAGCACCTGATGCTACAATTTTAAGGCCACAGGGTTGAGTTTAGAGCTCCCATCTCTGGTGCCATTGGCACTGCTTCTGAGTTAATGTGAAATGCTGCTGTGCAGGAGACCTTGCAGGTGGGAGGCAAGGCAGCACTGTGTGAGGAGAGCAGCACAGACCCACAGCTTATAATGCTGGTAACTGGAGCAAATGGGAGGGAAAGCATTCTAGTCTTTCTCTCCCTTTCTAGCCACATAGATATCACAGTTTGTGCCATGATATAAGCCTGCTGAAAGGGAACCTATGAAGCTGCATTATACCGAGCGAGGTCATCATTTAGTCCAGTTTGGTGGCAGCTCCCTAAAATCTTAAGCAGAGATTACTTGTTCCCCTCAGCACAAGGACATTAATTCCTTTAAACAGATATGTTTAGGAGGCCTCGTGGTAAGTGCAAGAGCTGTAGGTAGGGGGAATGATCAGATTGCCCATCCTCTTCTACCCAACTACTGGAGCTTAGCTGATTCATAAACACCTCCTACAATATTTATTACAGTTTCAACTTATCATGTACCTTACCTGAATTCTGTCTCCATTAAACACTCCATCGATTAGGAAATAGGTCCAGAATACAGGCCACTCGCATTCTATGTTCTCAAATAACTTGAGCTCAGCAGGATCGTAGTGTAATCTATTCGGATCCTAGAAATGTAATTGCTCATGTCATGCTTTATTATTACAGTGCTATTTCACAATGTATTCTGCTTGTATTCTGCCAAGGAGTTTCATCTAGCGGAAGCATTCCCCTCTCTGTTCCGTTTTGTTGCACACAGCACTTAGCTTTCTAAAGGACTGTGCCAGTTTCACAACCTGAAATTAGCTCAGAAGCACAGATATACCAGACTGGCACTGAGGGCCAATCTAGATGTCATATCAATTGAATGATTAAATCAGAATGAGAACAGCTGTCTCAGGGTGGCCAGTTTACTCTTTCTCCCCATGCTACAGTTCTGACGATAATCCTTCCCCAGCTGAAGCTAACCACGAGTGGAAAGCTCTCACTGATGCCAATGGAAGCATAACTTCCAGAGCTAACATCACCCTTGCTGTGTGTGTGAATAGGAAGGTGAAACAATTTTCCTTGGGACCACAGCAGGGATGGAAAAGGTTAAGCTTATCTCCTTGCACATTCCAGTCCGAATGAGGTTTTTTTAAAACAATGCTGATATTGGACGTTCAGCATGGTAAAGTGGCATGCAAATAAAAATGAGTGACAGTTTCAGAAACAGTACTTCTCTTGGTGTTTTGTAGCCATCTCGAATAAAACGGCAGCAGCCATACCGTCCCTGTAAAAAAACAAATTAGTTGCAGTATAAAAGCATTGTTTTATTTTATATAAGCATCTTTTGTTCTTAATCAAACAGAAAACGCTTTCTTCTTCTGTTAATAACAAATACGGCCAAGCTTATCATCTATAGATAAATGAATGGAAGATTTGTTGAGGAGCCAAAATGAAACTCTTACTTGCAGCTTGGTGATAATTTCGTTTTTCGTTGCATTCACAACATTCATATCCTCTACAGCAAAAGCTGGGTAAGAAATAATGGACAAAAGTCCAGCGTCAATCTCTTTCGAGGTGGAGGCCCTTGGCAGCATGGAGTACAGAATAGACTGAGCGGAATATACACAGAGCACCAGCGAAAGACAAGACAAAGATAAAATAAAAGCATTTAGTTTCATGCCAAAGCGTTTTATCAGACGTACAAAGAGCACCCTGGTCACTTTTGAAAGAAAGAGTTACAAACTATTTTCTAATAAACTAATTCACAGAGGAGGAGAATTTGCTGCGTTGGTAGGATACAGCAATGGCTGGCCCATCTGGCAATGGAATTAGACTGCTATCATGAAAAAATTGTGAGAACTAATAGGAATTTCCCATCAGTTATGAAATGCTGCTATTCCCAGATCTTCAGCTTCCATAGCTGAAAATAGTACCAAGTTGAATTTGGTGGTGCAGCCATAATTTGGCTTCTATTTCTAGGGGAAGGGGGCTAGCCAGAGCTTATAAGTGGGTGGGTGCTTTGCTGTACTTTCTTTGAGATGGAAAGGAGAACTGGATTTACCTGACAATGCTCAACTTCATCTGGAAGCACATGAATAACTGACTTGTGTCCCCCTCCAGCTCCAAAAAGGTCCAATTCATCAATTGCTTCCAGTGCAGCCTTCGGAAACATATGTGCGTGCTCAGTAACTTTGCAAGTATTATTGGTAATGAATGAGATGGCAACTGAAAAAACTATTTAAAAAATCCCACAAACACACACATGTATGTATGTACATATAGCCAAATGGCACAAAAATCTTTATCTTACTTTTCCTCATAAGAATCCCTTAAGAGAAATTGCAATATTTCCCTATTGCAGATTGACACTGGACTTTAATAGCCCCCTCCAACCAAATCCACTTGGAAGAAGAAACAGTTAAGAATGGCTTCAAAGTACTGCATATTTTCTCAAGCTCACTGAATTAAGCCTGCTTTTAACTTTACTTGGGTGGTGTAGGCTGAAAATCACTCCCACATTATGGAAGCTTGCCACAGCAGCTACGCTGAATTGAAGGCGCTCAGTACATATAGCAGAATATCACACAGAAAATCGTCACTATTGTGGCACTATTTACTGTTTGAATCTATAGTTCAACTTTTCTCTAAGGAGCTCAAAGTAGCAGACATGATTATTCCCATAAGAACCACGTGAGGTTGGTTGGGCTGAAAGGCAGTGACTGGCCGAAGGTCATACAGTGAGCTTCATGGCTGAGAGGGGACTTGAAGCCTGGTCTCCCAGGTTCTAGAGTCCTAGACCAACACTCTAACCACTAAAGGTAAAGGACGCAGGTGGTGCTGTGGTCTAAACCACTGAGACTATTGGGCTTGCCGATCAGAAGGTCGGCGGTTCGAATCTAACCATCCCACCGGCTGTGTGTGTGTGTTTAAATCAGGAGTGTGAACTACCATCTCTTAGTTCAAATTCACTGTGTGTGTGTGTTTAAATCAGGAGTGTGAACTATCATCTCTTAGTTCAAATTCAAAATATTCTATCCATTGAGCAACAGCATAGTGGCTATTTACTGTTGGGAAAAGTACAATCAAGACCCATCGGAAATCAATAGCAAACCTTCTACTGTATTTATTGCAATAGTCCTGGATTGCAACACTGAACTGGAAGTAAGTTTCACAAAAATCAATGAATCGAAGTATTGCATTTCTCATTATAGTGTACCATTGTTAGTTTACAGTAAAAAACAAAAACAAAAGCAACAACCATCTCACCTTGGCCATTCCTACAGAGCTTGCATTCAGTTCAGGGATGCCCTGATTCGTCTTATCACCACGTTCCCACATGCCATAATCCTTAAACAAAAGAAAGAGGAAAGCAGAATTAAAAAGCAACTTCTCAGATCCAGAGATACATGTATGTAGATGTGGACTGTGCATACACTATTGTGACCAAGAGAGAAGAACTACAGCAGTACTACTCAGTAGGTTTGGTTCACACGTTATTAAGCTGACATATGCACAAGGCTTGTGCCTGCATACTCCTTCCTCATTCTACCCCCTTCTTCCATCCTTCATTCTTGGCACACCACAATTTAATACTTGCTGGATTACTTAATCATAGTTTCCTGTTATAGCCAAACCAGGAAACTATGGTTACAAGTCAGGACCTTAAACAATGGTTGAAAGTTGGCTTAAGATCCTGGTTTGTTCCAATACTTTAATCAATTTTATTTGAAATAAATAAACAAAATGACCTTGAGCATACTTACAGCAACTTTGTAGGCAGCCTCTATGTAAAACACAAGATTCTGTACAAAGGCAACTTCATCAAGGGTAAATATAATACGCAATCCTAAATAAGAAAGAGTCACCATTAGGGATACATATTACCTTAACTCCAGTCAATAGTTCCATTTGGGGGTTCATATGCACTTGGTAGAGCACTGAGAAAACCTTCTGCATGTAAATTGTGTGTTACACCATAGACAACTGCTAGTTGAGGACCCATTCGCTTCACCACATGGAACAAAGGCCTAAAAAATGATAGGTGTAACAAACTGCACAAGACAATGTTTAAAGTAGCTTTTAATTCTGTGAAAGATATTGTCCAAAATAAAATGCATGCTCAGTTCTTAAATGGAGATGGGCTTTTCCAGTGATAACCTTATTCCATTCTATGTGGGGCTACCTTTGAAGGTGACCCGGAAACTACATCTAATCCAGAATGCGGCAGCTAGACTGGTGACTGGGAGCGGCCACCGAGACCATATAACACCAGTCCTGAAAGACCTACATTGGTTCCCAGTATGTTTCCAAGCACAATTCAAAGTGTTGGTGCTGACCTTTAAAGCCCTAAACGACCTCGGTCCAGTATACCTGAAGGAGCGTTTCCACCCCCATTGTTCTGCCTGGACACTGAGGTCCAGCGGCAAGAAGAAGAAGAAGAGTTTGGATTTGATATCCCACTTTATCACTACCCTAAGGAGTCTCAAAGCGGCTAACATTCTCCTTTCCCCTCCTCCCCCACAACAAACACTCTGTGAAGTGAGTGGGGCTGAGAGACTTCAAAGAAGTGTGACTAGCCCAAGGTCACCCAGCAGCTGCATGTGGAGGAGCGGAGATGCGAACCCGGTTCCCCAGATTATGAGTCTACCGCGAGGGCCTTCTGGTAGCTACAGGGAACCAGGCAGAGGGCCTTCTCGGTAGTGGCGCCCACCCTGTGGAATGCCCTCCCATCAGAGGTCAAAGAGATGAACAACTACCTGACATTTAGAAAATATCTGCAGCCCTGTTTAGGGAAGTTTTTCATGTGTGACATTTTAATGTATTTTAATCTTTGTTGGAAGCTGCCCAGAGTGGCTGGGGAAACCCAGCCGGATGGGTGGGGTACAAATAAATTATTATTATTATTATTATTATTATTATTATTATTATTATTATCTCAGACTCCCATAACTGCCATACATCGTGCCTGTGATTTAAACACATAACTAAAGCAAAATAATTCTTTGGCAATAAGTAGCTTTTAAAGTACAGATTGTTAAGTACTGAAATAATTAAAGGCAAGTCTGATACTAAATCTGATTTTTTGGGTGTGTGTGAAATATTACTTGCTGATTATAACTGTCCTTAGTTAGAAAAGAACAATGAGTTCCAACATAGCTTACCTGATGCTGTCATCTGAGCCAAGAAGAGAAGGTAAAGGGAAGTTGCATCTACTTGTAGATGTCCCCACTCATTGTCTCCAACT
This sequence comes from Zootoca vivipara, assembly GCF_963506605.1. Taxonomy (NCBI): domain Eukaryota; kingdom Metazoa; phylum Chordata; class Lepidosauria; order Squamata; family Lacertidae; genus Zootoca; species Zootoca vivipara. The sequence goes on from NC_083279.1 coordinate 38,650,575, forward strand.
ACTGTAGCACAAGTAGCTGTATTATATTTGGCATGCAGGCAGTCCTTGGTACTCTGTGTGTGCTTGAACTTCTCAACCTTATCTACCTAAGAAAAACAAGCAATATTCTGAAAGTAGTTCTTAACTCATAAACATTTTCAAAGTAATAACTCTGCCTCAGTCTAGATTTTGGTACAGTATCATTTAAAAGGGGGGGGAAACCCTCTTAACAAATTATTTCCTCTTCAACAAACCAATGAAGTTCCTTGAATTGAGCTATGGAAATTTACTATAAACAGCCAGTCAGTTGGTCTGCCTCTTAGATTGTTTGGAAGACTGACACACGGATAGAAGCTTCTAACTGGTAAACAGAGCCGCTAAAAAGAAACCAGGCATTCTTTACACAACATTATACAACACTGGACTTCTATAAAGGGAGGAAATATCCAAATGGACATCATCCTAGCCAATATTTGGGCCTGGCAGAATTAGGTAGTGTTTTCAGATCTCAGCAACCACACAAGAATATGAAAGTATTCCAAGAACACTGCACTGGGGCTAAAATGGCATGGATTCTAGCCCAAGGATAAAAATGTCACATTAAAAACATTGAACACAACCTCTCAATCACTGATCATGTACAGTAAGTCCACATGTGTACCTATAGTGAAATTGCTAGTGAGACGGAAACAAGAAGATTATGCGTTTTTTATAACCACTTGAAGCACCCAACTACGCACAATGTTAATCACACCATTTGCTCTCAAGTGCAAAAATTTTCTTGCAGAAACAGCCAGTGTGGGAAGAGGATGACGTTTTCCAGAACCTAGGCATGGTGGGTGGTTGAATGTCTTCAGTCATTTGCACTCTGGTGAAGAGAGCGGGTCTTCTCACACCTGCAATCTGCATGGCACAATAACTCCCACTGTTCCTTCAGGCCACTGGTGTACAGTGGTTCCCCGCAAGACGAATGCCTCGTGCAACGAAAAACTCGCAAGATGAAAGCGTTTTGCGTTGCGCGAGGCGTCTCGCAAGACGAAGTTTCCTATGGCCACACTTCGCAAGACGAATAGGAATGCATTAATTAAATGGGTAGACTGGATAAACGGTAAACCGTGCTTTACAAGACTAAATTTTCGCTATATGAAGCAACTCGCGGAACGAATTAATTTCGTCTTGCGAGGTACCACTGTACTGCAATTCCAAGAAGGAGGATTATTTCATTTATACTAGAGAGGCATGCTGTATAAACAGAACATGCACTTAAAATAGTTTTATATGTAATATCCATTCCATGGCAGGCTGACCTTAAATTCATTTTAGTTGGACTCATTTTAGCTCGCAAAGTCCAAAATGCATTTTCCTTCCCACGAGTGGAAATGGTTTCAGAGGAGCAGCTAGGTACTACTTTCGGTACAGCGAAAGTACTACTTTGTTTGAACCTGCCTTCCTCAGTGAGTCCCAATCGTCACACCTAAAATTGCATTGATATCATTAAATCTGGTCATGCCACTGAAAATAACAGAACGCAAGCCATCCTGTTTATCATTACCTGTCTCATCATACATTGCAGAAGTCCCCGCATCAGTTTCACAACGTTCTGCAGGAATATAATTAAAGAAAGCATGCAAACATTATTTTGGGTCTTAATAACTAATGATCAATGCTCGTGTAAAAAAAAAAAAAGAACATTTACAAAACTATCCTATACATTTAAGAAAACAATTTGCTCAGCTGCGTAACCTGATTTTATGACAAAGATACAAGCTAGAACAATAAGCAATTGCTTTAATGTCACAGCTAAAGTGATTGGGTGGTCACAGAACCAAAGTAATTTTTAAAAATAATCATTCCTACGCTATAAATAGAAGCTCCGAGTTTTCCTCAGGGACATAGCAGTCACATGGAGTTATGCTGCTGTAGTTCAGAGTTGGGGAATTTAAAGCATGAGCTTTCCTCATTCAAAACTTGCCAGCTAATTACAAGGCAAATCCCAAATATTTCTGGTTTGGATTAAGATCATGATTAGCTCTGCACGCAGCATTAGCTCCCTCTGCCATTTCAGCCACCCTCTTCCTTTTTGCCACTGAAACGTCCAGGTGGTGATGGTGGAAGCATAGCTGCCAAGTTTTCACTTTTCTCACGAGGAAGCCTATTCAGCATAAGGGAAAATCCCTGTAAAAAAGGGATAACTTGGCAGCTATGGGTGGAAGTAACAATAAAAACAACAGCAACAGCATTCATTATGCTTTGCAGCACCTGCTAAGACATATAGATTTCCTGAGTTTCTGAGGCCATAGCAAATAATAAGACAGAGAAAGAAAGAAAGAAAGAAAGAAAGAAAGAAAGAAAGAAAGAAAGAAAGAAAGAAAGAAAGAAAGAAAGAAAGAAAGAAAGATTGCCATTGCTGTTATAAAAGTCAGATGAGATTTGAGAAGTGGGCATCAGAAGGAACTCATAAGGAAATCTGGCTTCCATGAAGCTTGAATTGCACCCAAAATGTCAACATTTGAGCCTGCTAGGAAGCGGGCTTAAAATTGAGCTTGTTTCAGGTGAGCCTGTGAATGGAGCTATACAAAGCTGTTCAAAAGGGGACCCTTAATTGTCCTTCAAATGCGGGCGATCTTACCACTTTTCAATTATTTAACACCACCCATAAATTAAGCAGTATTCACTATGCACTGAAAATGACAGTATGTTTATTCCCTTGTAGAGTAAGTAATAAATAAATTCATCTTTACATATCATAACAGCGAGTAAATAGCGATCCAAAGACATACCTGCTCCAATTCATATGCTTTGGCTTTATCTTCATCCCGATCTGCATTCTTCCTGTAGGCCATCCCCAAGCCCCACACAGCCAAAATGCTATAAATATTATCTCGTACCCAAGCATCCTTTTGCTCAGTACTGGCGGAGAGCAGTCCCGTAACAGGGTTCTGAAAGAAGATTTTAAAAAGAAAAAAAAGGAAAAAGGGTTAAACAGCCTGAGCACTTCTCAGCACACCTTACCCTAGCATATGCATTTTTGTACACATTACTTGGCTAGAGAACTGCACCACAAAATTCAGAGAAGTGCGAATTTTAGTGGGGAGCCATAGAATCATAGGTTCAGGTATTGGTTCAGAAAGTATGAATGAGGTAGATTTGCCTTTAAATGCCAATGATTTTGAATTTCTCCATTTCTCATGGGTGTTCTTCCTACATTTGGCCGCTACATCACCAGCGGTCCAATGAACACTATGGCTGAGCCTGGATTGCAAAACAACGAGGCCCCTACAGCTGCCTGAAGAAGCCATATACCAGGCCAGAGCAAAGGAGCTCTTTTAAGTTTTCCATCTGGGATGTTCCCCTCACTCCCCTCAAAACCACTCCTCCGTTGCTTTTCACCTCCATAAGGAAACATAGCCTTATCTTTTTTCCTGTAAACTGAAAATCAGCTGGGGTGCGTGCAGCTTTTTGAGAGGAGAAGCAGCCAAAGAAAAAAGGGCTGAGCATGTTTTTTTTACTCCTGCTGCTGAAATTTGCAGTATTGGAAGCTACATTCAGGTTTTTTAAAGGGGGGCAAACACACACACACACCGGGGGGGGGGGTTCGCATGTCTGCGTGGAACCTGTAGTTTTGTCTTATATTGCATGTTAGACATAGGTCAATTGAAGCACTCATTTCTGTGGTATGGGGAGAAAAAGGAGGAGGGTGTGTGTTTCAGCAGCTTCATTCTGGGCTCAGGGCCAGAGGAGTAATGGAACATTCTAAGGAGGAGGTTTCTGGGGAACTGACTGTGCACAGGAACAGAGAATGATCTTTAGGTTTTGAAACGTTGTGAAATATTACAGAGCCACAACGGCTGTTATCAACTGTCCTTATGCTTCAAGGTCACAGGGAGAGCCAGGTTGTGTGGACTGTTTTAGTCTTCATCCCTAAACCTATTAATTATTAAACTTTTGAGGGAATAAAGTTTTAGTAAAACACAGTATAAATTATGGAGCTTTGGGGGGGGTTTGCTTATCTGGGGCAAAACCATGGCATTTAAAAACGTGTCTTACATTTTAAATGACAGGAGTTTGCACAACTTATTTTTGAATTGGAATTTGCTCTTGCATGGTAATTAATTATCTAAGGCTTTAATCCCAGCCCCACACACCTGGGAGTAAGCCCCCACAGAATTCAATAGGCTTTACATCTATGTAAGACATTGTGAGGGCTGGGCTGTAAGATACAAAAATAAACAAATAGCACGTGAACATAATGACTGCCCCTGTGCTTGTGGAAGACACCAACTCAGGACTAACCATACTACCCAAATTATGTCAGAGGAACAAGGGGTAAAAAGTGGGCAGGGTGTGGTGTGGCGAGAAAGGAACTGAGCTTAGAAGTCACTCTGTGCTTTTGCACTGCTGGTTTCCACTGCCTGCAATAGCATGATGTTGTGCATGCAAAGAGAAGTAGTCTACAACCCCGTTTTCACATCCAGCCTCATGCAGGGGGGACGGGTAGCCTTGCCCCAGGCCTCTGGGGGCTGAGCTGGCCTGGGGCCTCTGCCAGGAGCCTGACAGCTTTACACTGTCAAGCCAAGAATAAGACTCCTGCACAGGCCCCAGACAATCTCCGCACTGGCCTGCTTAAAGCACATAGGTAGGAACCTTCATGATGAGTACACTGGTGGAATAACATTTTATTCTATTTGTTTATTTCATAAAATGCACATACCCCTTGATGGTTGGGGGGAACTCGAAGTAGTTTACAGAAAAGATAAAGCAATGAAATTATAACTTAAAATTTTACAACCATAATTTTAAACATACAGAAAGGTAAAACCACAATGCAATAGACTAAAACAAATTAAAACTCATATGAAGTTTTAATATATAGACTTGTCTTATGTAGACTTGTTTATATAAGAATGCCTTCAGCAGGCACCAAAAGAAATACAGTGCCTGATATCAATAGGCGGGGAGTTCCAAAGTATCGGTGCTGCCACACTTCTATGCAAAAGGCATGGTCACAGCAAAGTTGGAAGGACATATTCCATCTTTTTTAGGTTGCTTTTTTGGTACTCTGTCTCAGTACTCCAAAAACAAACACCCAACTGGTTGTCCTCAAGGTTTGTAGATCTCATACTGTTCAGAGTCCTATCGTTCAATCATTTTCTATTTTGAACAGATGGACCCTTCAAGCTACTAAGTGAAGTTGGCAAGTCCAAAATAAGGTAAGTCTCTGGTCCCATTAATATCTCACTGATGGATGGGAAGCTCCTTATGTGCCATCGTGTTAATGCTGTTTGATGGGCACATGCCAGCCCTCAGTAGCTACGATAAGGAACTGGAGTCTCACAAATTGCAGCAAACAGGAATGAAGGAGAGCAGGCAGAAGAAGGCACTATCACTGTGGTAAGCATGGAGCAGGCGGGTGCAAAGCTTCCCTCTAGCTCAGTAATCTCCACTTACCGATATGCTTACTGACCCAGTGCTGCATTCACATGTAACGATAAACCAAGAAACCTTGGCTTAACAAATTATACTGTGCACAATACTGATTCCTTCCACTTCACTCCCCACCTGGCATGAGCGGGTAAACAAAACAGCTCCGGGTGTGGTTTGTTCATCCCTAACAAGTCAGGATTTGTAAGCCAACAGCAAACCTTAACTGAAGCCTGGCCAGTGACTTGGCTGGTGGGACAGAAACAAAGCAGGATTCCGGGTTTAGATTTCATGCTACACTGGCTCACTTGCCCCCTCATGGCAGGGGAAGGCTGAGGTGATGAGCGAAGCAGGAGTCATGAACCAGAATGCATGCACAGAATAGTTTGTTAAGCCTAGGTTATTGGTTTATGAATGAATGCAGCCATTACATGAACAGATTGTGATTACAAAACTAATGTGCCATGGTTCTGGCACTGAAAATAACTCTGCATGAACAGATTGTGTTGCAAGGCAAGCTTAGTGAAATCATTAGGGATTCACCTGGGACGAGGATTTGGCTGAGACTGTACTAACGCAGTTTACCAAATCTGTGTATCTACCGTCATACTTGCAGATAAGCATACACAACATGCAGAATCGTAAGGTTGTACAAATTTGCACATGTGTTATCTTTTTTCTGTATGATGAGATTCAAACCACGTGCATAATACCAAAGAATAAGAATGAATTTGATCCTCAGCTACACTGGTGTAACCATTCTGCAGCTCTAATCTCTTAACATAGTCCAGCCCACAGTGCAGTTCTGGTAAACACGACAGCTTATATAACATCAGGTTTGCTGTAGCTATGCAGTGATGCTATAGCCATCTCAGTGGTGAAATAAAACTGTGTGGTTTTCTCATCAGAATCAGAATGCAGATAGCATGCCTTGTTAAAAACAAACAGACAAACAGTGAATGTTCGGTTAAAACGCACACACACAAGCAGAGTGTGATCCAGTTGTGTTGCAGGCACATTGCTTGCACAACCCAGGTTACACACAAATCGTGTCTTAGTGCAAATTACTTGGGGGTTCCCAGAGCAAAGACTGTGGCAACAGCCCTCCTCACCCAGCCCTCCTGCCGCTTCCACACTGTTTGGCTTTATGTTACACCCAAATCCAGGCTCATAGTATGTCTCCCTCAAGCAAACCAAAAGCAGCAAACCTTGATTATAGTTTTTGGTTTGGAGCCACGAAAGCTACAAGCCCAGGTTCGGGTGCAACATTAAGCCAAATAACAGCTTAGCCACAGGTGGCAGAACAACAGCAAAACTGGGGAAAGAGCACTGCAGCCATGATCTTTGCTCTGGGAAATTTTGGTCTTTCACACTAAACCATGGTTTGGTTTAGCTAAAAAAAAACTAATTGGAGCCCTGTCTCCCTCTCCCGCACTACCTATGTATACATGAAGGCAGCATAATGGGACTGAGATTGGGAATAATAAGAAGAAGAGTTTGGATTGATTGGACCAGAGAGGAGCCCACAGATCGCTCATTCCCTCCCAGAATCCTGTTGTGCTGGATGCATGCACAGGCTAAGAGATGAAAGTAGGAAAACAAGGCATTTACCGTGTGAAAAGAGTTTTTTAAAAGGTGGGATGGAGGGAGGAAGAAAAGAAAGATGCCACTCTCAAAAATAGATTTGTACCCACCATGTCTCATCCTCAAGGGGCCCTATTGACTTCAAAATGATTTCATAAATGCACATACACACACCACAGTGGATCTCTGGCACATACAGCATGGAGTCTTCCTAATTCTACATTTCAAGGTTTCCCTCAAGTTAAGTAAAACGTGACTCAATTTTTGGAGTTGCATTGGACATACCTGTTTATCTTGTTGTGGCACATCTTCCTCAGTTTTCTATTGAGGTTTGCTTGGTATTGTGATGTCTTATTCCAGCAGACAATTTTAAAGGGAAGTTACGAATTGTCATCTGTAGAGCCTGCTCCTGACATAGTCTGGTATCAAAGTTGTCAATGACCTTTAGGGTCTTAAATTTGCATTATGCCCTTTATTCTGTCCTACTCCAGCATACGCTTCTATGTAAGAAGTATATTTGGAAAGTGACTCATGGAAAAAAATCCCGCTCTCATCAATGTAGATTAAAGTATTTTAACTGAAGGCTCCCTCAAAAGACACTGCTGCTCTCTCTCAAAGGGTGACTTCAGCTCAACAAACTGGAGAATTTGAGCCTATTATTATTATTATTATTATTATTATTATTATTATTATCCAGGAGCCCAAATGTATCCAATGGCTCTAGTTATTCTTTACCTAAGATTTGTGCAATGCTCATGGTTTATTTCTTAGCCACAACGTAATAAATACTAGCAGCCAACAATGTACCTACAATTATAGGCACATCTATCCTAAGAGTCACAGAGACTATTCTCTTGTACCTGTATCATTTCCATGTAGCAGAATGTACCCAAACATGACAAGTGTACCATTATCCATTAAAAAAATATATGTGTGGTTAAAAGACACAGGTACTTGTTAGCCAAGTTAGTGTTATTGATATCTGTGGCACCTACACATGGAAACCGATGGTGACAATTTTGTGCCATGTTGCTAAAAACTTTATTTGCTTCAGCAAGCCTAACAAGGCATGTAATTTTAGTATGCTACATTAACATGATTTAAGAATAACTGTTTTAAAATAACTGACTATATCTATATACTATAAACCACCAGGTTTTTAATGTTCGCTTTTAGTGGTATTTTTAATGAATATTTTACTGTATTTTGTAAACCACTTTGAAGTTCTTTGCTGGAGTAAGTAGCATATAAATTTTGTTAAAATAAGAATAAATGTACAAGCAGCTCTAACAGCACAATATGTAAGTGATATGAAGTGGGAAAATGGAATAATGCACATGGGACCTGCAGCAAAATGTTTCACTGGATCCAGTGCTACTGTTCAGGATTCTACTCCAGTCCTCTCCCTGGTTTTCCTCCCAACAGTTACGCACATCCACATCATGCATTTATGTGGTCTTACACCACTTTAAACAAAGATGGATTCCCCAAAGAATCCTGGGAACTGTAGTTTATTTCTCACAGAGCTACAACTCACAGCTACCTTAACAAATTTGTTCCCAGAATTCTTGGGAGGAAGCCATGACAGTTAAATAATGCTTTAAATGGATGTGACCTCCATATTTTATGGCCACTGAGCAAGCTCAGTCCTTATTGAGCTATTTTGGGGCGTCCCCCTCAGTTCCCCCCTAAAAATTTCTTTACACTCTTGCAAACCTTGTGAAGAGAATATTTTGGATCATAGATTCCTGCATTGCAGGGTGCAGGACTGGACCCTCGGGAGCCCTTCCAACTGCAGTTCCATGAATCTATGATCCAAAATATTCTCTTCACATCTAGCTAAAGCAACAAATAAATATGAAAACAGAGAGGGCTGTTAAAAACAGAAACAACCCTTTCACCCGTAAGTAGCGGCACTGACCTGATAACTCAAAATGGTCTGTTGAACAAGCCGGGCGTAGCCGTCTAGACGGACTCCAGAGTTGCTTCTGCTCCTCATTTTTCAGGAGAAAGGCTGGGTGGCTGGAGGTGCCAATGTCTTTCTAGCAGCTTTTAGCACTAACAGTTCACTCATCCATCAGCAGACTGAATTGTAAGTCTTGATGATAGCAGGCATCTTTGTTCCAAAATAAACAGAGTAGTTGTCAACAAAATAGGCAGGGAGTTTCCCCTTTTGCCTACATATAATTCACCGTCTCAACTATACTCTTGAAGCAGCAACCCTATACACAATTACATGGAAGCAAGCTCACTACTCATATTAGCTGTTCAATATATTACTGTACCCTTGAAATGATATCCATACTCCATAGGGACATACAATCCAGCTTCCACCCTCATTCAAATTCCATTATCTGTGCTAAAGGTCATCAACAGTATCTTATGTCCAAGTTAGACATCTAGCTGTGTATAGAACAAAACCAAGAACCATTGTACATGGATAACTTAACTGCCCTCATAAAACCCTGAGAAACATAAAAGGTACAAGGTAAGGTAAAGGACCCCTGGATGGTTAAGTCCAGTCAAAGGTGACTATGGGGCTGCGGCGCTCATCTTGCTTTCAGGCTGAGGGAGCTGGCGTTTGTCCACAGACAGTTTTCTGGGTCATGTGGCCAGCATGACTAAACCGCTTCTGGTGCACAGAGGACCATGACGAGTGCCAGAGCGCATGGAAACGCCATTTACCTTCCTGCTGCAGCAGTTCCTATTTATCTACCTGCACTGGCATGCTTTTGAACTGCCAGGCTTCAGGAAGGACCTTGTCATACATAAATGCAAGCTAAGTCTGAGATGTCCAAATCCCAGAGTTGTCTATCTCAGATAAGGAAATGCCTTGGAGGGAGCTACTGTCTGCCCATTTTGCCCAGTGCATTTACATTGAGTTCAAAGGGGCTTACATTGAGTTCAAAGGTAAGTAAGCATAAGCATAGGACTGCAGCCTAAATTAGCAATAGTGGCCAGTAATTTCCGGTAGGGGCAGGGTAGCATTTAGTTCTGGTTAACTAATGTGAAGCACAATAGTAGTGCTAGTGAAATTGCAAATGAAAATAAAAATTGTAACAAGCATGGGCATAGCCAGGATTTATTTTAGGGGGCAAGCTTTATGTAATGGGGGGGCAGAACTGAGTTATCTGTGATACAATTGGTCAGTTAAGTATTTTTATTTACTTGATTTAGGAGGACATCTGCCCCCGCCCCCACCCAGGTACACCCATGGTAACCAGGTCAATTTTTAACATTTGATGTACTATTGATGTAACATGACAGTGTTACACTGCTGAGGACAGAAAACAAACAGAATGGAGGGTACAGAATGATAATTTGACTACACTAGCAAAAAAAGGGAAGGCCTAGGAGTATTACAGTGTCTTGCTATTTGTGACATTACTTTAGCATAACGATTTTACTTTTTTTAAAGCAGGTGTTCTCCTCAACTGCTTATATCTGAAAGTTGCTACCGTAGATGCTTTTTATTATAAATGAGGGCTACTCTTTGGAATTGTCTTCTTTAGAACATAACCAATGTCCTCTATCCTTGAACAACTGTCCTTGGATGACCTTTACAGAAAGCTGGACAAAGGGGTGTGTGCAATCTTGCTCCTGCTTCTTGATCTCTCCATGGCTTTCAATACCACCTACCATAGTACCCTCCTGGACAAGCTCCATGGAATAGGAATTGAGGGCACTATACCACAGTGGTTCCGGTACTACCTATGGGAAAGAGCCCAGAGAGAGGCACTGGAAGAGTGCTTCTCAGCCCCTGGCAGTTACGTATGAAGCTGCTGGGAGCAGTCATTAGGAGTTTCAGAGCAAGATGCCTTCAGTACCCTAATGACACTCAGCTCCGTTTCTCCATAACATCTGAATCAGGAGGCTGTGTGGGCCCTGGACCAGTGCCCAGACGGTGGGTGGATTAGGGAAGATAAGCTGAACTTGAATCCTGACATAACGGAGGCGCTGTGGGCGAGTGGTTTCCATGTCGGAGAAATTGCTCAATTGCCTGGCCTGGACAGGGTTGAACTAACTCCCTCTAAAGAAGCACATTCTGAGATGCTTCTGGATCCAGCTTCAGTGCTGGAGGCCCAGGTAGCATTAGTGACTAGACGTGCCTTTAACCAGCTGCACCTGTTACAACAGTTATGTCTGTTCCTAGATCTGAAGAGCTGGACCACAGTAGTGAAGGCACTGGTGACCTGCAATACACAGTGTGTGTGTGTGTGTGTGTGCTATTGTTTTGTTTTTTATTATGTATTTTGTGTTTTTATGCTGTGAACTGCCCTGAGATCTACAGATGAAGGGCACCACACAAATTTAATAAATAATAATAAAATAATACACTATGTGGGGCTTCCCTTGGACTGTACTTGACTGCATTTAGTATAGAATGCTGCTGCACAAGTGCTGACAGCTGTGAGACCCTGCCGACATATTATACTTCTGCTCAGATATCAGCACTGGTTGTCAATTTGTGACCAGCCAAGTTCAAGGGGTTAGTATTGGTACCGTGTTTCCCCCTTTTTAATACGTAGTCAAAAAGTAAGCCATGGCAGGGTTTTTAATCATTTGAGAAATGTAAGACATACCCCGAAAATAAGCCATACTTCCGCGATGTGCGGAGCAAGACCACTGAGCGCCCCAACCAGCTAGCGGGACCCAGCATGCTGGCTGCAACAGGAGGAGGAAGCCTGCTGGGTCGGGTCAGTGCCCGGAAGCGGTGGCTGCTGCTGCAGCGCCGATAAAGCGTGCAGCAGTGCCGCACGGAGCACCGAGGGCACAAGCCAGCAGGACCCAGCTCCTGCAATGCCGGCGATGGCAGGAGGAGGAAGCCTGCCAGGTCGGGTTGGCGCTCGGAAGTGGCGGCGGCTGCAGCGCTGACAAAGTGCGAAGCAGCGCTGCACACTCTGTGTGTGTGTGTGTGCGTCCGTCTCTTTCTCTGTGTGTGCGTGCGCGTCTCTCTCTCTCCCCGTGCGTCTTTCTCTCTCTCTCCCCCTGTGTGCGCGTCTGTCTCTCTCTGTATGTTTGTGATCGCGTCTCTCTCCCCCCCCCTCCCCGACAGAGAAAAGGTGCCGCGCAGGTTCCTCTTTGGCTCATCATTCAGCTGCCCTGGCCTCCTTGCCGAGAGCTGACGCCGCTCCTCTCCCCCTCCTTCCCGCACGGAGCACCAAGGGCACGAGCGTCAGGAGGAAAGAGAGAGGGGCTCGTTGCTTGCGGAGGGAAAAGTGTGGGCTCGTTGCAGGTTTACCTCACAGCTGAGGGGGCAGCAGGGGCCAAGCACCTTCCCACCCCTCCCCAGAGCCCAGCCCGCAGGCTGTTCCCCTCAGGAAATGCGGCTCTTCCCGTCCCCGAGGAGAGCCGCCGGCCCTGGAGCGCCTCTCTGCCGCCCGAGGCTCTCGAAAGGCCGCCTCAGAAGCAGGCAGCTCCCTTACGCCATCTCCGTATCCCGCCGGCGGGGTTACTCAACCCGTTTGGCAGGACTGCCCCCGCCCCCGCCTCTTTGCAGAGTTTGTGCAGCTTGTGCGGCTCTGCCTAACTTCTTGCGCGGCAGGCAGGCGGGCGTCCTCCCATCGGCGCGGCGAGCTTTGCAGAATCGGGTGCTGCAACTCGGAAGCCGGCCAGGCGAAGCTTAGCTGCCAATCAAAAGGACAGGGGTGTACGCAAGACGTTCTCCTTAGTTGCTTGGACCAGTTTGGTGATGGTGATAATGATGCCCTTTGTTGAATCGGTAGAATTGTAGAGTTAGAAGGGACCCTCGGGGGTCATCTAGTCCAACCCCCTACAATGCAAAAATCTCAGCTAGGTCATACATGGCAGGTGGCCATTCAGCCTCTGCTTAAAAGCCTCCAAGGAAGGAGAGCCCTTGACTCAGGATGGGTAGGAGGGGAAAGGGAGAGAATAGAAGAGGCAGAAAACGGAAAGGACCATAACAAAGTGGCAGAGCACCCTGTGCTCTGTATGCATAAGGATCCCAGGTTTAACCCCCAGGTACCCCCAAGTTTGAAATCCTGGAGAGCTGCTGCCAGCCTGGTTGACAGCAATAATGGTAGAGGACACACGTAGCATTAAAAAATCCCAGTTTCAATTGCTGCAATTGCTTGCTATGTATTATGTATTGTATTTAAATAATCTCCTTATTTTCTTGTTTCATTTAATGGATGTTATGTACATCATGTTGTGCATTATGTTACAGTATTATGTTGTAAAACCTGGATAGCTCAGTTGGCTAGAGTGTGGTGCTGATAATGCGCGTGGAAGAGAGCGCTGAGCATCCTGAGCCAGTGGGACCCAGTTGTACCGGCACTTTAAAAAAAAGAAAGAAAAAAAGACACCCCCTGAAAATAAGCCACCGTGTGTTTTTTTGAGGGAAAAAAGTTATAAGACGGTGTCTTAAAAAAGGGGAAACACGGTATATAAAGCCCTCACAGGCTTAGGACTCGAGAGACCACCTCACCCAATACGTGCCCCCCTCATGCAGCACATACGTGCAGCACATCCTACTCCTTCTGCAGTTTTAGTGCAACAGCACCTACATTTTGAAACTCCCTGCCTATTATTGATACCAGGCAGGCGCCTTCACTTTTTAGCACTTTGCTTAAAACATTTCTCTTTGGACAAATATCTACAAATGCTTATTGATTCTTTGAATACTTTTAACTACCTACCGTAGACTGGTTTAACTACTGCAAGCAAGCGGTATATAAATAAATAAAACTGGCGAAACAAAAGCTGCGTTTTCCTAAGATGAAGCGTCCTATACAACCGAAAGGCTCGGATGGTGGGGCTACAAGGTCCTCCGATTCTAAAGCATCGGACAGCCCCCAGCCCCCTTTCACTTAACTCACACAATGCAAGTGCGCCACAAACAGAGATGCCCCCTTACCAGCCAAGGATCTCCACCGATTCCCATTCTTCTCCTCCGGGATGGCTCGGTGCTATTTCTTCCTGCGAGCTCTCCAAAAAGGAGCGGGCGGGCAGCTCTCGCCCCTCAGCAGGAAAGCCCCATTCCTTGACCAGCTGCTCAAGCTCGCTTGCCCGACCTGGCAGAGTTGTCGCCCTCGCCCCCCAGGCACCCCGCCGCCCCGGAATGGAAGCTCAGGGTCGCTTTCGGGACGCGGCTCTTCTTCCGGGAGCCTCGTCAGTCCCCCGGGAGCGCCTCCCTCGGCGAGGATGAAGCTCTTGCTTGCAGCTCCCGCAGCGGCCAACTCCCGGGGTCAGGTTGCAGCCAGGCACGCGCCGTCCGGGCCCGAGAAATAGTTCCTCCTCTTTATTAGACTGGTTGCGGGGCCGGCAAAATTATTGCAAGCCGCTCGCGTTTTAGGCAGGTCTGCGAAGATATATATGTGACAGCAAAGACGTGAGCCACAAAAAAAATATTTGCATTGCTCTTCCGGTAAAAGGGGGTGGGGGGATGCAAGAGGAAGGAGGGTTTCATTTTGCGCCTGCGTGTACGTAACACAGTGGGTGCATTCTGCCTGTCCTGTTTTGCTTTTTAGATGAAGCCTCTTTATAAGCCTGCCAGGACTTTCTCGCAAGCTGTTTTCCTGTTGCGGGGAGAAGGATCAGCGCGAGGGAGCGAGAACGCAGGGCAGAGCGCTCAGCTAAGATGCTCAGCCTTGCTGCATTGGAAGTTCCTGGACTGCTAATAAATCATAGAATGGTACAGTTGGAAGTGACCTCGAGGGTCATCTAGTCCAGTACTACCCTGCAATGCATGCAGGAATCTCAGCGGAAGCCATCCAACCTCTGCTTAAAAGCCTCCAGTGATTTGAAGGAGAGTCCACAACCTCCGAAGGGAGACCGTTCCACCGTCGAAGCCCTTATTGATGTTCCGTCAATCTCCTTTATCATCTTAGTCACCCTCCTCTGCACGTTTCTGCTTGCTTGTCAATATCCTTCTTAAATTGTGTTGCCCAGAGCTGGACACAGGGCGGAATAGTGTGATACTATGACTTCCCTTGATCACACTATGCTTCTGTTGATGCAGCCTAGAATAGCATTAGCTCTTTTGCTGCTGCATTGCCTTGTACTCATGTTAATCTCGTGGTCCACCAAGACCCCTGGATCCTTTTCACAGGTGTTCTCTCTCTCCCCCCCCCCATTTTAGATTTGCACATCTGGTTCTTCCTTCCTAAATGTAGAACCTTACATTTGCCCCTATTGAAATTCATCATTTTGTTGGTTGGGGCTCAGTTCTCTGATCTGCTAGTCATCTGGAATCCCAATTGTCTTCAGCAGAACCTTTCCTGATGACACCACCTGTGCGACAAGTAGTTTACTTCCAGAGCAATTCTCAAGCTTGCTTCCAAATTGTACAATTTAAATACACGTGAAGGGTATAAAACTGATTTTTGCAAGAGTTTTCCAGACACTGTACTGTGGCATTTTGTGGAACCTGCATCATCTATGTCAGTATTTACACACATTTAAATAATTTCAAAAGAAAAGCATGGGGTGGGCGAATGTCACTTGCTTATTGGGGGGGGGATAATGTGTTAGTTGTTGCAAAAAGAAATAGCCATGTGGCATCTTAAAGACCAACAGCCTTATAATGCTATAATTATGATTATGGCATAATGTTTCTTAGGCTAGACATAACTGGCAGAAATACGTGTTTGTTTATTTCTCTCCTGCCACTGAAGATTAAAAATTAAAAGTGTAAGCAAAGTTTCATTTAAAAAAAAACCAGCAAAATCTACTAGCCAGCTAACAGAATTATTTACCAAAAAAATAAAATAAAAAAATAAATTACATCTGCTGGTTTCACTTTCTTTGTACATGTTACATGTCAAGAATGCATCTGTCAAGAATTTGCAGCTAAGGATAAACAGTTCTATTACTCAGAATGAAAGTGGTCTAAACATAAAATCAGCATTCAGTCTAGATTAGAAGGTTAAAGGAGAGGCCTGTGACACTACCAGGGGTCGGCAAACTTTTTCAGCAGGGGCCAGTCCACTGTCCCTCAGACATTGGGGGGGGGGGGGGCAGACTATATTTTGAAGGGAAAAAATGATGCATTGATGCAAGAGCACCACGAGCCCTGGTGGCTGCTTACCTGTGTCTTGCGAGCAGCAGGGGCTGGTATAGAGGACTGGTATAGCCCACTTGTGAAAGACTGCTTGTCAAAATGACCCAGTGTGCCCTTGATTCCCCAAACTGATTCCAACCATGAATGGTCCATATACACATATATCTGCTGCTGGAAAACATCCCTGGCAGAAGTGGATATGCATAATTGTTAGCCCTAAGCAGGGATGAAGAATTAATAGTGTTTGCTGAAGGAATTACGGTGATATAAAGGAACTACAAATCCCTCCCCAAAGCAATGCTTTAGGGGCAACAGGAAGATTATCACTTCCCTTCCCCTCTGAAGCAGTCCTTCAGGAGAAGGATTTCTGCTACAATATATATCCTTGGTAAATGGCGTGGCATCACCAATGCTTGAATAATTTGTTTCAAGCCCAAACACCTGTGAGTGGTTTTATTTTAACATGACAACATCATTCTGGGGAGAAATAGTGGTAGATTTTCCTCTAACCATCTTTAAATTGTAGATTTTTTTAAAAATTCCCAATAGGCTTTCATGTGTTCTCAAACTGTGAATAGCAAGCTCACCAACAGAAGTCATACTTGCAATCTAATGTCTTCCCAACTTGTATATGACCATTTTAAATTATTCCACAGACACATTTTTGTATATACTTACACAAGTATTCGAGGATAACTGAAATAATTCACTTCATATAAATTTATAATTACAATAAGGCTTCAAACTCTGCACAACTATTTTTTTCTATACAAAGGAATATTAAACTTAATTTACAAGAAATAAATATAAAGGATAATCAAAGGTAGTTGTTGTTTTGTCTATATACAATACTATGTCTGTGACTACATCCTATTAAAAGGAAGAAACAGACATCACATACCGTATTACTATGTAGGCAAACCTACACAAATATCTAGGAGTAAGTTCCATTGAACTCAATGGAACTTATTTCTGAACAGACATGTAAAGGATCTCGCTGTTAAACATCTTTTTCAGTTTCGCTTCTAATCATCTATAGTAATACAACATTACTGTACAATGTTTCGAGTTAACTTGTAACATCCACTGTTATAAAAACCCACACAATTTAGCTGATCATGTTTTCCAGTCATGATGCTACGTCTAACGTACCTTGTCAATTAATTTCACTGACGTTAAAAGAAAAAAAAAACCAATACAAACTCTTTTGACAATCAGAGGCTGCCTTGAAGCTTTGCTATTATATATTAAATAATGTCCTTTTCTGGGGGGGGAGTCTTCTCACATTATGTAAAACGGTTAAAATAAACCTATATGTCACTATGTGAAACAATAGCAACTTTTAATAATGTCACATCGGTTCAATAAAGTGCAAGCTCCCTCTCTTTGAAGTCCTTCTAAGTGAAATGCAAGATTTCTTAGGGCCTGTGTCATTGTTATCTTGAAATATGAGCTGTTTCCCTGAAAAGTCAGGAAGTCGCACATCCCCATTTTGCACGTTGAAAGAAACGCCGTTCCTCTCACTGCAAACATTGCCTGAAATGTTTATTAAAAAAAAAAGTTTGTTAGAACTTGAGCCAGTTGACTGATTCAATATAGAAACTGAGTATCTTAGTATACATACCATTCCCATTTGCTTGCACTGAGTAATCATTATTCATTAGCATTGAGGTGGAATTAGTGGAGTTACTGTTTGATTGCAAAGAATGGGAGGAAGTGGATACTGCCTGGTTAACATTCTGCTTCTTTAATCCATTTGTAGCAGTTCTACTCCAGTCTACAGCAAAGTAAGGATTACAAAAGAATGATTATGTATATTAAAGCTCCATTCAAAGTACAATTAATAATGTAATTTAAACCTCCTATCTATAAACCCCCCAATTACACCCAATGGTTTTATAACTATAGATTTTGCCAATACTTTACATTTTTTATTGTTGTTTTATCCTTGGTAATTTTGAAAATGTTGACTATCCATTTCTCTTAATACCAAAGTTCTCTAATTTCACTAATAACAAAAACTTAAGTTTCATAAAAATTGATTTTTAATCTGCTTCAAATAGCATGCCAACTTGCACTTTGATAACACTGCAGAACAGTTTCTGGTGATGGTGTAAATACAGAGTTAGCAACAGTATATAAATTACACTGACAAACCAATATATTGTACTGTCTGAAAATGGTTTGTTTGACATTGGTAAATTTATTTGGCAACAGTGAAAAATGTAAATTCTAGATGCGCCCAAAGAAGCCTTACCCGAGCTCAGAGTTCATGCAAGAGTGTCTTCCCAGTCCCTCCTCTGCACAGCACTGCCCGCCCGTCCACACTGGGGGATCATTTGAAATAGTGCGGGATCTGATTTGTAAGCATTTTCTGCTTACAAAGATACATAGAATTGGAGAACTGTAGAGTTGGGAGTCATCTAGTACAACCCCCTGCAGTGCAGGAATCTTTTGCCCAATGTAAAACCATGAGCCTGAGATTAAGAGCCTCATGCTCTACCAACTGAGCTATCCCAGCACCTTTAGATTCAACTCACTGTGACTACAGGTTGCGAACGGGATCCATTCCAGAGGCCCATTCGCAACATGAAAAGGCCGCATCCTGAAGTAGCGCTTTTGCACACGCGCATGAAGCTATTCGGTGCTTCTGTGCATGCACAAAGCGTGATTTAGTGTTTCTGCGCATGCACGTCCGCTGAACCCGGAAGGAATGCGTTCCGGGACTTCCGGGTTCGGTACGTCCGTAACCTGAAAAGACGTAACCTGCAGTGGACGTAACATGAGGTATGACTGTACACACATTTTAATTTTAAGATTTTTTTAAAAAAATATTTACCAGAATTTTCAGCCAGTCTGTACTTTCCACAACACAGATACCTTCTCCACTGCTTGCGGACATTCTCCTTCGCTACACAGTAAAAAATGAAAATGAAAAAACCTGCCAAAAAAAAAATGTGTCAAAGTTTAAGGGACACACCGGATTTACCTGGTTTTGTAATCTATATATATATATATAAAAGTAAAATGGGCATGTGGGTTAGTCTCCACTTTTCTCCGAAACTGCTTGACCGATTGCGTTGAAATTTGGACACAACATCCCAAGCGAATATGCAAGTGTCCATTTAAGGTTGTGTAGATAGATGTCACACCTATGGCAGGTAAAGCAGGTAAAACCCACTGTTCCAGAACATAAAACTCACACAGCCAGGGATGCTGGGAGCACAGGAGAGGTTGCAAAACAGTGCCCTCTAGCGACGACTACACTGGTACTGCCGCTAGGAAACCTTCCCTCTCCACAGCACCTCGGCTTTGCAGACTGGGCCGAGAGGACATACTAGGTCATGGGTCGGAACAGGGTGGTGGCAGTCACAGGGATGAGCCACAGCAATGTGTGGCCGGGCCAGCTAGTTATTTATAAAACTGTTAGATCATCAAAGAGCAGGATTCAACTGATCCTATTACGCCCTTTGCTGGGACCAAAGGATTGCATGCAGATAGTGCTTTGTGTGCACTGTACAGTGTGCTGTAAGTATTCTGTTAATTATGTCTTAATACGATCTACTTTTTTTAATAAAAACAAACCAACCAAGAACATACCTTGCAAGGTGTTAAAGATGGCAAAGAGATACATAAATGCAAGATTTACAGGGCCCCATGCAAAAAAGGCAAATCCCCAAGTAATTCCCAGTAGGAACGTGAGGCCAGCAACACTCCTAAGATCTTGGATGCTGGTTTTTCGCTGGGCACCAAGTTGCTTCTTCTTTTTGATTCTGCAAAGCTGAATCAGCACAACTATGAACATGCTGATATTCAACAAGAAGATTGTGCAGAAGTATGCCACAACCGTGATGTAAAACACAATGTCATTTTTAATCCAGCAACTAAAAAAACACAAAACGGGACATGAAAAGTGACAGTCAGTTTCATAAACATTTTGAAAATGAAAAGCTCTAAACTGAGAAAGTCACGTGACTAGTTCCACGTAAAGCCCTTTCTCCCCTCTCCCCAGAACAGCATCCCATCATGCATAAGAATAAAAAAATAAATTGGCCATGTAGTCTGCAGTTTTCATGAGACTGCTCCACATCTACCTTACTTGCAACTAAAGTTAGTAACTAGGCCACAAACTGTCTTTACAGTATATATATATATATATATATATATATATATATATATATATATATATCAGATTTTAACTTGGTTTAAATTTTTAACTTTTTCCAACTCTGCAATCAAGTATATATAGCACCTAAAGTAACACAATGGAATATCTTGTTTCTTTATATTCTGGTAACAATCAGGTGTTAAATTTGTGCTTTTAATTTTACATCCGTATTTTATATCATTTCTTTTTCTTCCATCATTCCAGAGATATGTCTGGTACTAACTCAGTCACACATATGGCATAGGACCTTAAAAATGATTATTAAGAGAAGGAAAAATCATCCTTGTATTTGCTGCTACTTAAGCAACTTCATACTTTCAGCATATGGCGGTTGTTGCTGACTTACAATTCATCATTTGAGTCGTTGGGAAACTTTCCATAAAAGCCAAGTCCATAGTTATCTGGAGATATTATCAGTACAATGGCTACTACAATTGCTGGTACCCCTGAAAGATAAAAAGGCATTAGGTATATGGAAAATATAGCAAAAACATACTTAGGTTGTTGGAGAGCTGGCAGTGAGAACTGCTGTATAGAAACAACAGTAAAACATGTATTTAGGATTAAATACAATGTCGTGGGAGCAGACTCTGCTTGCACAAAGGACTGGAATGGTTCTTCTTCTCTTCTCCTACACAGCCCTGCCGCTCCTCAAATCTACTCTAGATGACGCTCTGACCTTCCAGAGCAGATTTTGGGGACCTGTAGGGAGGGATGCAGGGGGCTAGGAATTTGAAGACATATCATGCTGGTGGATGGGCACTACTTGATATTACAAATATTCAGAGAAATACATACACATTTATAATCTTTACAACAGCGCTATGTTAGTATAGCACAGGGGTGGCCAACTCCCAAGAGACTGCAATCTACTCACAGAGTTAAAAACTGGCAGTGATCTACCCCCTTTTGGGGGGTTCAGGTCAAGGTTGTTGAGCTTTTTTAGGAAGTAAAGCACTGTTTTTTGGGGTTCAGGTCAAAGTTGTTGATATTTTTAGGGAGGAGGAAAGCCCTGTTTTTAGGGGTTCAGGTCAAAGTTGTTGAGCTTCTTTGGGGGAAGCCAGTGATCTACCAGTGATCTACCACAGACGTCCAGTGATCTACCAGTAGATCGCAATCTACCTGTTGGACGTGCCTGGACTATAGCAGGTTTCCTAGAAGGAGTTGAAATCTCAGATTAGCGTATTCAAAAGCAGTCTGCTGACATCACTGTCAGAAGAAAAACACATGACTACGCATATGTATAAACAAATCTTTTTTTCTGAGAGCTCAAACAGATCTGTTTCAGCAGCACTCCTTGCCTTTGGAATGCCTTCTTCAGGTAGGCCTATTTCGGCCAGGGGCAGGTATGCTATTGCAATGCTGCTTGGAAACCGAAGGATGCGATAGTAGGCAGCAACACATTGCATTTGCACCTATGCAATGCTCTTGTTCATTATTACAAGCCATAACATCCTGATTACCTCTGAATATTAATTGCTGAATAAGTTTCCAAGAAATTGTGCCTGAATATTTTTTTAAAAGACAAGAATTATGAGCTGCATAAATTTGTATAATGATCCTATTATTTTAAAATTCACTAAACATACATGATGATATTTTACTTTATCCTTGCAACAACACTGACTTCTATTGTTGTTTCATTTCAGTTAAACTGAATCAAATAAATTCTTAATTTAAAAAAAGCTACTGTGTAGTAGGCTGAGTAGAGAGAGAGTGATTTGCCTAAGACTAGATGCATCTCATGGCTGAAGGCGGTTTGAATCTATGGCTAAATCTACACAGCTATAAAAAAAATGCTCTGAAAATGCTCGGGGGGGGAAACCATTGTAAAGCTCACAACGGAAAATATCACAGAGTTGCAATTTCAGCTCTACACCGCCATCTGGTGTCACAGTGTTATAATGCATTTATAACGTAATTTGACTAATGTAGCTGAGTTCAACGTCTCATGGAAATCTAAATCCTAGTCTAATTCTTTCACACTACTGCAGCACATTGGCTCTGTGTACAGATCTCCCTTTAGCAACTAACAGTGCAATCCTATTTATGGCTATTGAGAAGTAAAGCCCCACTGTGTTCAATTGCTGTACTCTCAGGTGAGTATGGGATTCCATCCTTCCAAACAAGTTAGAAGGGGACACACACACACACACACACACACACACACACTACACACACATATATTCTCATTTCAAATATAAATCCAGAAAGAAATACTTACCCCAGCCAACAATGCAGAACTTTAGGATGTATTTCCTAACGTAAGTATTGAACACTTTGACAAGGGCCAGATACATGTGAAAGGCTTCGAGGCCCATCCAAGTGAAAGAAACCAAAAGGAAATAATGAAGAAATACAGCAACCGAGATGCACAGGCCTTCGTTCTTATACAAAGCAATCCAAGAGTTCAGGAGAAAAACCAGGTTCAGTAGAAGCAAAGCAACACACAACTGAATGAGGATTTTAGAAGGATAATCTCTTCGGATTTTCCTAGAAAAACAAGTAAATGAACATCGCC
Source organism: Zootoca vivipara (assembly GCF_963506605.1). NCBI lineage: Eukaryota > Metazoa > Chordata > Lepidosauria > Squamata > Lacertidae > Zootoca > Zootoca vivipara. The sequence goes on from NC_083279.1 coordinate 38,673,270, forward strand.
TGTATCAAGATCAATCACAATATTCAAGAAAAGTGACAATCTTAATGGTCTTAATGCCATGTGAGACACAAATAACCTTTTCCAACTGCAGTTCAAAGACCATATGTGCAGATGAAATTTTACTAATTAATTTACAGAAATTAATAAATTCCAAGGTATCTTAAAATTCTAAAATCATGTGAAAGACAAGTGTAAAAGTGCAGTTTAAAAATATGCTTGATCAGTAATTTATTAAGATTTTATTATATTTTTATTATATTTTTTAAAATTAGCATGGTTCCTAATTTTTCCTGGAGGAAGCAAACAGGCAATATTCACCAATTCTACCTGCTTCTTCCTCACTTGGTTCTTACCCTCTACTGCAAACGGAATGAGTATTTCCATTTGCAAAAGAACAGGTCTGGGTAGAGCTAATTATCTATAACAATAGATAATAATGCAAATGGAATAGTTTATATTTTTTGTTATAACTAAATTAGAACAAAAATGTTTTGAAAAACAGATACATTGTCTTTTTGGGTGATACATCACTATTCCGAAGAAAAGTGGCATCTAATTATTAAATCATTTATGTCCCTGCTCTTACAGTGAAATTGTGAAATTACTGAATACACACTCTTCTTTTTTCAATCAGGTGTGGGAAGATAAGAAACAACAACAACACAGGTTGGAACACAAAAGGTAGGTCGTAGGGCTAGTTATGTATTTGCATGACAATAGGACAAGAATTTAAATTCCAGAATCCAGGTCATAGCAATTCTGCTTGAGAGCAATATTTTTGGAGTCTAACCAGTCCACTAAGGCATGCCATGTGCTGTAAAATTTGTTCAATGGGTTTCTTTGTATCAAAGTCAATAGCAAAGACAATACGATGTTTTTTAAAAATATGTATATTGTTTTATTCAGTATAAGGCAATTTCTATCCCTGACTTCACATAAACAAAACTTTATTATAATCCAAGAGAGCCAGTGTAGTGTTGTGGTTAAGAGCGGTAGACTCATAATCTGGTGAAGCGGGTTCACATCCTTGCTCCTCCACATGCAGCTGCTGGGTGACCTTGGGCTAGTCACACTTCTCTGAAGTCTCTCAGCCCCACTCACCTCACAGAGTGTTTGTTGTGGGGGAGGAAGGGAAAGGAGAATGTTAGCCGCTTTGAGACTCCTTTGGGTAGTGATAAAGCAGGGTATCAAATCCAAATCCAAGGTTGTTTTAAAATTTAGCTGTTTCTTTTCTGAAATTTGCTCTCAGCTATAGCAAAACATCAATGTCCTTCAATATAGTATGATATCCTTCAGTGTGATTACATCTATATTTAAGCCACATGAAAGAGGCTCTTCCCTCTTCTGCCTGCCACACAGGGGCTTCTGCAGAACCATCTTGCCCTGAGGGGAATGAGAAGGAGCCGCAACAGCTTCTTTCAAACAAACAAGTTGTCTTTTGCTGTAACTTAATTTTTTTTAAAAAAAAATCAGCACTTATCGCTGTAATAATCTTATGAAAGGTACTCCGTGAGGTCCACCTGAAAACTGGTATATAAATACCTTGAATAAATAAATAGATGCAATAAATAATAACCATCATTATGTTATGATTAGAATTGAGCAGGTACTTACTCAAATGCAATGTATGTAACAAGAGTAACAGAAAGAAAAATGGCTGAAAGGCCACAGCCTATGTACGTGATGAAAGTCAGAATCAGCCTTTGTGTGGGAGATATAGTAGTGGTGTTTCTTGATAAATCCTGCAAAGGAAACAATAAATGTTTTCTTTTGAAGCATGAGAACAAATTTCGTTTACAAGCAACGTTCTGGTTATTCACTGTCAGAATAACCAACGCCTGGATTTCTGCACTCATACCAATGACAAACTTACTTGGTCTCTAAGGTGCTACTGGAAGGAATTTTTTTATTCTGTTTCGACTACACCAGACCAACATGGCTAACCTACCTGTAACTGGATTTCTACAGTAAGGTGGCTCTAGATAAATCCTTTCTTTAAAAAATGCTACGTGTTATCCATATTTTTTACAAAGAGATTATAAAATCCACCTTAATCTCTCTTGCTCAGTTCAGTCATAAATATCTGGTTTTACCAAACTGAGATAGCTACACAAGCCATGCACCCGTATGCTCTGTCCTTAGGCCACAGCTTCATCTTCTCAGCGTACCAGCATCTTAAGACTTCCTGAGTAAATTAACCATAATTTCCAATCACATCCTAACTGGGAAAGAAGTCTTCCATAGAACACTTGGAAAAGGAAGGAAGAAGCAGCAAACGGGTGGAGTATATGGGGACAAAGCTTGTACATGTCTCAGCTTAATAAACAGATATACCGGTATGTACACCTGAACTGAACCTCTGTCTTTCTTTCTCCCATGCATGAACCTAGGATCATGTGCTTTAGCACATACTAGTTTTTAAGCACATATTAGCTTCTTTTAATACCGCAATCCAGGTACTTTAAGCAACAATCCAAAGGACTTTGCAATCAAGTATATTCCCGTGACTTTCCCCACCTTTCCATGCCACAAGGCAAGCCACTTTTAAGACCTAGTGGCACAAGGACCTAGTTTGCAGCGTTTGGTTATATACTACAAGCATTACCAGTAAAACTCCAAAGCTTGTGAGATGGTTGCAGCTGCAGACGGTTGCATCTGTTCTTCTCTCTTTAACTACACAGCCATCATAAGCCCAGCCTCCTTTGCCACCTGCCAGGAAGTAAAAGGTTCCATTGTTAATATATAATTGGTAGAATTTAAAACTACTACAAAGTTGATGCAAGTTAAACTAGTAGTTGCTACTGTTGGATTGTTTTGTTTTGTAGTTTCTATATATTGGACAGATGTAAGAGTTTTTGGTTGTTGTATATAAACTGATTGAATTAATAAAATTTAAAAGACAGAACCACACAGGCGTACCATTTTTGCTGAAGTCCCAGAAGGCACATCTGACATTCAAATTCTCCTGTTTGGAGAGAGGGGGAGAAAAGATTATTTATCTCTAAGACACCTTGAAATTAAACAATGTACAATACAATAAAAAGAAAACCAGCTTTCTGTTTACAAATATTTCTCATTTATAGATAGACAAATGTGTGTGTACACCCACCCACCAGGAATTTTTCCTTTCTTGCTCTTTTACCACCATCAAATCATATCTCGGTAGTGGCACCCGCCCTGTGGAACGCCCTCCCACCAGATGCCAAAGAGAAAAACATCTACCAGACTTTTAGAACACATCTGAAGGCAGCCCTGTTTAGGGAAGCTTTTAATGTTTAACAGACCATTGTATTTTGTTGGAAGTCTCCCAGAGTGGCTGGGGAAACTCAGCCAAATAAATATATTATTATTATTATTATTATTATTATTATTATTATCTCAGCTGTTCTATGTGGCTATTTTTTCTTGTCTGCCTAATGTAAATTAGAACCTTTTTGTGATGAGACCATTTCATTTCTGTGTTCTGTAGGAACAGAAGCTTGTTAACTGGCCAAATTCCATTTGTACCTGAGTAGGGCTGGCATTTTGTAGTGTGACCGTAACATTTGTCTTCAAGTCGCTAATTGTGAGGTTAGCAACACTTGATGATATAACATGACTGATCAGGGACAAATTCTCCAGTGAGGGATCCTGGGGGGAGGAAAAAAACACCCTCATATTAATTGTATTAAAATGTATTTATAGCCACAATACACTAAAGCTAAAGTCTGAAGATGTTTGGCATACCTGGAAAAGAGTTGTCTTCTCAAAAAAGTTGAAGGTAATTCTAGAAGCCTGATGCTGAGCTTCTGCCGACAGATTTGTCATTACTGATGATGGAAGTGTAATGGATCCAGCACTTTTTGTAGGCACTTCACATCCAAGAACAACCTTAAAAAGAGAGAGGGAAAAAATATTATGCATACAAAATAGAGAGACAATTGGACCCTGTGTTTTGTGTTAGACGCGTTAGCCTAGTCTGGAGCTGTGCTTAGTAAAGAGTATTACTTCCATTTACTGCATCAGAATGATCTCTCTACCCCAATCTGACTCCCCTAATTATGAACTTCAACCAACAAAGAGAAGCATTGCTGTGGGATGGGGGAAGCATTTCCCTCTTCAAGCCCATTCAGTCTAATTGGTGAACAGATGAATTTGTGCGTGCCCTAAATGCTGCAAGTCCTCTTCTTCCAGCTCCTAATGACTCATATATAGGTAACATAAAATAACATTATTAAGAATGGCTAACTAAAATTGTGTACAAAGTGTAGAACAGCAGCTTTAAATCAAAAAGGTTTTAGCATCTCCCGATAGGGCTAGGAGATGCTCCTTGCCTGAATCCCTAGGAAGCCGCTAGCAGCCACTGTAGACAATACAAATTTGTCTCACTCAATGTAAGGCAGCTTCCTATAGATTTGTTTCTCCTAGTTTAAAACAATTAAGAAGGGTTTTTAGGTTTCATTATTATTTCATCTTATTTCTAGTGTTCACAGAGGGCATAAGCATCAAATTATTATACAATCTCCTCTGGATAGAATGCTTGTGACAAGGCAAACGCATGGCAGGAAGAAACACCAGAGTCAGTTGCAAGAGAAAAGAAGCAATTCTGTCAGCCTTCATCAGATCAGGAACTCTTTGTAATCATTGTTCAATATTTTAAAAATAAGCTCCTGCAGTCTGCCACGTCACACTCCATTCTATTTTAAAGGGTCTGCCAACTCTTAGAAGCAGCTTTCGTATGGGGCAGGAGGACTTAAGGGTGGCAGCAGCCTGGGTGTGTGTGGGGGGGAGTTGTCCAGTAAAAATTAGCTGCTCCAGTTTGTGCAAGCAGAAGCACTCTATACTAAAACAAAGCTACTATTGGATACAACCATTGCTTTTTTTCCTAAAAAAAAAATGTTTAGGGCTACTCTCATTTTTCTACTCATATTGAAATACTGCCCCTCAAGGAGGCCAAACTTAGATTCACAAAATGTTTAGGGGTATGAGTACCCCTACGTTCCCCCCCCCCCAGAAAAAAGCACTGGATACAACCCATTGAACCCTGAAATCTACTGGCCAATACAGTCTGGGTTTTTTTTTTCATTTAAATGCTGAAGACTACACTGCAATCTTATACATGCCTTCTTAGAAGTAAGCAGTGTCGTATTTACGTATAAACTAAACAAGCTATAGCTTAGCCCCCCCCCACTCTCTTGGGGGGCCCCAAAAAAATTAAAGGGGAAAATACCTGGATACTTCTTCTTAATTGTATTTCAGTTCAACAATTACTTTGATGAAATACATACGTTGTTATGTGGAAATGGCTTTATATACCTATTACAGTGGTACCTCGGGTTACAGATGCTTCAGGTTACAGACGCTTCAGGTTACAGACTCCGCTAACCCAGAAATAGTACCTCGGGTTAAGAACTTTGCTTCAGGATGAGAACAGAAATCATGCTCAGGCGGCACGGCGGCAGTAGGAGGCCCCATTAGCTAAAGTGGTGCTTCAGGTTAAGAACAGTTTCAGGTTAAGAATGGACCTCCAGAACGAATTAAGTTCTTAACCCGAGGTACCACTGTACATCCATAAATTACCATATAGCATATATTCAACACAAAAAACAGCAACAATTTGTTGTTGATAAAGTACAGCCGGACATATAAAGGGCCCCATTACCTTCAGTAGTTTAGGGCCTCATCAAACCTAAACCAGGCCCTGGAAGTAAGCAATACAAGTTCAACGCAGCCCTGGCTGCAATCTTATATTCAGTTCCTGCATGTAAGTTTCATCAAACATTGGCCCCAACTGCATTATACATTTAAAGGACTAATGTGCCACTTTAAACAGTCATGGTTGTTTTTAACATGTCGTTGTTAGAAGATCCTTATTCTCTTCACAGAGCTACAGTTTTCAGAATTCCCTGGGAAGAGAGATTGATTGATAACCACTCTGGGAACTGTAGGTTTGTCAGGGCAATAGGGGTCTCCTAACAACTCTAACAACCCTTAACAAAACTCCCAAACTCAAGCTATACGTCCAGGTTCTCTTTCCCTTTCAGGTTTACTGAAGCAAAAAGGGGAGGGGTAGCTTACCTGAAGGTGTGGGGAATCTTCAACAGCAAAAGAAACCCCATTAAATGAGGAGCTGTTGACTTTCTGCACAGCCAGAGCCAGAGAAGGGAAGCTTAAAGTAATGGATTCTGCCGGGAAGCTCAATTTTAAGCCAATTCCATCCACTATTTTTATTATTCTATTAAAGTAAAAACAGGAGATGACATGATGATGTTCCTTTTGTAATAGGTTAGAAAAAATTATAAGCACTTAATGAAAAGTAACTTCATTTGAATAACTTGAAAATATAGAAATGCTTTGAAAAGGTATCACTAAAACTGAGAAGTCATGAGCAAGTTCAAATATTTGAGTGAAAATGAAGTATTTATTTATCCATCTCATCTCAGAAGGCCCAGGTAAGTATCAACCTCTTGAATCCTATAATCAGATAACTGAGCTTTTGGGGCTTTTTATGCATCTAAAGAGGCCTTCTGCTCATCCATGGCCACATAGTGGTACTCTCCATATGTGTTTGTGCATGGAAGGGCTGTAACTCAGTGGTAGACCATTGGCTTTGCATGCAGAAGGTCCCAGGTTCAATCTGCAGCAACTCAAAGTAGGGCGGGGTAAAACTCTAGTCTCACATCCTGAAGAGCCAGTGTCAATCAGTGAGAGAATTTTGAGCAAGATGGACAAATGATCTATCTTGGTACGTGACCCTTCTCTCCCCATCAGCAGCAGCGAGATGTAAAAGCAGGGGGGGAGGATGGGTAGCCTGGGCAAACTCTAAGGGGAAGGGGTTGATTTCTGTGGGTGTGGTGGGTGAGAGAATTAAACTTGGGCAGTAGCCCCTTGTATGTGAGATACACAGACACACAGACATATAGACACAAACGCACAAACACGGCTGATTATATTAGAATTGCAGAATTGCACACAACAGACAAGCCTCATCAAAATAAGAAAATGTACAGTACACTTACCTTTGAGACAATGGAGATATATGTTTTGCGGAAATGTTTAGAAGAAAATCAACAGTGTTTAGCATTGTTTTTGCAAGCACAGGTGATATTGTTTGTGCAGTCAAATTGTGCTCCAGTTCAGAAACTATGTTCTCGAAATTGGTACTGTTGGCAATGTTGGTCTTGTTGTGAAACACTGGTTCTGCAAGAGATGGGAAAACACAAAGTATGTTATCTAAAGCTGAAAACAAGAAAATGAAGCATTAAATTCACATCACACTAAACCAAAGTTTTGAGTACTCATTCATACTGTTTTCTTCCTGTGTGGCTAAGAGGGAGAATATGGAAGATTTATCTTCCACTCTTCATTAACCACAGTTCGTTGCAGTGCCCAACCACAGAATCACGATTAGTTGCAGCTATGGTTTGTTTCAAGAAGCCAGCTTAAGAAACAACAGCTTTGTTTTGAGATGAACCATAGTGTATTAACCACAGTTTGTCAATCCGTTTGACATAGCAAACTATGGTAAATAGAAAACAGAAGTTTTTGAGAGGGTGGCTGTACAAGACCAAGGCTCACCATGGCTCATTCCTGCTCATGAATGTCATGCTAAACCATGGGTTATAAATATATGTTAACACTGCTATTGAAAGGGAACAGGTGTTTTTTTTGTTTTTCCTCCCTTCAAGAATCGCTTCAATAAACAAATCAGCTGTAGTGGAATATACTGTATATTTAATGTAAGGTATCTTCATATTCAATTCCAGTGAATTAAAATATCTTATGACATAGACTGAACAGAACTTTTTAAAATTCCTAATCCTATCTTTGGGAGATGTCCGTGAGTATGATGTAGCAGGGGAAAGCCCCAGGCTATCATTACCTTTTGGCTAAAATGGTCAAAGCACTATGGTGGTTGTGCTTCACTCTCCTCCTACCATGCAGGTTCAGCATGCAACATGCGTCAGTTGCATGAATTAGAACGGCTGAACAAGTGGATCCAGTTCTTTAAAGCTAACCTTTGCAAATGTATTCCAGGTTTCAGCATTATTTATGACAATCCTTTGAATTCCTTCCCTTGACTTACACTCGGATGCCATTGGCACATGTAACATGCAGCATTGGAATAGTTGCGGCCAGGGATGCAAGTCACTAAAACGAGCGGACACACCACAACAAGATAGAGGAAAGGGAAAATCCTGTCCTTACCTGGTGGTACAAGGCAAGGTGAAAGGGGGGGGGGTTGCTGCAGCCAGTAGCATACACATACATGATTGCTTGATGGACAGCTGCCCCTGCAGATGTCAGCAAGCTATGCCCACATTGGAGCAACTGTCCACTCAGCAATTGTGCATTGGCACAGTGTTGGCTCACATCCACCTCTGCTCCAGGTGCTGCAAGGAACTGACTGGATTTCTATCGCCACACTAGCAAACCAGTTACTAGTCACTACTACATGGTAAGTTATTGAGAATTCAGCTTGCCAAATGGAGCAAGCTCCATAAAGAGGCATTTTTACTTTCACACCACACCACAAAGTGCATGGGTAACCCAGGTCTAGTAACAACAGAACTTCACTATGCATTTTAAAATAAGGCTTACCTTTGCTGACTGTTCTCAAACTTCCCTCTGTTTCAGTAGTGGAAAGAATATCCAAAGTAGTGGTCACGGCAGTTGAGGTGGCTGGGGAAACTGTAGGTTTGGAAGTAGTCTGAGGTACTGCATCCATTGTGGAATGCACTGTTGTAAAGACTGGATTAGTTGTTTCAAAAGGAGGAAGAACTGCACTGGTAGGAGTTGCAGAAGGAAACACAACACTGTTTTGTTCAGTGAGAGGAAGAACCGTATTTGTAGCAAGGTCATGAGAAAAATCTATTGTTGTAAGCTCGGTCAAAGGCGGAGGTGAAACAATGGTTGGCTTAGTCAAAGTTGGAGGTGAAGCAGTGGTTGATTCAGAGGGTGGATACCCATGCAGAGTCACAACATCAGAAGGCATAGTGGAAGGAGTAACAGGTAAAACGGATGTGTCAGGAGATCTAGGGCTTGTGCAAGGAAGTGCTCCATAAATACCACTACAGGAAGAACAAGATAAAATAATACACAGGTATTGATATCAGTTTAACAGCAACTTGCATTCGGACAGAGATATGCAAGGTTTCAAAGAACCATGGTAATTATTATATGGATAAATTTAAAAACACATAAGAACAGATTTGGCTTTGCTAATATTCTTAAGGTGTTTCATGAGTCCTGATGATTTCTTTATCAGTCACAATAATAAGAGATTTCAAATTCTGCACTAAAATAGGTGCTAAATGTGACATCAAGCTTATTCACAGCCATTTAGGATACGGTCCTTCCTAACGCAGACACAGTGGTTCATAGGCAAAGTAAACACAAAGGTGAACAGCAGAACAATCCTTTCACTTCCATAGAGCATGCACATGGTTGCAAATACAGGCAGAACCTGGACTAAGCCTTGTTTTATAGCACGTTTACCATTGCAGTGGTTTTAGCTCTTCAACAGTTGAGGGACAAGAGTCAGGCCAAAAAGCTGAACAACAGCACAACTCTAGAATAACAAAAAATTAAGAACAATTAGCATTTTAATTTGCCAGTTAGGTATTATTATGAAAGCAACTAAATCTTCTATAACTTTAACTATTTTTGTTAGACAGAGCAGGTTGGCAGATTTCAGGCTTATGATACATATCATGTTTATTAAAAGAACTCCAAGGTACAGCAACCAGAGGCAAAATAGTGGCTGGGGGCAGCGGCACACATAGAACAAAAGACATAACATGCCTGTGTTCAGCTCAAGAACACTCTGTTTTCAGAAACAGAACTGTGTTTACACTCATCTGCACAAATCTTTGCTTTCCCCTAAACTTTCAACTGTTTAATTTTTCACTTGCAGGAGAGTCTGTTGGTCTTTTTAAACAACTGGGGATCAGAAATCCTTACAGGTCAACTGCCGATCATTCAACGGTCTACTATCAAATCTACCTTTCGCCCAACCCCAACATAAGAGTATATAATATATAAAATGCAATATATAAAATTCAATACAATCACTCTGTCATTCCACTTCACAACGAAGTTAAAAAATTAGCTGTTCTGAGACTTTGCTTGAAGGGTTGGGTGGAAATTGATTAATACATATTAATCATAATATCTGGATTAATACATAATTAATCCCCAAGAGGCTTGGGGGAAATGCAAAACACTTCTTGCTCGCTATACCTAAACAATTATCAGTAGAGAAGTTGTGTGAGTAAAAAGGAGAGTCAAGACAGTGTTCAATATTGCTATTGTTTTTTAATGTTTGATGCTTTGTTGTGTTTGTATATATGTTGTGTATATATATATGTGTGTGTGTGTGTGTGTGTGTGTGTGTGTATATATATATATATATATATATATATATATATATATATATATTCCCCATAGTGGCTGGGGAAACCCAGCAAGATAGGTGGGATATAAATACAACAACGACAACAACAACACTGCAAACTGATGTCATGAATGGCCTGCATTGGGTATAATATACTAGCCACCGGAAATTCTGTTGTGGTATCTATATTATACACGGACCCAAACAATTTCCCTTACTTAGCTGTGCATCCTACCATAGTAGGAGCATGAGCTTCTTTCATTGAATCCATAGGTGACCAGGGAGTACAGGCCCCACCCATCCCAAATGCACTACTTCTTGTGTTGAGGTACCTCAAATCAGATACTGTATCATTCCACACTAAATATTGGCACTGATATAAAACAGAGACAGCTTGCATTCTCATCCATTTATCACCTCATCCTATAGATAAAAGGACTGAGGTGAGAAAGCGGTTAACATACAAACCAGAAGACTTTCTGATTTTTGGGTTGTCAAACACTGTTTCTCCTTAGCCCAGTTTTACTAACAGTTCTCAGATCCCCTTTTTAAACCCCCTCCTTGCAAAAGGCTCAAATTCTGGAATTTAGATGAGACCTGTGCCATTGGTTATCTCAGATCTCTAGAACAAGAGAATATTGGTTACTTACCTATTAGGCTAAGTTCTACTTTTCCTTCCAATTTTGACAATATGCTGCTTATATCCATGTTTTTCTTCACCTTTATTGTGAAACTGCACTCTGATCTGCTACAATGTGGGGGGGGGAGAGAGAATTTAGTAAATGCTACTAGATTGAATGCCAGCATATGAATTATTTAAAGCAGTGTTCCTGCTTAATTAGTTAAATCACGTTAGTCCGAACTATACAAGTGTGCACCATTACTTGGCTTGTCCTGTTAGACAAACGAGGACCAAACACTTGTTACTACTTATTGGATCTAATTAAACTAATTTAAAAACAAAGCAAAACCCTATTTGTAGGAACAACAAACATCAATAAGAGTCATCAATATTTTCAGTATCTATGGGGATTTGAAGGTGTGTTTAAAAAATAATAATTCAAGACTTAATGGCTTTCCACTTGAGAGGTTAGAAGACTGAGATGGCACTCCCTTCCTCAAACATTTCTTCAGAAGTGGCTTTGCTGTTTAGAAAGTTGTTCCGGGTATAGACCCTTAAGTTGCACCCCTGTAGGCACTTATCTGGGAGCAAGTCTTGCTGAAGCCAATAGCAGTTACTTCTGAGTTGGATAGCTCTATAAAATGTCTATTAAAGCATTGAAGTGCCAGTCTTTCCACTTTTTCTTGTATGTGTAGCCAATAAAAGAATCACTAGGAATATGACAAACCTTTGGATTACTTCATGACACTGTATGATGGAAGACTATAAAAGAACAAAATTAAAATAAATTACTTGATCATCAAGTTCAAAATGACACAAGCGTACACAAATAAATATCTTTAGTAATAACTGAATGCTTACTTACCTCACTTATGCTCTGAAGGGTTTGGTTGAAATCTGAAATGCTAAAAGGAAAGTTATTATCAGCTTAGTCAGAAATGCTATATTTGATTTTTACTAGTAAATTATCCCTGAGCCAGTTTAGTGTCCAGCAGCTCCCCCTAACACTGGAGCCCATCCTACCCTATGCCTACAACAGGCTTTCAACCTTTTTGAATCCACAGCTCCCTGGACCAACTACATTCTTTCTGTGGCACCCCTGTGGGGCTCAGAAGCCCAGTTATGTCACCACTTTCCTGCAGAGTTGGAAGCCTCTCACCCTTTTTCAAACAATATCGCTTGTGGAGTGTTCCTTCAGCTTCCTCTCCTCTCCCCTCTTCCTGGGAGTCCTCCAGGCAACTGCTGCTGCCATCCCTGGTCTCTGAAATCCCCCCAAACCCCACAGAGAGGTGCCTCCCAGAGGCACCATTTACCTGCGGAACTTATAGCCAGGGCTGCTACAACAAACAGCTGTGCAAGCCTTGGGGAGCCTTTGTTGTTGAACTACAGCTCCCATCAGCACCAGCAAGCATGGCCAATGGTCAGAAATTATAGTGGCTGTAGTTCAGCAACATCTGGAGAGCCAAAGTTTCCCCACATATTTCCCAAACTCAAATTGTATTTGCATCCAAACCTGGTATCATGGTTTCACTAACTATGGTTAGTTTCAACAAGCCACGGTTTGAAGTTGGCTTGTTTTGAAATGGCTCATAGCGATGTATCATGTCCTCTGTTTCACACGCAATAAACCAAGCTTAAGGGAAACTAAGTGTATGAGCTTCTGGCATCCTACAAGTAATGTGGGAAGAGGAGATAAGTGTGTAAAATATGCAAACCTGGGAGACTAAGTACTCAGATGTTGCATTAAACCATGGTTTAGAGCGATGGGCGAATGCAGCCAATACTATGTGAAAGTATTCGAAATGAAATAAGACCAAACATTCAATATGATGTAAGGGACAAAAACCTAATAAAGAACTATGGAATGCTTACTTTGGTTCTTTTAGTACTGGTGAAGTATCTTGCAATTGGTACTGACTGGTGCTGTCCCCAGGATATTGCTGGGAGAAGAAAAAGAAAACATTAACAAAATGTACAGTCTTGTGTACATTGCTAGGATCTCATTAAAGAGTAGAGGACAGATATAATAACAATGTAGGTGACGTGGCCCTTCACCCAGGAGGTATGTTGCTTTAAGAAACCCTATCCCTACCCAGAAACCCTACTTTCGTTATCTTGAAGTGAGCGAAACAAGTTGACCCTGAAGCTTTTACCACAACACACTGGGAGTATCTGACAAAAGCTGCTGGGGGGGGGATACATTTCCTCAGGTTTTCACCTTCTGAACCTACTTCCACTGGCAAAGCAAGGGGCCTAAGTATACATATCCCTGAGTATGTGTTGGACCTTGCAAGTTCCAAGATTCTATCTTACTGGATGACTCCCTGCCAAATAAGTCAATTAATATCAATCATAAAAAGAAGGTTTCTCATTATGTCCATCTCTTAATGATCAACTTTATTGGTAGCAAGCAAGAATTTCCTGCAGCCTAGGTTAATGTGACTTCCCATTCACTGCCTGTGTCATACCTGCCCAGTGCTGAATTTACGTATAAGCTAAACAAGCTATAGCTTAGGGCCCCACTCTCTTGGGGCCCCCCAAAAAATTTAAAGGGAAAAAAAACCTGGATGTGCATTTATGAAATATAAAATAAAATAAATCCTACATACAGCAACAGTGTTTTGTGTTGTGTATGGACCTATTAGGTCCATAAATGACCATATAGCATATATTCAAACCAAAAAACAGCAACGACTTGTTGTTGACAAAAGACAGCTGGACATATAAAGGGCCCCATTACCTTCGGTAGCTTAGGGCCTCATCAATCCTAAATCCAGCCCTGTACCTGCCCACTTAATATCAAAAGTTACCCCATCAATCACACAAGTTTTTCCTAGGGGACCCTCCTGGTGGCTCTTTTCTGATACAAGCATATAATTTCCCCAATACCATCACAGGATATAATTATAATATCAAGATTGCAACCAAAATTGGATCACGGAATAGCAATTCATCAAAATGAAGAGACTTACGAGTGTTAAGTTATAGAAAGCATTAGAGCTGTTTCCCCTGGACTGAAATTTCATAGTGCCCATGTAGAAGACTGAAAAGTAAAAGTCGTCATCATTAATAGCTTGGTTTAGAATGATTTTGTCAACAGAAAACACATACTCCCTCTGCTTGCGGCAATATTTTTAATTGCCGTGTGCCATCCAGAGTAATGCATTTGCATTAGAATGGTAGGATATAAATTTCTATATAAATAAATTGTGAAAATGAGCCTGCATCAGCCTTGGGGTGACAAAACGCTCCTTTCCATTTCTTCCACACATGAGAGGAGAACACAAAAAGCTTCTGTTTCAACTTCGGAACTAATCACTGTTAAACTCTACAATTTCAGCTGAAAAAAAGCTAATCTAAAATGGAAGTAAGAGAAGGTCACTAACCTGAGTCTTGGCAGAGAGATGATAAGTTGCATGCATGATTGCCTAGAATTTTTAAAAAGGAAATAAAAAGTTTAATTCAAACATTATAAAATAAGTTTATGATAACTTTCACTCATTATCCTACCTATTTCTAATGCAGCTCCTAGCATGGAATCAAAATGGGAGTGATATATTTCTGTCTTTAAAAACTGAGTGAGGGCCTAAATTTAGTGGAATAAATGTGGGGACAGAACACATAGCAAGGCAGAACAATGTGACACAACTCTAATATATACTAATAGGTTTTAATTTTGATACCTTACCAACCACAGTTGTAGAAGTTGACATAGCTGTGTTTCCAGTGTATATTGTTCTGTCTACATCAAGGGAAATTTATGTTCTTAATAGACAGGTATATGCAGATCCTTCCTCTGCACACAGCCCACACATCATTATTATTTAGAAATTTAGTATAAAATAATGATCGTAATGGAATTGTACCACCAGCACCCCCAAAATACCATTGCTGGCTTTAACAAGGAGAAAGATGCTAATTTTACATCAAAATATCACTGTGGCTGTATTTTAGCTTTTACCAAGAGGCAAGGCCTATTTCTATTCAAACTAAAAGCACTGTAAAAAGTTAGCTACCGTTTACATGCATTCTCTGTGCAAGCAAATCTTACCTTCAGTATTCAGTGTTTCCTCTGAAGATGCATCTAAGAATATAAAACGCAAAATCAATGCAAACTGCAAAATTAAAGAGGAAAAGTTAAAGAAGACAAGCCTACTCTATGTCAAAAATATGAATGAAATCTTGCCTGTGGCACTGTTAGGGTAGGTGACAAAAGTGACAATGGATGAGTCTGCTGCAAATAAAGAATTTTTTGAATTAAAATTGAAAATATAGAGAAGCACAAACAATTTTTAAATAGTTTAACTTTCATTTATAAACTTGGAAATGAATGGATTAAATTAGGCTTTGGGTATAACTTTGTCTACTATGTGTATGCTATAAGATGAAAGTTTGTTCCCTATGACGGAGATCCAAATAAATGTGAAAGCAGTTCTGCGAGCAAGAGGGAATTTTAGACTTGCTTTCCTAAAAATTCCCAGCAGCACGACAGGTTGCTTTTGCAACTGTGGGGGGAGTTTCAGAAGCAGTCTGTAGTAGGACACAGGGGTCTGCTTTTCAAAGATGTCAAAACTTCTGACAAGCGATTGCAGTGTCTTGTATAAGCTTAAACAGTTCTTTGTATCTTCTACCAGTAGAAGTCTTGTTGGGCTAGCACAACAATTAGTAAAGATTTTATTAACACTCTTTTGGTTTCATCTCACCCTGAAATGCAATGTCACATTTTCATTGCCCTACACCTTTATTTCAATTTTTTGTTAATGGAAAAGTGTTTTAGCAACAAAAACAGGGAAATAACATGATACCCACCACCAGGGTTATTATAGTACAGTACTGTAAATGCATGCTGAGTTGCACATGGCCCCACCCACAGCAGTTATGTCATGTCCACAGTGCGGACAGAGCTTAGTGGGATGTATACACAAAGAAACAAAATACTCATTAGTGTGGAAAGCCAGTTGCAATATACAGTGGTACCTTGGTTTACGAACTTAATCCATTCCGGAAGTCCATTCTTAAACCAAAGTGTTCCTAAACCAAGGCGTGTTTTCCCATAGCAGCGGGGGAATCGATTTACAAATGGAACACACTCAACAGAAAGCAAAACATGTTCTGCTTCCAAGGCAAAGTTCACAAACCAAAACACCTACTTCCGGGTTTGCAGCGTTCGTAATCCAAATTGTTCATAAACTAAGCTGTTCTTAAACCAAGGTACCACTGTAAAGGCAACAGTGCTAGGAGTCATGCCTCTAGAGAAGCAGCCTTACTCTCGTGTCTGCTGTCAGAGTTTCTTTATCACTTGTAAAGATGCCCTTGTAATCTACATAAAATATTCATACTGATTACTGTATAACACTGAGAAGCTGTGATTATTGTGTGTAGCTTGGAGGTATTTTTCTTTCCAGAGTTATTGCTTTTCACAGAAAGAACAGAAGAGGAAGAGGAAGAGGAAGAGGAAGAGGAAGAGGAAGAGGAGGAGGAGGAGGAAGAAGAAGAAGAAGAAGAAGAAGAAGAAGAAGAAGAAGAAGAAGAAGAAGAAGAAGAAGAAGAAGAAGAAGAAGAAGAAGAAGGGGGAGGAGGGGGAGGAGGAGGGGGGAGGAGGAGGGGGGGAGGAGGAGGGGGAGGGGGAGGAAGAGGAGTTGTTTGGATTTGATATCTCGTTTTATCACTACCTGAAGGAGTCTCAAAGCGGCTAACATTCTCCTTTCCCTTCCTCCCCACAACAAACACTCTGTGAGGTGAGTGGGGCTGAGGGACTCCAGAAAAGTGTGACTAGCCCAAGGTCCCCCAACAGCTGCATGTGGAGGAGTGGAGACCCGAACCCGGTTCCTCGGATTACGAGGAACCACTACACCACACTGGCTCTCAATACAGGACAAAATAACATGCAAGATAGGTAAACAAATAACATGACTAAAATGATTTATATTCACCAATATTCATGAAATGCCTTAGAAATTAAATCATCTGAAGGAGAAATTCTTGCTGAACCTAATTATGATATACTAACTTATTTCGAAACCATAGATTTGTAAATCCTTGAGTAAAAGCAGCACACATTTAGCACCTAAGTATGGAAATAATTTATCTAGTTGTATAATAAAATGAGGAACATACATATGCATGTATAGCAGCAATTTTTTTAAAGGCTGACACCAGATACAGTTTGTAATCTGTTGTAAACCGACGGGACATCAGTTGCATCTTTCATCTTCATTATGGCGTGTTATATTTTATAATACTTTTCTTGAAGTAAAGTTTAAAAAACAAAAATAGACATACCTGGTGTACTTCCTGGAGCTTTCCCAAATTTTTGTGAGATACGGCCAGCATTGCCTGAGTGGGAGACAGTTTAATTAGTTAGGCTAAATAAAAGTTTTGTTTGCCCTTTAAAACAAAACAGAATACAATTATTGTTCAGCTACCAATATTGACCACAAGATGGCAATATGAAACTATTTAACCATATTGTAACTAAAGAATTTCTGTTCAAGTTGACAGGTACAACAAACACTCCCCCCCCCAAAAAAAACACAACAACATCCCAACTCTCACACAGAGAGAACAGTTCGGGTACACATCATGGAATAATAAATAGCAACCCAAAATTAGGTTGTGTGTTTAAAGGTAAGGTGATATTGAAGAAACACACAAAATTTGTTAAACTTTTATACTGTACATTAAAAATAAAACATTTCCGAACAATTATTCTTTCATATGCAGAAATTCATAAAATGCACTGACATATGTATCAGTTGTTCACTCCAAACAAAGGAGTTGATTTCAAAATAAAAATAAAAATTACCTACCAAAACCTAAAACATTCTTATTTGGACGTAACTGCAGGATAGTTTATTGCTAGAGGACCAGGCCTGAATAAGCCATGGGCCAACATATTTCAGCCAACTCTGATTTGTTGGACTCATCCACCTTCAAACCATGGTTTATAATTCTAACTTGTTTGAATAAACCTATTAAAACTTAAGTATAGTTCCCAGTTTGGACATAACAATAGACAGACCATAATTAGTTCAAATTAGTAATCAAATGTTTCCAATCTACTTTCAGCTATTACCAGAGGAAGAGAAGGGATAAAAGAATGCATGGGACCCAATCTCACTGTGGTGCTAAACCATGGTTTAGTCTTACCTCTGAACGAGACCATTGACTACTTTGAATACATAGATGTTACAAAAATAGCACTTTTGCTATCTACTTAATCACTACAGTAAAAAAAAAGTCCTAATGAATCAGGCCAAAGACCCAGCAACCTATTCTCACAGTTGCTAGCCAAACACACACAGCCTTTTTTAAAAACCCAAAGAAAGATAGGAATGCAAAACCTCCATACTTCTCTCAAACCTGAAGATAGGCACACATTTATACCTACAATTCTAAACTTTCCCCCCTCTTATCAGCTATTGGGTAATCAGATGTTCCTGGTAATTCACTGCAAGTGTGAGGAAAACAGGGGGGGGGGATTTGGCGATAACACAAAGTTCAATTCAGGATCTGGGTATAAGTATAATAAAGGCTCCCCCTTGTCAAGTAACCAACAGGGGTCCATCAATCACAGGAATGTATTTTTTTTGTTAATCCTCCCCTGCTTGCACAACCTCAGTACAGTCGTACCTTGGTTCCTGAACAGAATGCAATCCATTCAAAAACCAAGACGTGGCTTCCGATGGACTGCAGGACCGTCCTACAGCCAATCAGAAGCCATGGAAGCCGTGCTGGACATTTGGTTTCTGAAAATTGTTCAAAACACTCACTTCCAATTTTTGATTGTTTGGGAGCCAAAACATATCAGTTCCAAGGCATTTGGCAACCAAAGTACGACCGTATTTCAGTTCTCTCAGTTTCTGCTGTGAAATGTCTGGAATATGCCTTAGAAAACACACATATATTAGTTGTGCGCTCATATTTATTTATTTATCATCATGATCTGCAGTCCCACGGCATTCAGTGTAGCTTAAATTTTTTTTTAAAAAAAACAACCTGTCAGGGGGACTCCCTACAGGGAGCCTCCCCCCATCATCCTGACCAGCACTTTGCCCAGCAACAGCACTAGCAGTGGGTCAGGGGAAAGCGGAATGGAAGGGGAAAGGCTCAGCGAGGCATCAGAGCCCCGGCAACGCTCTGGGGAACAGATGGTGGAAGAAGGGCTCAGTGACGTATCAGAGCCCCTGCACCACTCTGACCATCTAGGGGAGGAGGGACAGGGAGGCGTCGGAGCCCAGGCACCATCCCAGCCAGCAAGGGGAAGAAGGGACACCGCTCCTTCCGGAGCCCAAATTGAGGCGCGTGCCCAAACGCAGGGCTAAGGGGCGGCATTTCAGGGTGCCCAGGTTATTATGCTGGCCCCGAAGCCGATGGGCGCCATTGCCGGGTTCTGAGAGTCACTAGGCGGCCATGTTTTCTGCTATCTCTGCACTGTAAATAGCATGCACAATAAAACCTTTAAAGACACCACGGACTGGAGCGTCTTTACTCGGGAGTAGCTGCAGCAACTCCCTGACACAACCTCATTAATCATTTAAAAACAACAGCATCAGCACATCTCAATAAAAAACCTAAAACACTAGCGTTTAAAACTGGTCTAAAATTAACACCTTAAAAGGCCAGGCAAATAAAAAGGTCTTAACCTGGCTCCAAGAAGACATTAACATTTGTGCTAGGCAGGCCTCCCTGGGGGGAGCATTCCACAACTTAATCATTGCAAAAATTTACTCTGGCTGCCAATTAGCTACAGAGGTAAGTTCAAGGTGCTGGTTCTGGTGTATAAAGCCCTATACAGTTCTGGACCAGGAAACTTGAAATATTGATCTCATGCCTTAAATATCCAGCCAATCAATGCGTTCTATACGTGAGGGCTTCCTGCAGACCCATCTTTCCAGAAAGTCTGTACTGCACAACATAAGGTGCTGTGAGACCTGCCCACTGGAATTTCCTCCCCTTAAATATCAGACAGATACCATCTCTTTTCAGCACCTTCTGATGACCTTCCTCTTTCAGCAAGACTTTTAAGTTGAGATCTTTGCCAGTCTGCACCTGTTTTGGAATTGTTTTTAAGATTCTTTCATTGTTTTATCACTTGTTGTTTGCCACCCTAGGCTCCTTTGGGAGGGTGGGATATAAATTTACTAAATTAATAACATATATCATAAATAAATAATGCAATGCAAATTAATTAAGGGACAAAAACCTTTGTTCAGATCTGTTATACTAGCAAGGAACATGACATTTTAGACTCAAAGAGCCTAACTTCTCTCTAATATTTCCACTCCAACGTGGCTGTGAGGAACAGACTGCTCCTTTTAAAAATTAACTGCAGTTTAGGGTGTCATTTCAAACCAAAACTGTAGTTGATTTTTAACCATGATTAATGAAAACAAGCAAGCTTTATAAACTATGGTTAGAAGTTGGCTTGTTTCCATTAAGCATAGTTAAGATGAACCATGGTTTGTCTGTTCATATGACACAGCAAACTGCAGCTAATCTAAAACATTTCCAAATTGTTTATTGCTTCCACACTTGAGGGGAGGGGGGCATGCAAACTTGAGGGTCACACAAGAACATCCCAATGAAGCTAATGCAGTCAGAATGTGCCACATGTTGTTCAGCTTGTGGTTAAAATTGAACAGGAACAGAATCAAAGTTTCTCCCTTTCTTGTATTAGTTTGGACAGAAATTAGTCAAAACTAACGTGTGAAAAATCTGCTTTGAATACTTAAACAAGCCATCCATACGCCCTTTTTTTAGCATAAAGGTATTGACTATGCATGGATGAAGTAAACACTGCACAAGACCCATTTACATGTTACACAAAGACAAGAGGGTGAGGTGGTTAAGATTACATTGTGCTCGTAGAGTGATTTCTAGGCAGTAACTTCAGTATGAAAAATACAAACAAGGAAAATGAAAAAGGTTAAATGATCAGAGCTCTTTCTTATGATAACATGCAGATAGAAGTAGGTATGTGAATCAGCAGGTACGATTTCTAGAGCTGCAGCATTCTTCCTGTGATTAGTCATTCTTCTCATATGTGTGTGTGTGTGTGAGTGAGTGTGTGTGAGTGAGTGTGTGTGTGTGTTTCTGAATTTCTAAATCCAGGCGAAGGGACAGGAAAACAGTACAGAGCACTTTCATTGTGGTGCACTTGCTGCACAGCTGCTTGTACTAGATAAAAAAAGGAATAATTTACCATAGACAGATGACAGTCACGACTCTTACTTTCGTTTCTCCCCTTTTGTCATATTCTGGGCAGAATCAGTTTACAACTTTGCATGCAGCATCAAGTGGGACACAAAGCAACCTAAAATGCAGTTTAACACCCTTCAGACTAGCCTTACTCAGGAAGTGGGTTCAGAGCTTTGGGGTTTCACTGTCTTTTGTCCCTGGTACTTCTTACAGATCCAGAGATGTCATTACTTATTACTCTGGAGTCTCAGACCTTCACCCTCAATCTTAACCACTCAGTGGTACTATACCTGCTGCATCAGGGGAGCAGGTGGCTCTGTGGTCTAAACCACTGGGCCTCTTGGGCTTACTGATTGGAAGGTCGGCAGTTTAAATCCCTGCAACGGGGTGAGTTCCCGTTGCTCTGTCCCAGCTTCCGCCAACCTAGCAGCTCGAAAGCACACCAGTGCAAGTAGATAAATAGGTACCGCTGCGGCAGGAAGGTAAACAGCATTTCTGTGTGCTCTGACACTCGTCATGGTCCTCTGAGCTCCAGTAGCAGTTTAGCCATGCTGACCATATGACCTAGAAAGCTGTCTGTGGACATACACCGGCTCCCTCAGCCTAAAGCAAGATGAGCGCCACACCCCATAGTGGCCTTTGACTGCTGCATCTCCTATTACCATTTGCCATGGATGCTTCAGTTGACATTGATGCATTGCCGCAGGTTGGACTAGTTGATCCCCGAGGTCCCTAACTCTAAGATTCTATGATTCTATGACATTGTTACCGTATGAGTTTGGGGGAAGGGGAAGCCTGTAAGTGTTAAGATCTAATCAAGGATTCGAATTCCCAGAATAGCCAGGCTAGCTTCTTGGTGATGGGTCGTTAAGGTAACAAAGGAAGAGGATCTGTACCAGACTGGCAGTTAGAAAGACAAAGTTGAGAATTGAGCAATGTTAGCTATTATTTATTTATTTATTTGTTTGTTTGTTTATTCATTCCCCACCTACCTGGCTGGGTTTCCCCAGCCACTCTGGGCGGCTTCCAACAAAACAGTAAAATACAACAATCTATTAAACATTAAAAGCTTCCCCTTCAGATGTCTTCGAAAAGTCTGGTACAGTAGTTGTTGTTCTCTTTGACATCTCTTTGACATAAGCTGGAAGAAAAGCTGCATGCTGGGAAGCAATGGGCTGGGAAGCAAGAGAGTGATGTTTGATTTCTGTTTAAATCCAAGGCTGCAGTTACGGGAGAAGCAAGGTGTTAACGCTGTGAACCCCCCTCATATACAATCCCTCAGGTTGTATATATGTGCAAAGAAACCATATATCATAAAGACACTACAATTTCTGCCGTACCTCATTCCAAAAGAAAATATGAACCTTGAGCAAGTGCCTGGAACCCCTTAAATCTCACACTGCTAGGAAATTGGGGTGGCATGCAACAATATGATACAATACCACCACATTCTGTGCATTCGTTAAAGCTTCCATTTTTGATTTACAGCTACAATTGCATCATGCACATTTAATTGTAAGCTTAATATGAGGAAAGGCAATGGCAGGCTGTAAGGGCACCACAGAATTCTGATAATCTCAGCATTGTTTCTTTTATCAAAGTATTAGCTGCAGAAAGATATTTTTGGAAACAGGAAGTCTGGGTCTATAAACGGGTATAGGGCTTAGAGCGAGAGGTGCCCTGCCTTCATAACTTCCTGGCACTCTTCCCAAAGTAAACAGCCCTTATGCCTATCATTTATCCATACCTCTTCTCTTGTCATCATAGCAATCTCAACTGAAAAAAAAACCAAGTACCTTTGTGCTTTGTACAGTATCTCTGTTGATACTGCACAGGTGAACATAACTACAAAAATGTAGTGAACATCTGAAGAGATTTGATAGCAAGGCTGTATTGTGCAGAGACAGCATGTTTTATTTAGGTCCAATCCATTACATTATCCTGCACATGTACCTCCTTCCATTGTGTGTTTTCCGAAGCACCTGCATCCTTCTGAGCCTCTGCAGCACCTCTAGACTCTGAATATCACTTGCAAGGAGAGAATACACATTCCCTCCCGATTAGTGAGTCAGCTTGCAAAGTGTGCATGACTTGTTGAGCATCTGCCATACCCCTTATCCCATCTACAGCTGCCTTTCAGAGAAAAGGTGTATTCGTTCCAATACACAGCAGCACA
Organism: Zootoca vivipara; assembly: GCF_963506605.1. Taxonomy (NCBI): domain Eukaryota; kingdom Metazoa; phylum Chordata; class Lepidosauria; order Squamata; family Lacertidae; genus Zootoca; species Zootoca vivipara. The sequence goes on from NC_083279.1 coordinate 38,696,643, forward strand.
TGAAAACACAGTGAGATGGTACTGAGATAATTCAGCGCCAAACAATTTAAGACTGTTCCCTCCTTCTCCCTGCCCATAGTCTACCTAGTATCTCATTGTTATATACTGAGTCAAGCAGCCCTATGGGTGCCCCACCTGCCTTGCTGCCTTCACCACCAGTATCAGCTGAAATCATGCAATATCTTTTGGCAACAACTTGTCCAAATCGGGCAAGATATTGCCTGGAATCGGCACTGATATTGGTGCTTCTTCTCCACCAGAGGCGGATGCAGCAGGGCAAGCGGAGAAGCAACGGCAACAGCTTGGGCGGTGGGAACAACAGGGGAGGGAAAGGCAGCACTTCCCATTTTGCCTCAAGTGGATAAGCCACCCCTGACAGTAAGACATCCCCGTAAACAGGAAAAAGGGCACACTATTACTTACCACATGGCAAAGAGTTGCTATACAGTGCTGTCTTATTATAGACCCAGTTATCCTTCCTCCAGCGAATAGTGGCGCCATCTTGGCAATTCTGAGTACGGAATACTTCTCCTTTAGGCCACATTCTGAACAAATACAGTTCACCAACCATTCCATTTGAAGCATTTGAGGGTGTGCCGGGCTTCTGTGAGCAACCAAGTAAAAGCTGCCCACCTGCAGCAAGCTGCCGAGTTATATTTATTTTTTCATTTATTTTTTCTGTACCATTTATATATATATTCACTTGCTGCTGTTCACTTCGCCATCCTGTGCAGACCTGGTACCAGGTGTCCTCATCCAGTTTCTCTTCCCAGGTTATATTTTCGCCAAATAGCCAAACAGTCAATTTGCCTTGTCCTCCTGTAAGCCCAAATTCATAACAATCTGGCGCTGGCAGGTCGCAATCTGGTTCTTTTTTGTAGACGAATGCCGTCCAATCGTTTTTCGGGTCATATAGTTTAAGATGAATACAGAATGTGAAGTTCATAAGAGCAGGCACGGACGTCGCAGGTGACAAAGTCCACACTTCTTCACATGAGGTATTAAACACAGCTCTGTAATTTCCTAAGAAATTATTCTCAGCTGCAAGAAGAAAACAAACTTTTGAAATCATTTTGTACAAAAATGATTAGTTTCTGCAGCACTTTTATGACTTCCTGTAACTGACTTTCTGGAATCTTATGACAAAGTAGCACTATGTTTCAAATTCACAGATTTCCTCATATCATCTGGGCATTCCTAGCATACACATCACCTTCTGATTTCTTATGCTATCTGGCTGACATGGGAGCATAGCATCATCCCTTTCCATACATATAGGCAGTGCTTTTGCTGGGGACGACGACGCAGGGGTACACAAACCCCTAAACATTTTGTGAAACTAAGTTTGGCCTCATTGAGGGGCAGTATTTCAACATGAGTAGGGAAATGAGAGTAGCCCTAAACATATTTTTTAAATAGAAAAAAGCATTGCAGATAGGATAGAACAGGCATCCCCAAACTGCGGCCCTCCAGATGTTTTGGCCTACAACTCCCATGATCCCTAGCTAACAAGACCAGTGGTCAGGGATGATGGGAATTGTAGTCCAAAACATCTGGAGGGCCAAAGTTTGGGGATGCCTGGGATAGAACCTCAGCTGCAGTTCCTTTGCACATCATTATTAACCCTTAGAAAATTACATTCACACTGGCATGGGAAGGAGTTACAGTGTAGACTTCTCCCAGGGAATTTGGGCTCTCACGTGTACAAAGCCCAGGACACCCCAGAGGCAAACTTAAACCCTGCCACTAACCCCTATCTGCATTCCCAATATGCATATATTTTTAATAATCTGAAATATGCTAAATAGTGATCTAATGAAGCAAAGAAAAGGATTAGACAGATTAACTGTCATGTTTTCAAGTATGATTAAGTGCATGTAAATCACATCCAAGTGCAATACTCATGGTTGAAGCATAACTAGAACCATTTTGTGACTGAGTTACACTGCTTATATAAGAGCACAATTCAAATGTATTCCATGTATTTAAGAGACTGGACAGACATTACTTTGTGTATCTGGAATGACAACTAGCAAGCCTCAGTCATAGCCTGTCCTCTTCACCCCATTTCTGCCAGACAAAAGCAATATACGGTATGTTTTGCCAAAAGCACTTGGCAAAATGTTGGAGTTATCCTAGTTCCCTGATCTATCTGCCTCTGCAGTTATGGATACAAATATACCTAGTATTTAGGACAGGTCAGGCACTGTGTTCTAGCCAACAAGAAAAGAATAGTTTCACGTATATTGAAACCATAAGTAGTTTAATTAAACTCAATTGAAACATCTAAAATAATTTTTGTTCAGTTCCTTTATTATTGGTGCAATGAAGTTCACTTCATAATCTTGGGCAAGCCACGATCCTGATTTATCTTACTTCATAGGGCCATGGTATGACAGACAGCATACTTTGAAAAGTGCTGTAGAAATGTTTGGATTAAATTATTACATATATCCATTTCACTGGTTGACTTCTGTGAAAATACTATTCATTCAAGACTAGTAAAAGAAAATATAACTGACATTTTTTCCAGGGAAAAATAATGGAAAATAAAATCTTACCTTTGCCAGAAGAAGCCAGAAACAAATGCAGGAAAAAGAGAGAGAGAGAAACCTTCCATTTTAGTAAGAGTTGATGAAATCTTGTAGCGCAGTTACGATATACTCCATGGACAATCATCCTAGAATGCAGAAGAAAACATCTGAAAAGAACTAAATACTTGGTGCTAAATACTTAGTACCTAACTAAGTCATACTCAGAGTAGGACCACTGAACTTACATATGCTCTGAGTATGGCTTAGTCAGGTATGGCTCTAAATATTAATTATCCTACATGAGAAAGATTTGCCCCCTTCACTTATGTCTGTGTTTCTCAAACTTTGTTTTGGGGTTCCCAGGAGTTTCTTCAAAGCATCTCTGTAACAATGAGCCTGCTTCCGTGACAAATAGGCTGTCATTATTTTCACCTGCAACATGGTCTCAGTTCATGGAGGGCACCAGTGAAGCACAACAGGTCTGTCTTAATTAGTACCAACCCAAGACACATTGATGACTGATGCAGAGAAGCAACCACTAAAGGGGCATGGTAACAGTACTCAAAGCTGGCCAACTTATTTTGGCACCGGATGCAAAAAAACTCTCCCCTATGCCTATTCCCTTCCCTGGCAGCAAAATATAAAAATACAGTAAATAACTAATTTCCTGCCCAAAATCAGCTACCTGAGTTTGCCAACCCACTCTAACTAATGGTAATGCCCATAATTTCTGTAGTGTGTTGGGTTTCCATGACAGAACATGGGGGTTCTCAACAGTTGTGGTTTCCCAAGATAAAAGAGTTTCCCAAGATAAAAGTATGAAAACAAAGTATTTGTCTAGAAGACTGTTAAGCTAACTACATCACAACTGAAAATAGCAGAACACAATACAGTCATACCTCGGTTTAAGTACGCCTTGGTTTGAGTATTTTCAGTTTAAGTACTCCGTGGATCTGTCTGGAACGGATTAATCCAGTTTCCATTACTTTCAATGGGAAAGTTTGCTTCAGGTTAAGTACGCTTCAGGTTAAGTGCAGACTTCTGGAACCAATTACACTCATACCTCGGGTTAAGTATGCTTCAGGTTGTGTACTCCGTGGACCCGTCTGGAACAGATTAATCCACTTTCCATCACTTTCAGTGGGAAAGTTCGCTTCAGGTTAAGTACAGACTTCTGGAACCAATTGTGTTTGTAAACCGAGGTGCCATTGTAATAAATTGTGTATTCACAGGTAATGAAATGTAGCCAGTCCAATAAAAGATTACCAAGAAGCAAATTTTTTTATCCTACAACCATTTTATTTAGATGACTATAAAATAACTTAAGATTGCCGGAACAAATATCAACAACCTCAGATATGCAGATGACACAACCTTGATGGCAGAAAGTGAGGAGGAATTAAAGAACCTTTTAATGAGGGTGAAAGAGGAGAGCGCAAAATATGGTCTGAAGCTCAACATCAAAAAAACCAAGATCATGGCCACTGGTCCCATCACCTCCTGGCAAATAGAAGGGGAAGAAATGGAGGCAGTGAGAGATTTTACTTTCTTGGGCTCCTTGATCACTGCAGATGGTGACAGCAGTCACGAAATTAAAAGACGCCTGCTTCTTGGGAGAAAAGCAATGACAAACCTAGACAGCATCTTAAAAAGCAGAGACATCACCTTGCCGACAAAGGTCCATATAGTTAAAGCTATGGTTTTCCCAGTAGTGATGTATGGAAGTGAGAGCTGGACCATAAAGAAGGCTGATCGCCGAAGAATTGATGCTTTTGAATTATGGTGCTGGAGGAGACTCTTGAGAGTCCCATGGACTGCAAGAAGATCAAACCTATCCATTCTCAAGGAAATCAACCCTGAGTGCTCACTGGAAGGACAGATCGTGAAGCTGAGGCTCCAATACTTTGGCCACCTCATGAGAAGAGAAGAATCCTTGGGAAAGACCCTGATGTTGGGAAAGATTGAGGGCACTAGGAGAAGGGGGCGACAGAGGATGAGATGGTTGGACAGTGTTCTCGAAGCTACGAACATGAGTTTGACCAAACTGCGGGAGGCAGTGCAAGACAGGAGTGCCTGGCGTGCTATGGTCCATGGGGTCACGAAGAGTCGGACACAACTAAACGACTAAACAACAACAACAACAACAATAAAATAACTTGCACACAGTTTTTGCTGTATATGGAAAGGATGGAAAATGGGGATCAGTTTTATTCACCAGACTAGGAGACAGGAATGTCAAGAAAAGGCCTCATCTGTTTGATAACAAATTGATATTTTTTTGCACCCATTACGTTTTAATTTTAGCTCACTGTTAATACTATATAAGCAATGCTAATTTGTGCACTATGAATTTTTCTTCCTATGAGATTGCAGTTTTGGCACAGACTGATTTACAGTATATTATATTAAGAAGTAGTTCATATTTCCACTTAAAAACCACATACCTGTATATCTGATACAAAATCACTTTATAGCACAGGGCATTCCAGAGCTTCCTGGAAATCAAAACCAGTTAAGTAAATCCTTTGCATAAGCTGTAGAGCCAAGAACTCTTGCTCTCTAGGCTACTATCTAAAAACCATAGATAGCACAAAGCTTAATGATTTATTACAATTGGTTAATATTATTAGTACCGGTATTAATAATAAATTGTAGCATACACTAGAGTAACATTAGCCTGTGTCCTTGCAAATGTTGTTGGACTCCCGTTCCCATCAGCCTGAGCTGGCCGGGCAAATGGTCGAGGATAATGGGAGTTGTAGTCGAACAACCTTAGGAGGGCCACCAGTCTTGATCAAGCCAAGTGAGTCAGTTCTGACCAGCAGTAGTTCTCTATGGTTTGAGTCAGAAGTCTTTCACATCAAATGCCAGGGATTGTACTTCTCACATACAAAACAACCTGCCCCCCTAAGCAATAGTCCCTCCCTTAAGTTTAATGCAGGATGATACTCTTAAAAGATCATTTAATAAGAAAATATTGAACCTGCAAAGCTCATAAAAGCATCCAAGATCATTGGAGAGCAAAGTGCAAGTAGATAAATAGGTACCGCTCCGGTGGGAAGGTAAACGGTGTTTCCGTGTGCTGCTCTGGTTCACCAGAATTGGCTTTGTCATGCTGGCCACATGACCTGGAAGCTGTATGCTGGCTCCCTTGGCCAATAACGTGAGATGAGCGCCGCAACCCCAGAGTCGGTCATGACTGGACCCTTTACCTTTACCTTTAAGGTTTAATGTATGCAAGGTGCTCATAGTTCTATCGTTTTGGTTATTCAGCTAGTTTGCTTTTTTAAAATTAATTTATGTTTAAGAATTTAAGAAGCACCTAACTGGATCCTATCAAGGTCCACCAATTCCAACATTCCATTTCCAAGAGTACTGGTCAGCTGATGCCAAGTGAGAAACCCATAAGCAGAACTAACCAGGTCTGGGGAACCTTCAGCCCTCCAGATATTACTGAACTACAACTCCCATCAGCCCCAGCAAGCATGGCCAAAGACAAAAAAAATGACAGGAGTTGCAGTTCAGCAACAACTAGAGGCCCAAAGATTTTCTATACCTGCTATAAGGCAATAGCTTCCCTATGTTGTTGGTACCAAAGCATCAGGAATTCAGGCAATTCTTGTAATTTTAATGTCAAGTCTGATAAAAAAATGCTGTATGATTTTAAACAAAGCAGAATCTTTTGATAGCAGTTAATTAAAAATAATTCCGGCACAATCTGCAAATGTTCTGTTGTAGAAAGGTTCTCTTTATATCTCTTGAGTATTTTAACAGCATTGTTAACATTAATTTTCTTCCATGAATAAGATAGCAGTATTAGCACAGTGACGTCTGTTTACCCACATTGTGTTGTAGCAGTCGTTCTCTGTTCAAATCTAAGTCAATTCATGGACAAAAACCACAAGGACTCATCCAACAATTAGTACTGCATTACATGGCTCCCTGCCTGTTCCTCCCATTACTTGCTGTGGTTATTAGAATGTGAATCTGCTTGTGTGTGTCCAGATTGGCATACAAAAATAGTATTTTAAAAAAAATATTTTTTAAAAAAGCTTGGCGCAAGAAAGCATATGTAATGGGGAAGGTATAAACACTGGAAAGTCTTATGTCACTGTGAAAACTAGCAACTGGTTTAATAGAAGCAACTTCTTTATAAAATTCCCTTTTTTCCTGTAGATTTTTCCAAGAGGCACTAAGGAAGCAAGCCAGATCACACTGAAGTCAAGAGAGCTGTCCCCATGCACTAATGAAGTGGCTTTCTTGAAGTCCTTTATTGGCTTACTGGCAATGTATCAAACATATTTGTAACAAATGGAAGACAAAATATGATGTTCCTTTTTTGAAGTTTCATGGTATTGCACAGAAACTTTCTGGTGCTTTAAAAAAAAAAGAGTGTTAAGATTCCATCATGTAAATTTTGCTGGTAGAGGTAGGTGACTCTAAAGAGGGATCACTGAAAAGATTTTTGTTTATTTGCTGTCTACTATGAAACACCTTCATCTAGTTAGTTGGTGCTACAGGGATAACTTTTGGCTTAACTCAGCACAGCATCAAAAAGCATAGAGGAGCAAAGCAGCTGAAATTTACTCACCGGGAAACCACACAGTCTCTGTAAACCATAGTTTGGCTTACCATGTCATGCGAACCAGGCCCCTGTGTTGTGCCTCAAATGTGCTTTAAAGGCACAGTTGTGTGCAGCCACAGTTAGCATCTTACCTCTTTACCCTAGGACGGGTAATTTAAGATAAAGGAGCCAGCGAGCATCCATTCACCACACAAGCAGACACCGTGCACATGGAAACAGTGCAGGCATTACACTAGCTTTCTTGTTTTTATTTGTATTCAAAATGAATTCAAAATATAAGAGGAAGATGTGTTGTCAGAGAGGTAGAGGGGAGTTTGACAGGTGGTTCACATGGCATGGGTAGTGAAATCTTAGCTTAAATCAGTACTCTGTAGCTCTTACAGCTCATGGCTAGTAAGGAGAAAGCTTAACCACAAATCCCAGTTCAGACACTTTGCCAAGCCATCACAACAGCGAAAGAGACCAGAGGGGAGAAAAGCTGCTGCAAGATCCTCTCTAGGAGTTTGCACATTTGTGTTGCCCCAAGTAAGCCATATTTTGGCTTGCTGTTTCATGCAAACCAGAAGTATGACTGGAGGAAGGTGTTGGGAACAAACACCAAAAACAGGGATGGAAATCCCAGTGCAATCAGATACAGCAATTACGGTGCTTTGTGCTGTAGGTACAACATATATGCTAGGTATCTAGAATACAGGTTGCTGTGAACTGCAGTCCCAAATATGTATACAGTGGTACCTCGGTTTATGAACACAATTGGTTCTGGAAGTCTGTTCATAAACTGAAGCATTCATAAACTGAAGCGAACTTTCCCATTGAAAGTAATGGAAAGTGGATTAATCTGTTCCAGACGGTCCGTGGAGTACTTAAACTGAAGCGTTCGTAAACTGAAGCGAACTTTCCCATTGAAAGTAATGGAAAGTGGATTAATCTGTTCCAGATGGGTCTGCGGCGTTCATAAACCGAAAATTCATAAACCGAGGTGTTCTGTATGCAGAAATCCCACTGAAATCTATGCAACAAGCCTCGTTCATATATTGCTTAAAAGAGTTGGAAGCCCTTATCCATGGTAATAGTGATTTGTGACTATGACTGCTATCCTATTCTAGTTTTAATTCTTATTAAACTTCTGCAGAATCTGACTGTGGTAAGAATATTCCCCACAATGAAATCACCAGCTTCCCATCCAGATAAAAATACCAGGTCATGAGATATACAGATACATTGAGAAACCAGGTAGACACAGCTAAGACAAAACAATTCCTCCAAGTTAACCCATCTTGCCTGCGTCTTGCTGCTGATGCAAGCCATGTCAGACCCTAACCTACAGTCAAGTTATGTTTAATCTGCTCTCTGCTTGCTCTTCTTCTCTCAAAAAGTCTGTGCTCTACCTTTATCTGTCTTGACCTGTCTACTATCTATGCCTCCAGTGTCTTCCTTAAATACACTTGATCACTCTTTCTTGCTTAATGCTCTATGTTTCTGTGATTTTGTCCTCAGCTTGTCCCACTATATCTGCATAAACAGTCTTCCAGTGTTTCCACAAGGGGAAGCTTTCCTACTCTCTCTGTCTCCTCACTGGGGTTCCTCATGGAACTGCTCTTGCACCTTTATGCAGTTGACACTCAGCTCCACTATAGACCTGTCTCCCTCCTCCAGGTTCAATCCTTGGCTTGGCATCTCCAGGTAGGGCTGAAAGAGACACCTGTCTAAAACCGCAGCCAGTCAGTGTAGCATTACTGAGAAAGTTAGACCAATGCTCTGACTCAGTATATGGCAGTTTTTAATGTTCCTGTCTCTGATATTTCCTTTAACTTTCATCCTTGTATTAAGACTTGCTTATCTTTCCTCCAAAGCCCTTCTTTCCTTTTTCACACTCCATGATGTCACCATCCATGCAGGACAAAGCTTTGATACGTCTCCTTTTTCTTCACCAGCAAAGCCTGTTTCTTCTCTCTTTACAACACTGAGAAAAGGCAGGCCTTCCTATTGGCAAAAACTGAAGTTCGTGCTCTCACCTTAGCTACTACTATAACCTTTGCTCTCTGGTCTTTGGTTGCCATTGCTAAGCAAAACATCCTTCACTTCTATCCAGAGCTCTATCACCAAAATCAAACTCAGCTTGACTGTGTGATAATCAGACTCTTCATCCTTACTTTCAAACTCCCCCATGCCCCTTCTTTTTCTACTCTCATACTGCAGTGCATTAGTGCAGTGGTGGCTGGTGACCATTGGGACTGGTAGGGTGGAAGGCAGGGAGGCCAACCAGTAGGTGGAACCAGAGCCAATGACAGGCACAGCCAGCAAATTCTAATTTTGTCCCCATGCTCCTCCCTGTTGAGTTCTACAAGGGTAACACTAAGATTGGTGAGGGAGCTGACATGCAGTGCTACACCCTGGACTGGCAGTAAGAAGGCAGACAGGTGGGGGCTGGACTGAGGGCAGACTGAAATCAGTGGGCAGTGTCCCATTAGCCTTAATGGACCAGCCTACACTGCATTCACGATCATGACCATCACCATCAACCATTCAAAGGTTTTGTGGTTCTTCAGGCAACTCTGCCTCTTCTCTCCTGCTGACTCTTATGCTTGGAATTGCTTCCTTGCAAGTTGCATGGTGCCACTCCTTCCAGCAACTCTCTCTCTCCCTTACACACTTTTTCCACTGAGTTTGGCAGAACCCTTTAGCTCACATACCCCAATGTAACTAAGCCTAAGTATAATAATAGGCATAATAGGCACTTAGTTGCAGAAAGTTTCTCGCCACTGTGAGTGTCAAGGAAGCTTTGCTAAAGAAATTAAGGGAAACTGCAGAGCTGACACAAGCTAGCCATGGAAAGTAACTACTACCCTCATTACTACTTGTGAACTCAAAATCAGAAAGTCCAGGGTATATAAGCAGACTTTACACAAGTTATACATGATAAAGCTATTTTAGCCATCTCACCCCTTGCTTTTTCCTGTAAGACCAATTGCAGTGGTTAACAGTTGTCAACAGGTTTACCACACCTATCAGCCAATCACCCATTCCCACCATCCTTCTGAGTAATACCCCTCCTCACCCTCTCACTATATATAAGGGTCTGGTGATTTCTGTTTCAGTGTATCTGAAGAAGTGTGCATGCCCACGAAAGCTCATACCAATGACAAACTTAGTTGGTCTCTAAGGTGCTACTGGAAGGAATTTTGTTTCTGCTTCTCAAAGAATAACTTAAGGAGCCAGGGCTGTAGCGATGGTGAAGAGGGGAAAACTGAAGAAAACTCCCTTAATTTGAAGCTCTGGGTATTTAAAAGCCTGTAACATTTAACTTTGCAAAAAATATAAAGTATGCAAGCAGATTCTACCTAATTGCTCATTAAATAAACAATTTTCTCCCTTCCAGTGTTCTTGTCCATGAGCACGAAGGCACCAAGAAGACTCGCAAGCAATATTATTATTATTATTTAAATTTGTTAGTTGCTTTATCCAGCCCAGGGCAACCCAAAGCAACATACAACCAAGCGAACCAAACAATAGGACACTTGGCCTTTTTTGTTTGCTTTAAACATCAAAATATTCCACAAATAGGAGCAAGAGGAATCTCACAATTCCTAAAACCTGCCATAATATTAGTAATATGATATATCAGGTCCATTTCTTTTTCCTGGTTTGCAGCACGGCCATGTACTATCCCCACTCTTGCTTGTTCGATAAACAACCACCACAAAGATCCAAAACTGTGAGTATGCCCAATAGTGAAGTTTTCACCTGCCTCCAGTGACCCTAGTCTCAGATGTTCAACAACAGAACTGAACACAAGCACAGCGAACAAAAAAATCTGCATTAGACAGGAGGGGGAAATGGAAAGGGAGGATGATTTAAGGTAAGTGCACTGAGAGTAAATATGAAACCCAAAACCACACAAGAGACCATTTTAGTACCAGTGTGAAACACACCTGCCATTAGAACAATGCAGTTTGTACAACAATGCAGTGTACAACTGCACCTGACACAACCTGGTAAATTAGAGCACGGTGCTGAGCACTTTTCAATAAAAAACATTTAAGAGTGAAGAGTAACATTAATTCCTCCCCAAAAATCATAAAAGGGTGAAAGGTGAAAGGATGAAAGTCATGCCCCAGCCAAAGTTAACTTCAATATGTCATGAATTTCAATGGGAGAGTTAAGCATGTGCTTAAAAATACCTGAATTTGAAGTGTTCACTGGGTGCATTTCACCCAGATTGATTTTGCTAGTAAATCACTTGGCTTTTTTCTTTCATAAAGGATTGAAGTTGTATTACATTTCATTAAACTGAGGAACTCCTCTTTCACCTTATCCCTAAACATACTGAAAAACCTGTTCAGCCAGCCATGCCTTCTGTATTATTCGCAGCCTATCTTCATTATTTTAAAACAAATGTATTGAGATTGGGCAATGTGCTGTCAGAAATGTAAAAGACAAGCATTATAGGCCCTTTTAAGTGCTGTTCATCAGATGTCCCATAGAAACTACATTTAAACCGCTCTGGGTGTTCTTCTTTGTAAAGAAAAAACAGAGCATAACTTGACTTTAAAAAATTGGTCCATGCAGTTCAGTACTTTCCACACAGGAAGTCATCAATGTGGTTCCTGTGGGCACAGTTGTGCCTTTGAGGTCTCCCCTGATGCACACAAAGCCTCCAGGCCCCTCGCTGTCCCCTTTGTCCGGAGGTGGTGAGGATGATTCCTTTTCCCCTCTTGTCAAGTATATAGAGCTAAGGGAGGAAGCTGGAAGAGTGGCACTGTTCCCCACTTCTTTCAGCTCCTCTTTCAGATTAGGAAAGAGCACCACTCTTCCAGCACTATGTGCTTTTCAAGGCTCACATCAACTCTACTGAAATTTCTGTATGTCAAGGAATGGGCTTTCTGTAGGTCAAGGAATGGGCTTTCTGTAGGTCAAGGAATGGGCTGATTCAGAGGAGGTGGGAAAGTATTACCCACGACACAACCTCAAAAATCTCAATTTGTCCACAGACTAAAAAGGTTAGCAACCCCTGGTCTACACTGACTGCAGTAGTTCTCCAAGGTTCGACACAATGCACCCATCCTGATTGACATGGAGATGACAAGGGTCGAACCTGGGACCTTTGCTTGCACACTGCCACTGAGTAACCTCCTGCTAAGCACAGGTATCCAGGCAAGACCCCTTGAATAAGGTGGAATTAACTCTTGAATAAACATACAAAGGATTGGCTTCGCTGATTTAAATTGGAGAGTTACGCTTGTCTCAACTCTCCCAATGAAATGAACAGGGCATAAAAGTGTCCAAGTTTGGTTAGATAGCATTTCAAAGGATGATACTACATATAGTCTAGTAGCTGAAGTTAAGCACTTCAGGCAAGGATTGTTTTTTATATACTGACCCAGAAAAAAGTCCTATTGATTAATTCAGTGGACTCATTTCCTAGCAGGGGAAGTTTAGAAATGCCGCCTTAACATGTTTAATTCTGTCCCACTGAAATTAATGGGCCTGAAAAATGCTTTCACTTTGCATTGTGCTAATGCATATGACTAATGGGTACAAGGTGACCTATTACAGTCCACAGTAAAAGACACCTCCACAGTTACCTCAGGTAAATTAGTTACACCATAACACACTTCATATTTGCAAGATTAGATTAATTGAACAGAGTTCCTACAAGGCATACTGTGGGGCTGTTGTTACAATCTATGCTACCGGGTTCTTTTTCCTTTGTTATTTTATCTCGAATGGACTAAAAAAAAAAATCAATAACACAGATTGAATTCCCAGATCCATTCAACAATTCCGGAAGAGTGGGAAAGCCGGTACTTTTACCTCCTCTCTCCAAACAACTTTCAAACACCTCTTAGGACCGGGTGTGACAAGAAATAAGTGGGTGTTAGGAGATGTAATAGCTATCCTTTCCACTGGGTATCCACTTCTTTTCTTCCAAGCTTCTTGCCTGCCAATTCCTCTGTTACAGATTTAGCATTGTGTAGACAAACCTTACACCTGTTGATCATTCCATGACCACAGCAAAAAGCACATTTCGCTTCTAATCCAATAAACTAAACTTGTGAGGAATCTTGAAACTATTTTGCCTTTTTTAAAAAAAAAAAGAGGAAAAAAAGGTGTCATATGTCTGTGGCTCTTTGATTCCTGGCTTGACTTTCCTTCGTGTTTCTCTGGAGCTTGACTGACGGAAAAACTGAATAGAGAATTTCCCTATGCCTCCCCAACAGAAGCATCTTCCTCATATGAACCAGTCCTTGAACCCTTCAGCGGTTGAAACCATTGCTACTCCTCTGGGGGGGGGACTTTCCCCGCTCCATTCATCCTTTGTCTAATTACGCAGCCCAAATAATACGGTCTTTTTTTTTAAAAAAAAAAGGAAAAGACTCCTCCCCCCGCACAGATGGCAAACTTGTATGAGCAACTCGGCTCTTTTTGCCTACGGTGCCTCTCTGACCCACCTCCTTGCCCCGACGGCAGCTGGCGACGTCTGGAGGACGACAAAGCAGCGAGTGCCCCTTCTCTCACCTCAGTCGCTCCAGCAACTTGCCCTGACCGTCGCCAGCCTCAGGGTCCCAACGAGGCGTCTGCTTGAGGCGGGAGTTTCCCTCGCCGTCTCTCCCCTCTGTGTTTGGGCGCCTAGCAGTCTCTCCCCACAGCCACCCCGCCCTGCGCGCGACCCCTTTAAAGGCGCAGACACGCACCTGCGCGCGTCCCCACGGTTCCAGCGCCCCGAGGAGAAACTTGGTCCTCCTTCTTTCTCCTTCTTCGCCCCTCGCCGCTCTGTGATGTGGAGGCACCCGGGCGCTTTGGAGTGGAGGCGAAAAGGCGCGGCGCAGCAGTGGAAGCGGCAGCGCGGGGAGGAGGGGGGGGGAAGGAGGGGAGGCGCGGGCGGGAGGAGGAAACTGGAGAGCCGGAGGCGACGCGGGGCAGTCCTAGTCGTCAGGACGGGGTGGGTGTTCGTGTCGGGGTGCTGCTGCTGGTGGTGGGTGCACGTCTTTCCCTCCTCGAACTTTCTAATGTATAAGGCGGAAAGCGACAAAACTAGTCAGAATGAGGCAGGGAGGTGGGAGGAGGATGCTGCCCAGCTTGACCATCTGCACCCCCTCCGTGTTGCCCACTCTGACTGGCAGCAGCTTTCGGGGTCCCAGGCAGAGAGAGAGAGGTCTTCCTTCCAAGTCACCTGCTGCTGCTACCTTTGCCCTTTGCCAGGCGGAGAGACAATCGAGGACTCTGCACTACTGAGCTGAAAACTTCAGCACATAGTTTTACATACCACATGCCTCTTAGTGGCTTGATTTAGGTGCACCACAGCTTCCCATACTGAACTGCAGAGGAACGCAGTGGAAATGAGGTCAACTGCATGAGGCCACTAGGGAATGGCCCTTATGGCCACGTGTGGAGGGAAAGAGGAGTTGGGAATGCCTATAGGTGCTTCCATGGAGAACTATGGGTGCCCCCTGACCATCAGTGTTTTACAGAAAGAATTCATGTACATGCTGGAACTTTAGGTTTTGCAGTATTAAGGTGGATTAAAGCGCTCTGTGGCCCTAGTGCAGCAAATCCATTTAAAAATAAATAAATGGGCTTCTCACCGTTTGGACTATGATGAGGAAATGCATTGAAAAGTTTAGGAAGAACAGATGATGAATGGGGAAACATGCAAAGACCCTGTAAGGAGATCAGGGTAACTGCAGAATGAATGCTGGTGAACAAATCAGAATGAATGTTCAATGAAAAGCCACTGTGTAAGCTTCGAGCAAGCAAAGGAGAATTAATATGGAGTGGAGGAGCTTTCGCTCTCTCTCACTTGCCACATCTGTCTCCTCTCCAGTTTGATTTTTTTTTGTATTTCCTCCTCCCAATTATTTTTCTCTGTGTCATGTCTTTTTAAGAGTGTAGGCCCAAGGGCAGGGACTGTCAGGTTTTTGTGATCTGGAAGCTACTCTGAGAGCTTTTTCTGATCAACCTTAATTATTTCCTTTTCCTTTTAGGTGACCTTTGCTCATGCTTCAAATTCCCCAACTTTGAACTACAGCAGCAGGTGTAGTTTCAGGTGACAGCAGTTTTGCAATGAAAAAAGTAATTAACCCACTTATTTCATATCAAAGTCTTTTGGCATACAGCAGTGTTGGGGAAGCTCAGCCCCAGGGGCCAAATGCAGCCCTCTGGGCCAATCTCCCTGGCTCTCTCAGGACTCTTCTCCAACCACACAGACACTACTAGCCATGCTTCAAACTCTCCCTGAGCATTTTTGCCTACCTAGAATGCATTCTTCAACCCTGATGATGCTTCCCTGGATGGAGGATAGAGAGCAGTGTCCTAGGTGAATGTGTGTACAAAAGTAAACTTTGCATTAATCCCTCCACCCACTTTTGCCTCTGGCCCAACACATCACTGCCACATGCTCCCTGACCCCAAAGGTTGTGCAGGAGGGAATGTTGCCCTTCAGTTGAACAAGATATCCCTCCCCTACAGCATGCTGTGTCCTATTCAACTGCCCCCTTTGTTTTATTGATACATACTTGCTGCTCTTATTTTAGATTATCACATTAGGCCTGTCCTATTACACACATGATATGGATGCAGGTGGCGCTGTGGTCTAAACCAGCGTTTCTCAACTGCTGTTCCGCGGCACACTAGTGTGCCGCGAGACGCTGGCTGGTGTGCCGCGACGTGCGGTGACGAGAAGGGCGATTTGCATTGTCACGTGCCTGGCGGCCGCCAATAGCCAACACTGACCCGCCGGAAAGCAATAATTCTCCTCCTCTTTCCCAAAGCTCAGTGCAAACGAGCCTGGCAGCACAGATAATATAGGGCGGCACAGAGTTAAATTTTTTTAACTTTTTTAGTGGTGGTGTGCCTCGTGATTTTTTTCACGGAACAAGTGTGCCGTGGCCCAAAAAAGGTTGAGAAACACTGGTCTAAACCACAGAGCCTAAGCCTTGCCGATCAGAAGGTCGGCGGTTCGAATCCCCACGGTGGGGTGAGCTCCCATTGTTTGGTCCCAGCTCCTGCCCACCTAGCAGTTCAAAAGCACGTCAAGTGCAAGTAGATAAATAGGTACCGCTCCGGCGGGAAGGTAAACGGCGTTTCCGTGCGCTGCTCTGGCTCACCAGAAGTGGCTTTGTCATGCTGGCCACATGACCCAGAAAAATTTCCTGTGGAGAAACGTTGGCTCGCTTGGCCAGTAAAGTGAGATGAGCGCCGCAACCCCAGAGTTGTCCGCAACTGGACCTAATGGTAAGGGGCACCTTTACTTTTTATTACACACATAGATGTGCTTGTGGAGCTTAGCTAGTTGGGAATCAGCATTTGTCCTTGTGGTTTTTATCTAGGCATGGTGCACATATTTAATTTTTAATAATTATTTTAAAAAATGTTTGGCATCATTGTGAGCAAAATAAAAACATCACTGATGTTATAACTGCAGCCTCCAAGCTACTAATGCCAGATGAATGTCAGTGATGCAGACTGCAAAGGAGACAGATATGGAGAACCTTAAAGTTTTCTTAAAGACAGCTCTGTGCAATCACATGCATGTGTGTTGTCACATGTGGTGGGAATCTAAACCACTCATTTTAGTACTGTAATCTAGGCCATTGGTTACTCTGATATATGTAATTTATTAATGTGAGAGTTCGGTCAAAGAATAGTGGAACCAAGTTGCAATCATGTGCCTATTTACCTGGGAGTAAGTCCAGTTGAACACAGTGGGATCTGCTGTATGTATTGGATTACATTGTTTCACACATTTCAACTGTGGAAACTTTTTTTTGGTATGTTATGCAGATGCAAGCAAAAAAAGTTTGTTAAATAATAATAATAATAATACCTTTCAAAACATAGAAGCCAACTCCTAGAGGCTGAGGTCCCTTCGGCCCCACCAATAAAATATTTGAGGGGGCCAAGCACCCCCAAAAGTTGATAGGCATTGCTATTCAAATGGTGTGCACACACCACGTCTTGTGATCGATTATGTGGGGTGGAGCTTACCTGCCCCCCATATTTATTCAAGTTGGCACTCCTGTTTCAAAGTGAGGAGAAAAGGATCGTTGTAGGACTCACTGTAAACCCCGCTCCCTCTCAAATATGAAGCAACAATAATCAAACAAGTTTGCCCAAGAGAGCTCCACAGTACTCCTGCAGAGTAGGCACTTCAAGGAGAATGGCTTAAGGATCATCTTCAAATGACCAGTTTAGTTCTGGTGATCCTAAAACTGCCCTGGAACCAATGTGCTAGTGCTGCAGTGACAAACCCAAAGATAATAAGGTGATATTGTAAACCTTTCTGGGGATGAGTATGGTAAGAGTACAAAGAAAATTATTAGCGTGAGTTGCAATTCACATAAACCAGAGAATTTGTATATAAAGCAGATTAACAACACATTTCAACAATTCAAGTAAGTTTTACTCAGTGTAGACCTATTGAATTAGTAATGTTCATTAATGCCAATGGATCCACACGGTGTAAAACGTAATTAAGTATCACCCAATAAGCAGTTTATATGCAGACATTCTACATTAAGTGCATTTCAAGCCACAATGGCATATAAACATAATGCTTTGCATGTTTCCTGTGTACAGATGTACACAAACCTCAAGATCAAAGGCAATTCACATCACTACTTTTTGCATATTGGTCACAATGTGGTTTTTGTGTTGTTGCTTTTAAAAATGACTTTAAAAAAAACTTTTATACATACTGTGACCTATTTGTTGTCCAACCTGTGTTTCATAGGTTTTCAAAGACATGATAACAAAGAAATTGGCAGGGGTGTAGCAAGGGGGAAGCGGAGGGGGCGGCCCGTTCCTAGCTCCATCTTTTCGGGGGGCAGTGTGAGCGCCGGCCCCCCACTACGTAGCGATGCATGCATCATATGTAGCGATGCTGCGCATGCATGCTACGTAGCGACGCACCGCCCCTAGGTGCACGTCATGTTTGCCACTCCAGGTGCCCAAGCGGCTTCCTACGCCACTGGCCATTGGTCCAGTTTGGATGTAATATTTAACCTTTTGTTTTGCAAAAGAAAAAGAAATGTGTAATTCACAGAGCAATTGAGCTGTTCTGCTTTCTTAGGAAGTGTTCCTGATAACCTGAAAGTTGTAGAAGTTCTAAAGAAAAAAAACTTCTACATAATCACTAATTGATTATTTGAACCCAGCTGACAAATCCATAGCATCACAGATCCTAAATGTTTCACAAAATACCAAGTGTGGTACACCAAGAAACCACAACCACCCAAAAATTACTTAGCTAAATGGCAAGCAGCACTGTGAATGTGTCGTGACACAATTAGAGAATACTCTTACCCTAGTTACAAAAATTATATAGCTCCATGAGTCACCAAACTCTAACTTGTATTTTTTATTTATTCTAGATATGCAAGGTGGTTCTGAAATATTCTAATGACTAATCTTCTATTATATCTGAGTAAACTATAATATCCTGAAAATACTATACAGTAAATCAAGAGTCACCTATTCCAGTAAATACCAAAATAAAGCAACATCTGAAAACTTGTTTAGCAGGTTAGTAGACTAAGAGCGGGACCCAGGTGGCGCTGTGGTCGGGACCCAGGTGGCGCTGTGGTTAAACCACTGAACCTAGGGCTTGCTGATCAGAAGGTCGGCGGTTCGAATCCCTGTGACGGGGTGAGCTCCCGTTGCTTGGTCCCAGCTCCTGCCAACCTAGCAGTTCGAAAGCACGTCAAAATGCAAGTAGATGAATAGGAACCGCTACAGTGGGAAGGTAAACGGCGTTTCCATGTGCTGTTCTGGTTTGCCAGAAGCGGCTTTGTCATGCTGGCCACATGACCTGGAAGCTATACGCCGGCTCCCTCGGCCAATAATGTGAGATGAGCGCGCAACCCCAGAGTCGGTCACGACTGGACCTAATGGTCAGGGGTCCCTTTACCTTTAGACTAAGAGCACCATGTGAGGAGCTATTTTAGTTAGGGTTAAAGTGACCCTAATAGGTCCTTTAGGGCAGATGATGCTCTGCACAACTTTGTTTCTTCCAGGAAAATTTCTTTCCCTTCTTGTTCTTTCTTACAAAGTGTGAGGCTAAATCTTGTCCTTCTGGACAGAAGTTTAAATTCTGGTTCCTGCAAATTTAAAAATACTTACTTTTGCTGATACACTATAATATGTTTCTATTCAGATTGCAGTTATAGAGGACAGGATCCTTTCGTGCTCTTTCAACCATCCTGCTGCTCGAGGCTGAGATGAAAATTCCATTGGGTCCCCACACACAACCTCAAGTTCTGAATGGGCAGAAGAGCCGATTCTCAGGTAATGTTCTCAGTAAATGCAACACCCGAACCATGTAGAAGGGCAACTGTTATTCTTTGACAAGCAGCACTGTGTGTATTGCAAGGATTAAACAAGTAGGAAGCATGGCACAAGTCCATAGTATGAGAAAAGGCCACCAATGTCACTCTCTGCCCAGGAAAGGCTCCAAACCTCATTCACACACATACCCCTCTTGAGACCCAGCACCAGAAATCTTAGGTGATTGTATGTCTTATGTAAAGAACTTAAAAGTGTAAAATAGGAGTTATCCATAGCCTGCCATTTTGTAGAATGGTTAAGAAAAGTTTGGTCAAGTTGTGAGTTGCTGTGGACATTTCAGGGTGCTGTGGTGAAACCTGGTTGGGTTTAAAAAAAAATGAGGCAACTAACTTGACCTGAATCAGCCCTAAGATATAAAACAACAGCAGCCCACAACACACCATACCTCAAAAGGTCACCAAGCAGACCTCGAATCAAAACCACCAGAGAGAACGAGATGACACCAGCCAGGGAAATGGCAAACAGCATTGAGAACATAACACCCCCTCAAGGCGACGACCACCCACCAACAAATCAAGAGCTGAGGGAAATGGAAGCAAAACTAACAGAGAGTATAACAAAAAAACTAACAAAACAATTAGCAAAAAAACTGGAGGAAACAGTAGCCCCCCTACGGGCACTTATCGACGAACTAACCTCAAAAATGGTAGCCCTAGAGAACAAAAACCAAATACAGGAAAAAATAATTGAGCAACACCAGGAGGAAAACACACACTTGAAAAAGAAATTGGTTGAATTGGAGACAGAAAATGAAGAAATGAGAATCAAACAAGCGGACCTTGAAGACCGTAGTAGACGCTGCAATATCCGCTTCCGCAACTTCCCCGAGAGAGCAGAGGAAAGAGGTCCAACAGACCTAATCGTTAACTGGTTGAAGGACACTATCCCAAATTTACAACTCGAGGCAAACGACCTGGAGAGGGCCCACAGAGCCCTAAAACCCATGCCGCAACCTGACGCCCCCCCAAGGGACATCATTGTGCGCTTCGCACGTTACAAAAAGAAGGAGGAGATATGGAATTACCTCAAAACCTCAACTAACCTCCAATACAAAAACAACCACATATTGGCCTTACAAGACCTGTCCCAGGACACCCTGAATCGGAGAAAAATGCTACGCCCATGCACCCGAAGTCTCCAAGAAGCAGAGATCAGATATCGTTGGGGCTTCCCCTTCCGCCTCATTGTAACAAACAAGACAACACAGTACACAGCTACTAACAAAACTGAAGCCCAACAACTACTGAAGAACCTCGGACTCAACACCCCACCGGAATGGCTACAAGATGACCCACCAAGCGACAGACAAGACCAAGACAACGAAACAACAGCAAATGACTGGACGAAAGTACAGAACAACAGGAAGAAAAAGAAGATGCAAAGGCAACACAACGCACGCCAACACAACGCACGCCAGCACAACCAAACACCGTCACGCACAGAACCATCCGGACGAGCATACGACACAAGAAGCAAGGTAAATGAAACCAACACAACACAGAGGAACGACCATACTACAACAACAACAACAACCACAACTAAGTGAAGCAACTGGAAAACATCCCAAACTGAAGGACTGGTGATTCCCACCCCCACCCCCCACCCCCCATAAGGCCATAAACATAGCTAACACCAGCCACTCCACCCCCCAGCCCCACACCCTTATGGAAACTGCCACTCCAACACCAGTCCAAACAACCACAACCACAACCCACACCCCTAGCATCCCCCCCAATCCACACTAAGGAAAAACAACAACTATAACATTCACAACACAACTCACAATCAGGCTAAAAGACGACACATAACCAGCACAACGGTGGCACCAGAGCGTACCAACACCCACACCTACACCCCAACATAATAACGATGTTGCTATTGACATTAGCAACATTGTTCCTAGATCTTACACACGACATGCATGTCACAAGGATGCTTTACACAGTCTCGCTGATCACCCCCATCGTAAACGACAAGGGGGAAGGCCTGTCTCTGAACATGGCCCTTCACGTCAGCCGAGACCCAGGGCCAACTGGCCGAAGGCCGGATGGCCCAAAATACCCCGAACGAACACCTATAAAACCACACATAGGAAATTCTCCACAACCTACCCCCTAATCTTTAACCCAAATCTAAATCTAACCCCACTAGCCCCCCACCCACCACACCCTAGGTCAGCGCAACCTCAACGGTTCAGCAAACAGCACGAAGTGAGAGACACAGGACAACCCGAATGGGTTGGCAAGGAGTCCCTCTATATAATAGATAAACATGATGGATAGCTTAAAAGCAATTACATTAAATGTAAGGGGGCTGGGAAACCCCATCAAAAGAAAACGCATCACCTCATACATAAACACTATGAAACCACACATCACCCTCCTACAAGAAATACATAACCCCCCCAAAGGGAACAGACTGCTGAGCGACCCCCGCTTCAACCAACAGTGGGTGGCACAAGGCTCAGGTAAGGCCCGCGGAGTAGCTGTATTACTTCATAGGGACCTAAACTTCAAAGCCACAACAGTCCTAAAGGACAAAAGAGGCAGATTCATCTTCATCAAAGGAACACTAGATGGCAAAATTAAACTGACAATTGGCTCTATATATGCCCCAAACTCTAAACAACTAGAATTTTTCCAGAAGACACTGAACAAGTTCATCTCCTTCTCGGAAGGGGAAGCTATCCTAGGAGGTGACCTCAACCTAAATATAAAAGGCATATCCCTGAAAAACACTCAACCTACAACCCCATGGGCAACCTTCCTCCGTGGGAAACCCCCAATAATGAGGGACCCTTACAAGTTACTAAAACTATTAAAAAACAGAGGCCTCTACGACATTTGGAGTGAGCTAAACCCGGGAGACACCACCCACACATTCCAATCTGGACGTCACGGCACAATGTCCAGATTGGACAGCATTCTACTCACACAGAGCCTGATCCCCCTGGTGGAATCATCAAACATAGGCAACATTAAAATAACAGACCACGCCCCAGTAGAGGTCACCATTAAAATAGGAGAGAGAACACATAGTACTCCATCATGGTCCTTCAGCCCCATCCTAACCACAAACAAACAAATCAGAGAAAACCTCACAAAGACCCTCCAAAACTATTTCAAACAAAATGATGTAGACAACATAACGACCCCCCTCCTATGGGACGCAATGAAAGCGGTCACCAGAGGAGCATGCATAAAAGAGAAAGCATTCCTCAAAAAACAAACCTCCACAAAGATTAGCAAAATGGAACAAGACATTACCACCCTCGCATCACGCTACAAACAAACAGGATCCAAAAAACTCCTTAAACTCATAGAACAAAAAAGAAGAGAAATAGACTCCCTAGAAATTAACAAAACAATGATCAGTATTCTATACTCCAAACAACGCTTCTATGAATACGGAGGGAAAAACTCCAGACTACTAGCAAATAGATGTAAGAAACGAACACTCAAAACAAAAATACACTGCATCACCAAAAAGGACGGCAACACAACATTCTCCCCCAAAGAAATAACTTCAGAATTCGCAGAATTCTACTCCAACCTATACACTTCCCGCAATCCACCTGAGAAGGAAATCCAAAAATTCCTAGCAGGACTGACCATGCCTAACTTAACAGATGAGGAACAGGAATTCATGGACAGCCCTATCACCCCGGAGGAAATAGACACGGTCCTGAAAAACTTGAAACCACATAAAGCCCCGGGCCCAGATGGCTTCACTGCAGAATTCTATAAAAAATTCAAAGAACCCCTGATGCCCTACATGACACGCCTATTTAACGACATCATGAAAGGGGGGCCCATCCCCAAAACATGGAACCACTCCAAAATAGTATCCATCCCAAAACCACTGAAGGACAATCTCAAAGTCGAATCATACCGCCCGATTTCACTAATAAACCAAGACTACAAAATATTCACAACAATCCTGGCCAATCGCCTAAAAACTTTCTTAGGTAAGTTAATAGCCCCAGATCAGACCGGCTTTGTCCCTGGTCGCAATATCACAGACCCCATCAGGAAACTACTGAACCTAATTGAACACAGCAAGGCAACTAAGCTCCCATTGACAATTATGTCCTTAGACATCCTCAAAGCTTTTGATTGCTTAGAGTGGAAATACCTATTAGCAGTACTAACCAACATGAAATTTGGCCCCAACTTCCTACAAACCCTCAAACAAATATACTCCCAAGCCTCGGCAAAATGCAGAATTAATAGTATGGACTCGAATACCATAGCAATCCAAAGAGGCACAAAGCAAGGATGCCCACTATCTCCCTTCCTATTCATTCTGGCTCTAGAGCCCCTAGCAATCCGAATTCGAGCGTCCACAGACATCAAGGGAGTGGAAATAAAAGGCAGAACATACAAACTAGGGCTCTTTGCAGACGACCTAATGGTCACAACATCAGACCCCCTAAACACAGCAATCTCCCTAACCAGAGAACTCAACACATTTGCAACGGTGTCAGGCCTGCAAGTAAACTTTGCAAAATCAGAAGCCATGTGCTTCAACACTCCCCCTCACACCCAGAAAGAACTCACTAATATCACCAAGATAAAACTCTGTCATACCAAGTTCAGATACCTAGGAGTACAAATAACCAAAAACCTCAACAAATTATACCTACATAACTATAAACCCCTGTGGCAGCAAATAAACAGAGACCTAAAGAGATGGAGCAATATGAACTTCACCCTCTCAGATAAAATGGCCATGATCAAAATGATCACTCTCCCAAAATTAACCTACTCATTCCAAACCCTGCCAATCTGGATCCCCCCATCCCAACTTCGCAGATGGCAGAAAAAACTACACTCTTTTATCTTCTCGCATAAAAAACCAAGAATAAGCACCAAATACCTGCACCTTCCCACCTCACAAGGAGGATGGGGAATTCCTAACATAGAAACATATTATAGAGCCAACCAAATACGACATATAATCCCATATATACTGGAAGACGAAACAAAACAATGGATACACTTAGAAAGGGACACGATTGACAGTATCTGCACCACAGCATACCCACTCCTCCCAAACAAACTAAGGAAGATTCCCACAACACTTAATAGGTACACACAAACCATGTTCAAAGCATGGAAAACAGAAACAGACAAACTATCCCCAACCTCATCCCCACTAATCCCCCTGGCTTACCACCCGCTATTCCACCATGCAGCACAAAACCTTCAGACAAAAACCTGGCAGACCAAAGGCTTATATCGCCTAATAGACTTTTATAAAAATAGCCAGCCTATGACAACACAAGAAATACAGGACAAACTAGAAGACATTCAAATACCCTGGTTAGCGCAACACCAACTACACGCCCTCTTAAACAATCCAGTAGTAAAATCAACAGCAACCAGGCCCCTAACAACCTTTGAAAACCTCCTCCTAACGACAAAGGGACACGGCAAAGGGATGGTATCTGCAATATATAAAATATTGCTCCAAAACCCCATAAACCCCCTAGACACAATCAAAAAACAATGGGAAGATGACATAAGCTATGAAATCAACCCCACCCAATGGACCAAAATGTGGTCTAAACCCCCCTTTAAATCCATATCAGCAAAAAGGAAAGAACTCACTCTGAAAATCATCTACAGGTGGTACCTAACACCACGGAAACTAGCGATAATACGCCCAGGAACCTCATCAAAATGCTGGAGAGGATGCACCTCAACAGGCACATATTTCCACATGTGGTGGGAGTGCCCCAAAATCCAACTATTCTGGAAAACAACCATAAGAGAAATAGGTAAAATAACCCAACAAACATTAGAACTCACCCCAGAATTGGCCTTGCTTAACATCTTCCAGGACAATAACGCGCACCTACACCACAAAGAACTCATAACCCACTTACTCTCAGCAACCAGAAGCACCATAACCAGACACTGGAAAGACCTATCAGGAATAAGCATGGACCATTGGTACCAAACAGTATGGGAAACAGCCCTACTAGAAAAATTAACCAACAAGTTGAAACTGACACGGGGACAAATAGAAGAAGATGGCTTCACCCCAGTATGGTTCCCCTTTATCACATACACAGCCCAACAAGACAACGACAAAAACCCACCAACAGCATACGAATCAATATGGTTAACCTGACCCACAACACTCACCCCCCTGCTTACAAACAAAACAAAGACCACCACAGCTAACCACAAAGGAACAACCATATCCTAGGCCAACCCCAGCATCTCTCACCATCAAAGGAAAACAGGCGAACAACAGAGAACCTATGCAAGCATCGCTGACAAGAAAAAGCCCACCCCATCCCTCCCTCCTTCCCTCCCTCTACCTACTACCCTTCCCCTCCCCTCACCAATGTCTCAACAAACGAAACTGAGCTGTAAAAATGTTAAGAGAGACATTGCTCTTATCTTTGTAAACCAAGAAAACCCTTAATAAAAACAATTTAAAAAAAATAAAATAAAACAACAGCAGCCCATCATTCTGTTTTGATTGATTTTGAAGCCCTCTTCAGCCTTTCAGTCCCCATGGATTCCAAACACAAAAAAGGTGTTATTGAGAATGCGCAGGCTAGTCCCATCCCCTAGATGCTGGCACAAATGCCAACCACATCTCCTGGCCAACACATGATCAAGAGTCACAGGGCACGAAAGACCACCTCAGAGGTTGCCCCAGCTAGATTCCCTGTCCCCACCACCAGCTGATAAGTGGGATTGATCCAAGGAGAGGGAGGGCACCAGCTAGACTTTACCCTTCTGCTTTCCACTGGGCCATTCTTCCACCAAATGCCTTGTGGGAAGGATCCTGGTGGCTTTTTATTGATATTGATTGTTGTGGTAGTGTTCTTTGTTTGCTTTAAATTTTTAATGTTAGGTGTAACCTGTCTTGGGAGCATTCACATCCTGAAAAGTGGGATATAAATAATTGTAATAAATAACTTTGTTGGTAGCTCAGTTTCTTATCTGACAGCAGAAATCTCCAAACCCACTTCCCCCTTCATATTGTTAGTTACAGGCTGTTAACTCAGTTCTGAGAGTCCTGACAAATGTAAATATAAATATTAAAAATAATTTTAAATAACTTCCATATGGTACATAAGTACTTCTACCCTGAGTACATCACTAACTGGTGGAATGCACAGCCTGAGAATGTTATGCTGGCTACCAATGTGGATGGTTTTAAAAGAGGTTTAGATGTACGTCAGCCTGGATAGCTCAGTTGGTTAGAGTGTGGTACTGATAATGCCAAGGTTCTAGGTTCGATCCCCGTATGAGACAGCTGCCTATTGCTGCATTGCAGGAAGTTGGACTGGATGATTCTTGGGGTCCCTTCCAACTCTACAATTCAATGATTCTATGATATTCATGGAGGACAAGGCTACCAATTGTCTACTAGCCATGATTGCTATGTTCTACCTCCAGTGCTGGAGGCATTATGTCTCTGAACACCAGCTGCATGGAATCACATGGGAGAATGCACATCCTTTTTTCAGGGTTCCCATAGGCATCTGGTGGGCCACTGTGGGAACAGGACACTGGACTAAATGGGCCTTTGGGCTCTTATATACATATGACATTCAGCACCCATTATGAAGGTTTTGCTTCAATTGCCGTATTCTATGTATATACGTACCACGTGTGTAGATATGAATCCACTTTCCTACTGAGCTAGGAAAGAAGGCAGGCAGCAACAACAGGAGAAGTAGGTAAGAGGCCCGACCCTGGCATAGCTAATATAATGGGAAACCCAGATGGGTGGAGTATAAATTTATAAATTTAGCTGGTTGTCCATGTCACAGAACAGAATTCTTATAATACAGTCCCTCTCATAGCATAAACTTTATTGATGTCATGTAAAAATCCACAAAGAGAGAAACTAGTGTGCAGTGGAGTCTTGATGAGTCATAACAAGGAGGAAAACTTTAAGCAACTAACCTTCTGACTAACAAAATACCCTAGTTGTCAAAAGTGGGAGAAATCCACACTTTCCAAGACAAAAGCTAAAGTCTAGTAATTTCTCTTGGCTGCAGTAGAGTAAATCTTCAGAACTGGGCGGTGTCCAGTGGAATTACTGGAGTGAAACCAGGCATGGTTTGTCATCAGATTCCAGGTTTTGGAATGACAGTACTTCTGTACATGATCTCTCTGCAAGTGAAGCAGATCTAGAAACAGTAGTGCACATCTAATTCAGAACCTGAAACTAAAAAAATTCCTTCAGTAGCACCTTAAAGACCAACTAAATTTTTATTTTGGTATGAGCTTTCGTATGCATGCACACTTCTTCAGATGCACACGAAAGCTCATACCAAAATGAAAACTTAGTTGGTCTTTAAGGTGCTACTGAAGGAATTTTTTTATTTTACTTCGACCCAGACCAACACGGCTACCTACCTGTAACCAGAACCTGAAACTGAATGCCATTTAACTTGTATCTAAAAATATAGCGTGTGCATTTTGTCTGAAACACAGACTGTGTAAATAACAAATGACATCATATTAGGTTTCTAACATTTTCTTAAAAACTTCCAAAAAAATTACCATAACTTATTTTTTCAATGCATAAAACATTAGCTGTGGAAAGCACAATGTGGTTTACAAGCATCTAAATATTTTCTCTCTTTAATCTATACAGCAAAGCACAGTAAAATTACAGTCCCAAACTTATTGATTAGTAGTAAAATTTATAATTGTTTGCATTTTAAAGTAGATGATATATGCAGTCTGGTGTGTAATTAGTACTGCAAAGAAGCACTCTGTTTCAGTTCTTACGTTAAATAGCAAATTAATGTTTCAGATGGGTCGCTACAGTGACTGCTGCAAAGGCTGAACAGGCACAAGTAGCATGAACAGATATTTCTGCGCTATGAAAATTGCTAAGTCTTCTTTCGTGTGTGTGTGTGTGTGTGTGTGTGTGTGTGTGTGTGTGTGTTTGGGAAAGTATCCACCTGTTCTCTATGCATTCAGACGCCTCTTGAGATATTGTCACCAAACTTAGCATGGCGGTTCTCAAAACAGAGGCAGCAGTTTTTATCTATTTTTTTAATATGGGTGCCATTTTGAATCATGTCTGCAGACCAAAATGTTCTAAACTTGATGTCTCTGAAGTTATCTTCACCCAGTTTGGCATTGTGGTTTCAAAGTATGATGATTTGGACACTTGGGCATGATGGAAAAGTGGGCTTTTGGCCTGTGGTTGGATGCTATCAGATGATATTTTGAATCAAGATGGTGCACAAAACTGTTCCAAACGGCAGTGCTTGCAACCAAATCTGGAAGGAAAGAAATAGGACTGTGCACAGGATACAGCCAAAGTTCAAAGCTCAAACCAGATCAGGCCAAACTGGGCAGATCTATGGTTCATCCAAATCATGTTGAGGCAGCTGTTGGGGGCAGAACATTGCACAGGAAGGAGGAGCGACACAGCCCCACACTTTGCTTTGGCTGCATGTGCCTGTTCCTGGCAGAGGAGCATACACATGTAATCAAACTGAGCAGGACTGAACCTTCCGTTATAAGAGCAGCTTAGGAAAGAATTTAAGTGAATGTAAATTTTTGTAAGATAAGTTAGGTTTAGGCAGAAAGCTGTCTACTCTCCTTTCCTTACTCTGAGATACTCAGTGGCAGGGGGTGCTCGGAGGGGTGAGGAGGGGATATAATGGAACCTTGGAAATGCTGTGCCCCACGGATTTCTCTTGTGGCAGGAGGGGATCTGTGGGAGGACAGCATGGAAAAGGAGGAGGGTTGAGTTAATATTATAAGAAAAGGATTTTAAACTGAAATAGAAAACCCGCCATCAATTTTAGATTTTGTTTTAAGGAAAACCAGGAGGAAGACCACCGAGGAAGTCACAAGTATAAGGTTAAGGTAATAAGAATTGGGGAGTTAAAACTCTCCCCTATTATGTGTATGTTTGTATTGTGTTAAGGTATATCTATGAAAGAGCTGGGGGAAACCAATCCTCAGAACTCCTCCACTCCTGTCCTCTCAGTGGCAGGGGGGGGAAGAGGGGGGAGGAGGGAGGGGGGAGGCTAAACCCAACTTACAATGGACCCCTTTGACTCTCAAAGCACACTGGTTTCACTGGTGGCAGAGGTGAATCAGTGGGTGGAGGGAGAACGAAGGGACAGTATTATATTGTATGTTTGTGTAGTTTGTGTAGTTTTGTTTGTAAAATCAATAAAAATCATTTTAAAAAAAAAAGGACTGAACCTTCCGTTGAAATCCTGTGGGCAGTGGAGGTCTGGTTGACCAGTGTTATGCACAGGGAAAGCACTAGGAAAGCGAATTCCAGCAAGAATTAAAATGGGGTGGCCAAGATTGAAGAGATTCTAAGGCAGGAAGACAAGACCCAACCCTGGGACTAGGGTAGGGGGTAGGGAAGTGACTTGCAAGGGAAGGAGAGAAGAACTGGCTACCACCCCACAAGTACTTCTGAATATGTAGAGTGCACTTTCCCTTCATCAACGGGCAGCCAGCAACATGTCACTATAATTTGATTTTTGAGGAAACTGCTCCCGTTTGAGGTTATATGATTGCCAGCAAGCTTGATCACCCACCCCACCCTAAGATCTCATAGGAGTGAGGGATTTTGAGTAAATTCACAACTATCACATATTAGTGATAACCTACCACATCATAGGCTTATCACACCCCTCATTTGTGTCTGACTGTTGAGTAATTACCGTATCTGATATGACTCCTGAAAAGAATGTGGCTCCACCCAGGAACATTCTGCCGCTGGTGCAAAACAGGAGAGTCCCTATTGATTCAGCTTCAAATCAGATATTATAGACCGGGAACAAACTAACCAGTGGAGAAACACTTGGGACTGCCTAGTTAACTGTGCAATTCATGACAAAGTGAGAAAACTTTGACAAATAGGCTGTAACAGGTTAATAGCTAATATTATAAATAATTGTGTATAATTTCAACAGCTTGTAGCCTTTGTAGGACAAATTGTTATATAATGCTGACACAGCTAAGTGTTCTTGAAGTTTACCAACTCAAAAATATATCCGCTTTCCTAAAAGAGAGAAGGAAATGAATTATATGTGATTTTAAAAAAACAAAAAATGTCTGAACTATTTGCTTGTTTTGGAAGGCATGCTGAAAGCTAGGGGCTTAGCATCATACCCTATATTGGCAGGACTTTAACCTGCCTTTTTATTTCCTCAGCTTTTGTTGTCACCACCCTCCAATTCCAGTTTCTTTTTCCAGGCTCCATATTTATCTCTGAATTTAATATGGAGGTAGGAAACAGCTTTGGTCACGTTCCTCATAGTTATAGTATTTAGAGTCAGACAGACATCCCTTCCCTACTGATTCAGTGATGGTGGTAATGAACAAATAATAAAATGTAAGGCAACTATTGATAGGTACATTCTTCTAGCAACTGGAAGGTCCTTGCATGAAGAAGAAAATCTGTGGTTGACAACGCAATCAGGACTTCATCTGAGCAAGAGAGGTTCATCTGAGCAGAGAATTTCTGCTGCCTTGTAATCAGTTTCTGCTAGCCATGATGGCTATTTCCTACCTCCACCGTTGGAGGCAGTATGCCTCTGAACATCAGTTGCTTGGAATCGCAGGTGGGGAGAATACTGTTGTGCTCATGTCTGGCTTGCAGCCCTCCGTTGCACATCTGGTTGGTCACTGTGAGCACAGGATACTGGAGTAGGTGGGCCTTTGCCCAATCCAGCAGGGGTCTTCTTATGCTTTATACCTGAAGTCATAAATAGATCTGGGTAAGTTTGTGGTATCTTTCTTCACCAGACTGGTAGCTACAGTATCATGATTGAGGAGCAGCTTCTACTAAGAAAAAAAAAGGAAACTTCCATGATCCTAAAACCAACACACAGACACCTGAGCATAGCTGCCAAGTTATCCCTTTTTTACAGGGATTTTCCCTTATGCTGAATAGGCTTCCTCGTGAGAAAAGGGAAAACTTGGCAGCTATGCACCTGAGATTCAGTTAACTCAGTGTTTCCCAAATTTGGGTCTCCAGCTGTTTTTGGGCTACAATTCCCATCATCCCTGACCACTAGTCTTGCTAGCTGGGGTGATGGGAGTTGGGTCTCTAGCTGTTTTTGGACTACAAGGTTGGGGAACACTGAGTTAACTTATCTGGGTTCTCCACTTGCATATGTATCAATAATATGACTTGCCTGCCTCTTGTTAAATTTCTATTGGACAGGAGGAACAATTCATTGGAACATATTGGCATTTGATGAATATTCCTTAGGACCCTAATATAGGCTAGGGGACTTGCAGTTCTCAGTTTTATTCTCCAGCAAACTGGAATTCAGCCTGGCTCTGGCTTACTTCTGCTGTGTTTTTCCTTGCAACATCACAATAAGTTTGCAGTTTGTGGCAACAGCAGTTGGTACTCAAATGAAGTAGCACTGTGCGGTTTCTTGAAGAGGTACAACGTTTTGGATAATAACCCAATAGGTTGAGAATTGTCCCCAGAATTCCCACTTTTCTTGTAAAATAAATAGAGATGAATCCATGGTGAATGTCAAAACAGCCTTTCATTCTTTGCAAGTTTATTACCTCTGGCTTTTAAAGCGTATCCTTAATGCCAAGCAACAGGCAATTTGCAAGTTTTAAATTAACTATGCAAATTGACAGCCTCCCTTTTGTTTGGTATCCAAGAGAGGTGACATCCCTAAAAATAAAGGAACTTCTATCAGGCCAGGGCCAAACAGACTGCAACGTTTCTAACACAGACGCCAAGGTGTTGAAAGGCTGACATCATCCAGATTCCAGTGGATGGTACAAACAAGATTGAAAGGGGTGGGAAAGAAAGTTGCCAAAGCCTAGGAGCTCTGAAGATACCGAAGTACCTGAGTGAAGCTCCTAGATATAGTAATAGTCCTTTGCAAAAATTTGTCAGCATTTCATATTTTCAAGAAGTTGTAGCTTGGCCATAAAAAATTGTTCTGGGTGGAACTTGGCAATGTGTTTTCATCCTGGAACACTTAGCATTCTGCAAATTCAACTTTTTAAGATCCAAGTTGCAAGCAATCCAGCTATAATAACTCAAAAAAGCTGTTTTGCTCTAACAGGGGCTTTTATCTTAATATCAGAAGCCAGATCCACAGCATGTTGCAAGACCATGGTGACCACCGCACAAGTAATGCTTGTAGCACATCTACAAAATCCACAAACAGACAGAACTGTTTCTACCTGTAGAGTATATGAACAGCAATTTCAGTGGTGGGCCTCTTCTTGATGTTTGCATGTACTGTATGCCCAAATAGTATCTATCATTTTGTTGTCACAGTAGTCCAAAACAGCTTTCAAGCAGGCGATACACTTGCTATGATGTTGTTACATAAACTAATATAGCTAAACGGATGAACTTCATCAAGTGATACTAGCTTTTCAAAATCTGATAGTCATTGACACATTCAGCATCCTCTTGTCTCTTAGCAAACCCCTAGGTCACGGGTGTCAAACACAAGGCCCGGGGGCCTAATCCGGCCCGCCAGACCTCGTCATGTGGCCCGCGTAGCCGCCGCCGACAATAGCCGCTGACAGTAGTTCTGGAGCCTGCGATTGGCCGAGGGTCAAAACCGGGGGCGGGGCTGCAGGCGGAGGCCGGGGCGCTGGAGCCGCACTGACGGCCTTGGCCAGGGAATTTCAATTTCGAAGGAGGCTGAGGGAGGCGGTGGCACAGCGGCCAGACGGGGAAGTGAGATGCAGGAGGAGGAGGAGGTAGCCCGCCGATGAGGTAGGAAAGCCCTACAGGCGCCGCCGGCAAAGTTGGTGCCGGGACGGAGCAGCGCTGGATTTTTTTTTGGCGGGCTTTGCTGTTGTCTCCGAGAGCGAGTGAGGCGGCACTGGGGAGCCGCCGCCCGCCGCTTCCCTTCCTCTCCTCGGCTGCATCCGGGAGGTGGGCGAGCAAGCGGGCGAAAGGGACGCGGAGTGAGCCTGAGGGGGAAGTAGGCGAAGCGCAACAGCCGCTCTCTTGATGGAGCCGGGTTTCTCTTCCCTCTTCCCCCGTTTTCTCCTCATAGACACTCGGGAGGGTGCCTGGCTTTTGCTCTGCCCCCCACCCCCGAGCCACCCTTTGGCTTCTCAGTTCCGGTGGAGCTGCTCCCCGGGGGGCGGCCGGGAGGGAGGCGGCGACGACGGCACGGGTTCCTGCTCTTCCCGCTCTGCCGCCTCCTCTCAGCCCCTCGTGATGTAGGGCTCCAGATGGAGTCGCCTCGCGGTTTGAGTACATGGGAGGGAAATTTTTTTGGGGGGGGAGGTTTTCAAGCCTCCTCTGCCTGCAGTCCTGGTAGGGAGAGGTGGCGGCGAAGACGACAACAGCGCGGGTGGGGGGGAAGAGCAGCTCTGAGGCGAAGATGCACGTCCGCTAGGGCTGCCGCCGCCTTCCTCCTCGGGAAATCCGCTGCCCTCCCTCAGCGCGAGGGGAAGGGACTCTGGCGCTGAGGAGGGAGGATGCAAAAGCAAAGCAGGGAGTTGGCGCTGCACCGCATGTTCCTGTCCCTCTCCAAAGCATGGGGTGGGTTGCAGCGTGTGTCATCCTGCCTAGCGGGGTTTGGGTGTGCGCAGGGCGGGAGAGGGAAGCCCTCTTTCCATCTGCAGGTTTTTAATCCCAGCAGTGGCTTTCTCCTTCCTGCCGAAGGTTTAGTTGAGCCCCCCCCCCCCGGAAGCCGTCGATCCCCACCTTTTGTTCAAATTTCCCTCGTTTACATCCCCTCCCACACACGCGCCACGACGCAGGAATGTGATCCGCGTGGGGGTGGGAATGAGCTTACATTATTACAAAAAACAGTAATAATTGAATGCAGTGACAATAATTTATGATAATAAAGAGTGGACACATAGTCCTACAGACACAACCGGCCCTTTGAGGGTGACCAAACTGCTGATGCGGCCCCCGATGAATTTGAGTTTGACACCCCTGCCCTAGGTAATCCCACCACCTACTTTGGGAGCCACTGTGCTGGACAACTGCCTCAACTGGTGCCCTGCAGATGTTTTAGACCACAACTGCCATCATCACTGACTAATGATCATGTTGGCTGAGGCTAATAAGTTGTAGTCAAACAACACCAGGTGGGCACCAGGTTAGGAAAGGCTCTGGAGCAGGCAGGCATCCCCAAACTTCGGCCCTCCAGATGTTTTGGACTACAATTCCCATCATCCCTGACCACTGGTCCTGTTAGCTAGGGATCATGGGAGTTGTAGGCTAAAACATCTGGAGGGCTGCAGTTTGGGGGTGCCTGCTCTGGAGGATCATTTCAGGCACACGCAAAAACTCAACCAATATGGTTTTCCTTCTGAAATTTTAAAGGGAAAAAATATTTTACATCTGTGCATAGTCTGTGTCATTTATCTGGTACAGTAATGACAAATTCTTACACAATGCTTCATAGAGATAATAGCCAGGATCCAAGAGTTTCAGTAGGTGTATCCAAGGACTTAAACATATCAAAGGGATATTTTAAACGGTTTTCCTTTGAACAGCAGAACCCACCCCATGCCAAATCACAAACTGCCTTTGAATCTTCACTCAGTCACAAAAGAGATTATCCACTTGGCATGACAACAACCCCAAAGCCTCTTTGAGTGAGTTTTAGAGTAGATCCCTCCAGTGTGAAGTCAGTAGCCCAGTAAATGCACAGGATGAAGCTAAAGTACTGTAATTACTTCTGGTCCTGTGATTATGTTTTCAGTGGACAGTATCACTGCTTTGGAAAGAAAAATAACATTTTTCAACATAGTTTGAAGCAGGGAATGTGTACACATTACCAACTGAAAACACGGCTAGGTGGTCCTTTGTCTCAATTCAGATCAAAGTTGGTTGGGGGGAAATGCATCAATACTACGGTACATTGTCAAGAAATAACAGGATAGATGCAGATTTTGGCTATGTATGTGCTTTCCAAACCAACAGTGGGAGCACCCTGGGTGCAGAGTAAATGGGAGTGTGAACACAGCCAGAGTTCTGTTTTGTCATTTTTTAAAATCTGGCCCTCTCTCCATGTGCCGCAGTTAGCCCAGTTAACTCCCAACCCCTGCAAAAAATAAAATAAAAAAGATCCTGCCAACCTTTCTTGCCTGCTCACTCCTTTCCAGTAGTCAGAGCCCTGCTCTGTTTTTTACTTTAACTCCTCCATTCAACTGCACATTTATTCCCCATTGTCTATTCCTTTTCAAACAATTTCCTTTCGCCACATAGGGCACATCCACACCACACATTTAAAACATTTCACTCACATTTAAAGCACATAGCTTCCCCTACCCAAGGAATTCTAGGAACTGTAGTTTGGTGGAAGCCGTGTGCTTTAAATGTGTTAAATGCACTTTAAACGTACTGTATAGCATTGCCATGACCTCAGTTTCCAGTAGGCCTGCCTAGCACATCCTAGCTCCCCCCCCCCCAAATACAGCTCCTTTGACATTAAGTGCTGTGAGATTGTTCAAGGGGAATAGCCTTCACTAAATTCCCCATCTTGTACTGTGAGCCCTTTTTTCTTAAACATCATTATCTACCTCCATGTGGCTCTCCAGATATTGGACCACAGCTTGAATCATCCCAAATCATTGGCCACACTGGCTGGGGCTGATACAAGTTGTAGTCCAACATCCATCTTTAGGTTCTCCTTTCTTAGTCTGTTATCTTTTCCGCATCCTTCCTTTAGCTCCCTTGGCTCTGTATGTCCTGTCCATTTTGCTTCCCGATGCCCCAAGACCTCTTCCCAGTCATTATCCTTGTCGTGTGTTCCAATTTTTTTTCTCACAAAGCTGACAATATCTCCTTCCTTCACAAAATTTTGACTGAAAGCTCTTCATTGGCCAGGCCAACTGAACATTTCATGGCACGGCACTTCTTCAGCAGTCAGGTCCCAACTACATATGACATTAACGATAGAGGGTATCCAACATTAGTCATACTCAGAGGAGACCTGAGTATGACTTAATTTGATATCACTCATAATAACTGCAAGGGTTTAAAAAAATAATTTTGCAGTGAAAACTCTGGCACTGAGGGCCAAACTAAATAGAAGCTTTACTGAAAGCCCCTCCCATGGCCCAGTCCCGATCACATATAACTTACTGCTATTTGCATTGGGAGAAAAGCTCCCATTCGGTGCAAGTAGGTACTTTCCTTCCAGTGCAAATGGAATGTGGATTTGGACTGTAGCAGATACAAAGGGTTAAAGCCATTTTTCGTACATCATGCCCCCACCCTGGATAGGGTCCCACAACAGCTGCTATTTGCATGAGAACACCATGTCTAATTTGGTCCATGCTATCAGAGGTTTCACTGCAGCAGGCGCTGTGAATTGTATAAGACATTGTAGCAGTGATGCCCAGCAAAACATTCTAAGATGGTACAGTAGTGAATTTGGTAACAGTTGGGAGGGGCTGTAAACATGATTTTTGCACATATATGGTGATCTTGTAAACCAAAATATAACAGGCTGGCACCATTTGCATGCAGGAGATCAGCTGGACTAAGGATAACTCAACTGAGATAATTCCAAACTAGTATTCAGATTTTAAAATGACAATGTATAGTGAGCAATTAGTTGGCTATTGCTAAACTGGTATTAGCAAGAAATTTGGAGACACAAAAGACTCTTGAAGCTTTGGGTCAAAAGACAGTAAGCCAAAGAATAAAACAAAAATACTCATATTAATCTGGAAACAATTTGTGACTTAAAAAAAAAGCTATATGCTGAATTTCTTGTATTAGATCATGTGTTGGCTTAACATCTTAAAACTGGAATCAGCATGAGGGAGGAGGCACAAGTTCAAATTGGGAGTGCTGGAAACTTATGGAACAGTGTGGGTTGTGCCAAGCTATGCTGAGTGACATTGTGTACATCCACTAAACAGTTCAGCCAGCCAAGTCTGTACAAACAAAACTTCACATGTATTGGCTTCTATACATTAAAAATGGTGCTGTGAATTAATACAGAAGGTCAAATTAGACATGGAAAACTTGAGTCATGCCCAAGTTATTGTCACTCTTCATATTTTGGCACAAAGCAATAGGACCTAAAGTCACACGTTTTGCCTGCAAACCACTGCGTCTGGCTATTCCCTCTTCCCAAGTAGACTCAATTCTCAGTAGGGAGAAAAGCAGCTGGAGTCTACTAGTTTTGGGGGCAACCAGCGACGGTGGGGAAAAGATTCACTGCAATCCATAGTGATGTAAAATCACATGCTTTATATGAATTTATTGCTGTGTAACCTTCAATTCTACTTTGAATTGGTGTGCAGCTATCAGTTCTAGCAACTTTCAATCCCAGGTTAGGCTCTTATTATAAAGTTTGCCAGAGTCTGACGCTATGAACAACTTCTGAAATGCCTAACTTCATATATGCCACACCTTGTCAGTAGCAATATGCATCTGTGAAATGGATATCATTAATATCTAAAATATATGTTTTATATAAAAAATTAAACATTAATAAGATTATTATTCTTTATTTTAAAACCATTGCATTTTTCCCCAATACAAATGACTCAGTGTAAGGAAACCTGTTTTTTTATATATAATTGAAGGCATGATAAATTATGCCAGTGAGAGCTATAAACAATAGAGAGACTACAGTTTTTTGGATAAAATGAAATGATCAGGACTAGACTCCAAATTTCTCAGAGTTTAACATTTTTCTTCTCTTTGTGGTGTGTTCAAGTGTGTGTTCACTTTTGCTCTTGAGTCACTGAGACTCGAGCCTGTCTTCAGAACACTCAATGCCGTTTATATCTTTCTATGCCAGATGATAGAACCAGATGCATATATCAAAAAGGGCAAGGATTTTATCCTTTCAACAGCTTAGGGAAGTGGTGGTGTTACAAGGTGAGTTCTTGCATAATGGTATTGCACTGACATGTCACATTATGCTGCTATTCCTCAGTACTCTGAAAAGCCCTTGTTTCTGTTGGTAACACCGTCACTATAGATATCTATTTGTCATTCTGTTTACAAGCCCATTTGTCCCTTCCATATTTACTAGCTCCTGCTATTTTATGTGTACTTCTAAGCTTTCACCCCATTGTGTGCAAGGTCACTGAGTGGGAGAGAATGTTGTGTGTGTGTGTGTGCGCGCGCACGCGCTTTAAAAAAGAGTTCCCATGCTCTTACTAACAACTTCAACCTGTAGGTCTTCATAACTTGCGCAGCATTTAACATGGCCAAGTTTGCTACTGAAGTTTGGGGACTTGGATCAACCATTTAACTGTAATATTTTGCTATCGAAACTTGGTAATTACTATGTGTGAAAAACATGCTGTGTAGTGCAAAAATGATACATCCACTCAGATATTAGAAATTTGGTTTATGAGCTGTGTCCTTTTGAACATTGCCTCCTGGCCTGTTCTGTTCCAGACTGTTGCTCTTTATAATTCTAAAACTAATTACTAATGGTGTTTCAAGGTGCTACCACTTCAGGCAATATGGTGCTGCTACAGCCACAGAAATCTGGTTGATGCTGGTCTGTGGAAGCAACTTGTCTCTATGTACTTGGAAGAGTTGTTGTTGTTGTTTTATCACGATGGGCTCCCTGCTGAGATTTTGTTCTGATTAAGTCAGTGGGTCCATTGTCTGTAAATCTAAAGCAGATTTTGTTTTGCCAGCAATAATTCCAGGGAGAATAACAAGATGTGGTATTAAGTGTAAATTCATGCCAAGAGACAACTGATGAAGGCATTTATAGTTTGTCATAGTTGGACAAGGACCCAAGTTTGACCAAAGGAGATCACACAGTTTATTTACATTTAGGTACAAACATGAACTAGTGGGTTTTTTCTTCCTTCCTTTGCTACTCATAAGAACAGCCCCGATGGATAAGCGAAAGGTGCACTGACTCCAGAATCCTCTTTTCACTGTGGCCAACCAGCCAAATGCCTAGGGCAGGCATAGGCAACCTTGGCTCTCCAGATGTTTTGGAACTACAACTCCCATGATCCCTAGCTAACAGGGCCAGTGGTCAGGGATCATGGGAGTTGTAGTTCCAAAACATCTGGAGAGCCAAGGTTGCCTATGCCTGGCCTAGGGGAAGCCTGCAAGCACGACCTGAATGCAACAGCACTCCCTTCATGTGTGATTCCCAGCAATCTGCTTCCAACAATGGAAGGATAACGTAGCCAACATGACTAGTAGCCATCAATAGCTATTCTCCATGCCTAAATCTCTTCTAAAGTCATCTAAGCTGGTAGCCATCACTACATCTAGTGAGAGAAAATTCCATAGTTTAACTATGGTGTTGTACAAAAAAAGTACTTTTTCTCTCTCTGCCCTGAATCTTCCAACACTCCGCTTCATTGGATGATCCCAAGTTCTAGTATGACGCATAATATTTTACACATCTATCATGCCCATCCTTATATGAAAATATAACACACTGTTTTGCTACACCAGTCAATATACCACACTGTTCTTATTAGTGTGTGTTACAATATTTCTGAACACCATTTCTGCCATACTGGGGCTCCTGCTAGGGGTACCAGTGAAGGCCTTTTTGGGCATCATGGCATCCATAGGTGCTGCGGTGACAACTCCTGCACCAGGTACTGTACGTTTTGTGCAAAAGGCTTAGCATGAAAGACTGACAATCTAAGATGTATCTTCTAAACAGCCCTGAAAAAAAATACAGAAGTGTAAAATACAGGCACAATATATTCAGCTATGAAAATACAGGCACGCCAAGAGCCATAAAATTAATGTCTTCCTTCTTAACACCATTTCTCTTAGAATAATTTTAAAACATACAGTTAAAGAAGAAGTCAGAACTAATGCACAGACTATCTGGAAAGGGCATTATTTTAACAGAATACAAGTGAACAATTTTGAAAGTCCCCAATATAAATGTGCTCTTTTTTATTTTCTTGTTTCACTTTTATAAATATCAGCCAAGGCCAGTTTGACTCGTTGTGGGCAGGCAGGGCAACGTAAGTGGGCCTAGAAGACAATGTTTTAAGAATCTTATGGCTTTCAAAATGCCAAGGACTTATTTGTTTGTTTTCAGCAGTGCTTTTTTTCTGGGGGGGACGTGGACAACACAGGGGTACGCATACCCCTAAACATTTTGTGAATCTAAGTTTGGCCTCATTGAGGGGCAGTATTTCGATATGAGTAGGAAAATGAGAGTACCCCTAAACATTTTTTATAAGGAAAAAAGCACTGGTTTTCAGTATCATCACCTGTCAGCTAAGCTGGCATTGCACAGTGTACATGATCACCAGCTCTTCAATGTAAACAAGTTAGCTTTAAAGTAGCAGTGACAATATGGAACACTTAGGAATTCTTATAGTAGCTGTAGTGTTGTGACAAAATATTTTGTTTTATTGAAACAGTACATTTTGGCTGTGATCCAGATAAACATTATAAAGTGAAAAAAAATAGCATAATGTATATAATATTGGAAACGATCCATTTAATTGTCAAAGCTCCTGTGCAATATTTGCAGCATGGTTTTTAAAAGTATTTTTAGAGGATGGATGGGATATATACATTTTGTTAAAAAATCAATAGTCACTCATGGCTGAGTACAGGTTTTTATTAGGCAATCACCTCAGGCAGCTGGTTTGGGTGTGATGAAATGGCAGCAAGTTGTTAGTTATTTAATTTACTTTTATTATAATTTTATTGCCAGGGAGGTAGGCAAGGTGCATGTGTGATCCTCTGTTGTCCTTAAGGTACTATGCACCTTGACTAGGAAGGTAGAAATATAGGATGTGTCCATCCCTCGAGCCCTCAATCCACAATGGTTTGTTGCATTATATTTGAGAAGCTAGCTTTTTAACAGCATGATTTATAGAAGAGACAGTTGAGATCTGCATTAGTGAAATTGCAAGAAAGACTTTAGTATGTGAAAGACACGAAATCCTATACCCATCCCAAAATGGGGTGTCCTGATTGAATCGGGACAGTTGAGGGACACGACACAGAACTCAACAAAACTTGCTTCTGGGTAAACATATATAGGATTGTGCAGTTTTCGTTTTTCTGTACCATTTTCCAGCTAAATTTATTCCTATACTGACCCCACAAAGCCATGGGCAATATATAGATATAATAGAGCAAGAATTTAAGCT
Source organism: Zootoca vivipara (assembly GCF_963506605.1). Lineage (NCBI taxonomy): Eukaryota > Metazoa > Chordata > Lepidosauria > Squamata > Lacertidae > Zootoca > Zootoca vivipara. The sequence continues at coordinate 38,738,174 of NC_083279.1, forward strand.
ATTTCTGTGTGAAATGCTGCCATATGAAATGACATATGGAATTTCAAAAAGCAGGAAAGAGGCCACCGAATTGGTTTATCCAGGGGAGCATTCTGCACGCCCTTCTTTAACACTTTCTCAAACAAACTTACCCTTGTAAGGAGGGAGGAATCAGCAGTAGGGAAAAGTGGTATGTATAGGCCTCACCCTTAAAGCCCAGATATACAACAAACCAAAGATTCTAGCAAGTTTTTATTTAGTTTGCAATTATGTACATGTACACTTGCAAACCCTGTGCTCTTTTGTTACCAAGCGTGACAAAGCAACACTTAAACATTTTTTTAAAAAAAACCCTATAATTTACAGTTTAATCTTAGCCACAGATTGCATATTTTCCGACATTCCTCATGTGCAGTGACGTAGCTTCAACACCTGCATCCATCAATGCCACAAATTCTAATTATGTAACTGACATTAGCAAGATGTTCAGACAGAACAAGGAACACCCAAACATGACTGGACAGGATCTGCTTGAAGACTTGAAGAGCTGCATTTAATTGCAGCAGGCAAGACTACTTTGTTTTTTAAAATATATTTACTTGATTACTAAAAAGTATTCCCCATTTACAACATCTGCTTGAACACAAAATATGTTCAGTGATATTTTAAACATTTCTTTGTGCATTGCTTATTACTTGCTGGTAATTATGCATTAGTCAGTGTACAATTTCATCGTTCTCCAGACAAAATAATTTCCCTCATTTCAACTGATCCCCATTACTAATTGACTATGCTACCATGTTTTATTCCCAGGCCAACTACATAAGTCACCCTCAACAGAAATGCAAGTGGTCTTGGATTATGTGTATTTTGTAAATCATCTATAAATTTATATTGCACACAGCAAAGAGCTCTAACCACACAGTATAATGCGCTGCATTTTAAATTAAGGTAATGGCACAAAAGTTAGCTTTTCATATTGATTTGAATGTGACTAAAATGTTAACATTCTCCAGAGCCGAAAAATCCACGTGTACAAAACAAACCATACTTGGCACTTGCATAGCTGAGGGGCCATGACAAAGAAGATTCTAGGTTTTATAGATACAGTACCTGCCAGGGCCGGTGCTAGGTTTTTTTGTGCCCTAGGCGAGATCACCTCCTGGCGCCTCCCCCCCCCCCAATTTCCCAGACTTGTTGACCTTTTTTAGAAAAAATAAAATTGGAATAAAATAAATAAATAAGAATAGAAAATAGAAAAAATAAAAATAAAAAATAAAAAATAAAAAATAGAAATAGAAAAAAATAAAAAGTAGAAAAAATAAAAACAAAAAACAGCTGACAGGCGCGGAGGAGGCAGCCCCAGGCTCGCGCTCCCCACGCGCCTCCGGAGCTTTGCACAGGGAGTGGGAGCCTGGGGCCGCCTCCGCTGAACAGCTGAGAGGTGCAGCGAGGTGGCCCCAGGCTCGCACTCCCCACGCACCTCTGGAGCTTCGCGCGGGGAGCGCGAGCCTGGGGCCACCTCCACTGCGCCTGTCAGCTGTTGAGCGGCTTCAGGCCGCTCTCCGGAGGCACGCACGCCTCGGGATAGCAGCCTGAAGCCGCTCAACATTTGACAGGTGCAGTGGAGGCAACCCCAGGCAGCACCCGGGCGGGTGGCGGCGGGCAGCGGGCAGGCTGGCCAGCGCCCCCTCCATTTTGGCGCCCTAGGCAGCTGCCTAGTTCGCCTTAATGCACGCGCCGGCTCTGGTACCTGCCACACTTCAGTCAGCAGACCAGGGGTGACCTAAGATATTTTGGCACCTGAGGCAAACCTCCAAATGGTGCTACACTCCTTCCAGGGAAGAAGGGTTGAGTGAAGATGTACATCAAACAAGAGAGGAATAAATATCTACATCAGGATTTGCTGCCCCTGTGAATCATGTCATCTGAAGCCTCATGGGTGGGTCATCCCTTTAAAAAAAATATCCCCTTGAATAATCTCAGTTCAGAGTACAGGCGGGGAGGGACTGAAGAGAGGGACGTTGTTATGCTTGGAAATGAATCCACCAATAGAATAAAACAGTAAAGCTATATCTGGGCTGTACCAGTGGTATGTGGCTGGCATGGATGCTTTTTTAGAGGGTGGGGTGAATGGGGACAATTGCCCTGGACCAAAACCAGAATAAAAACAATGCTTCCTGCCTCTGATCTTGTGCCAAGAAGAATAGCACCCAACCCACCAGTGCCCATAGAGAGTTTACCTTAATGATGAATCCTGTGTTTGTTTTCTCGTTAACTACATGGAAGGTTTGGTGAAGTAGGAGCATAAAGGTTTGAGATCTTATAGACTGTCTGCAGCTAGAAGGTTATATAGGGAGAACTGGAGAGTTTTGGCTGTACCATCTGCAAATAGAATGGCTTAACAAAGTACAGTATGGGAGTTTGGCTTCATGGCCAAGTTAACAGATATTCAGGGAAGAAAAACAATGGCAATGTAACTTTATGGCAAACTGGATTGATTTTATTGTTTAAAGTAAAAAACAACAACTGTTGCACACCACCCAATCTTCAAGCAGTGTGAGATTCCAGGGTTTCCTCTCGCTTACCCAGGGTTTGGTTTCCTTAGAATGAGGAACAGTGGAGACTGATGTCTTTATGATACAGTATATGGTTTATTTACAGAAAAATGCAACCTGAGCCTATTATGGAGGGACTCACGGCATTATCACCCCAAGAGGGTCTTGCTTCTTCCATAGCCACAGCCTTGGATTCAAGCAGAAATCAAGCATGGCTCTCACTCTGCAGCTTCTACCTGCTTCTCACTCTACACACACACACACACACACACATCCCTCTGGCTTTTGTCTTTCTCAATACCAGCCAGGTGAATAAGAGGTCCCACCCATTCTTCCTTTCTTATACTGATGACCTGTATTCAGGGCCGTTAACTCACCAAGAAACTTCCCAGTGGAATCTCCCCAACTCACGACAATACATTCAGCAGTAAACCCTAATATAATGGGTTTTGAGGTGATGGTTTACAAGTCTTTAATAATAGGGACATCTTTGCACAAGGCAGAGTTATTACCATATATAGGCAACTCCACTGGAATATAGTTTGATTCATTATATACTGGTAGCTACTAATTATAAGCTTAATATGATTATATATTAATCAGGGTAATTTAAATGAATAACTTCCAACCATAGTTTCAGCTTCTATCTTTCTCTCTCTTTGAAAGCCTCTGTGTATTGAGTGGTATTATACAATATGTATAACAATGCTTATATTTTGTAACATGTTGCAAAACTCATTTAAAATGGGTAGAAAAAGGAAACCCATTTCATATTGCTGCCCTTTTGCTCCAATTGTCAAAATGCCCCCTATTTCAGTATGCAAACAGCATAGCAAAGTTGTGGGTGGTGGCATATCAGTACTGGAATCAACACAAAAATATCACAAGCGGGCTTGCAACAATGAGAATTACAAAATAACAATATGGAAACTATATCCCACCCCTTGTCAGTCAGCCAATGAAAACCCTTTCCAGAACAATAACAAGCCACAATTCTGGCCGTAAAACATCAGTCATTATTTAGCCAGTTGGAAGAGGTATGTCTTCAGGGCCTTCCACAGGGCTTGAAGCCTGGAGGCCTGGCATAGATCTGCTGGCAGGGACCTGGGGAAATCTAGTTCAAGGGAACAATAAGGAAGTAAAATAGGTGAGAGCTTATCCAATCCTATACTGTACACACTCTCATAAAGTCCTTTGAACTAAATAGGTTTTAATTGAGTAGACATGCATAGGATTGGACTAGAAAAATTATTTATCTACAGTATATTTAATGCCATCTTTTCATAGAGCACTCAGAAGAGTTTATGACACTAAAAGTACAATACAATAATCACAAAACATAACAAAAACTAAGAAGGGAATACAATTTTAAAAATCAATGCAACCGAGTTTAAAAAGAGCAGAAATAACACATTCCAATACAAACATTTTTAATTTTTTTCTAAAGGACAATGAAATATTTGATGCATCAATGTTCTAGCATTTGTTTCACTTCCTTTAGCTTGGTTTACTGATGAAATAAAAACTTTCCGTCTTCCTTCAGTTTAGCGTTTTCCGGTTTTAAAGTATGAGATGCAGACTCCGTACACAAAAAATAAAAATAAAATAAACTCAAAACAAATCTCAGCACTTGAAAGTTTCCTTTGCTTACTATAATCATGTAACCACAGAACAAAGAGATGATCTGAACCATCTGCTACCAAGATTAGTAAATTTACCAGAATTCACTAAGATCTCTTTTGTGCTTAACTTTAATCCTATCAGCAGCTATGTATTATAGTTCAGCAAGCTGTCTGTTTCCACAAAGGAAACCTAAACAAAAAAACAAAAAACCCTACTTGGAAGAAACTATTAAACAGCTGAGAATGGATGAGTATACAAGATTCTATTCTGAAGAATACAATACTATGAAGAGAAAAAAATAAGATTGGGAAGGTCCCAAGTTCCATCCTCAGCATCTCCGGATAAGGATGGCAGAGATCTTTGTCTGAAAGCCAGAAGAGCTGCTGCCAGTCAGTGTAGGGAATACTGATCTAGATGGATCAGTGGTCTAACTTGACACATGGTGCTGCTACTACATCATATCTATCCACCAAAAGTCTGCCACTTTGCACTTACCCAAAATTGCTTCAGCTTTGGGAAGATCAGTGATTTTTTCAGGCGGAACGGACGGACGCAGAGGTATGCATACCCCTAAACATTTTGTGAATCTTAGTTTGGCCTCATTGAGTGGCAGTATTTCGATAAGAGTAGGAAAATGAGAGTACCCCTAAACATTATTTTAGAAAAAAAGCACTGGGGGAGATAATGTATCTTTAGATCAGGCGTGGCTAAAGCATATGTATTCATACCCTGGTCTGGTTCAGGCATTGCTCTAAATCAGAGTTTAATTTGATAAAACTTGTTGCACCAAGCATTGGGCTTGTGCATGTGCATGCCCACACACAGTTTTCCTCTTTCAGAACAGCCACAAAGAAA